>NW_022987218.1:829268-1144051 GCF_010094035.1 Trematosphaeria pertusa | reverse complement strand
ACTAGCTAATATACTACTAGAATTAGAAGAAGCGTATAATAAAAGCCTCTACTCTACGTAAGTATCTCTTACGCTAAAAAGCTTAGAATTTTGCTAAGAAGTAATATAACGCTATAGAAAAAGCTACTAAAATTATATAAAGTAATATTGTAAAAGCGTAGGCTAGGCAGGCGCTCTAAGTAAATAAAAAGCGCTAAGAACCTAATTTTATAGTAGGCGACCTTGTCTATATTAAACCTTATAGCTTTTTAACAAATTAATCTAGTATAAAGCTTAATTAATAGATATATAGCTCTTATCTAATTATTACTATAAAGAGTTACTTCTTCTAGCTCTAGCTATCTACGTATATACGTATATATAACGTCTCTTATACTAATTAGCTAAGAAAAGCCTTAGAGCTATTACTAGAGCAAGTAGAGCCTAAGTAGCTACCTATTAAAGTTAATAGTAATCTAGAATAGCTTGTATATAAAATTCTAAATAGCTATCTTTATTAAAATCGCCTTTAATACTACGCTATATAGGTTACTTATAATTCTAACCTTACCTAGTATAATACTATAGGCTTTATTAACACTCTTTATAAGGTAAGAGACTTTTATATAGTATATCTAGATAAGCTAGAACTATTATTATAATTAGATACTTAGATTAAGGCGTATAAAAAAGAGGAGACTCTAGAGAAGATAGTAGAGAATTTAAAACTCGCAAGAGTAGAAGACATAAGAGTAACGCGAAGGCGCTGCTAAGAAGAGAGCCTGCGACAAAGCCGCCCTATAGACGCGAAAATAAGCCTTCTAGCTTAAATCTCTATAAGAATAGAGTAACTAGAGAGAAGGTAGTAGCTATAAAAGCGCTTCTAGTTTAAAACTAATATAAATACACTTACTATAAGCTAAAAGAGATAGTTAAGAGTATAATATAGAAGTTTTAGAAGAAGAGAGACCTAGAAGGCGTATTTTAGAGCTTAGAGACAAGCTCTTTCTATAAGAAAGGGTAATATAATAGTCTAGTTTAGAATTTACCTTAGGTTATATAACCTTAGGTTACGTAATTCTATTATATAACCTAGTCTAGCGCCTTAGCGCTTAGCACCTCTATATATAGAGCCTTTTAGAGTAGCCTTCTACTTCTTACCTTTAGATAGCTAAATTTAACCTAACCTACTCTACTAGCACTCTATTCTTATAGCTTATAGAGATAGTACTACCTATAGCTAACTTACCTAGCTAGGTATTCTAGAACGCTTATAGTAGTAGAGACTATAAATCTAGCCCTTATATTTTATACGTAATAGCTTAACGTAGAGGTTTTTTCTAAGAGTCTAAAGATACTTTAAATATACTAGAATATAACTACCTACTCTAGTATTAATTAAGTCTCTAAGCTTAATAGTAAGACTATCTATAGATATTTAGTAGAGTAGAGTAAATATAGAACTACTAAATAGCTTTTTATATAGGTTTATTACTCTAGTAGATAGCTCTAGAAAGAAGACTTCTTCTAGAGCTAGGCTTTTTCTAAATTATTAAATTTATATTCTAACGTATTATTCTTAGGTACTTATAGCTTTATAGACTCTATAGACTTTTTTTTTAGATTAATATTCTTAATAGCTTTCTATGTAGTAGAAGCTCTTAGGTAATTATAGCTTATATAGCTAGATTACTAATATTAAAAGTAGATAACTAGCTTCTTAATTACTAGAGCTTTATTAGATATTAGTAGAATACCTAGAAGAGTAGTAGACGCGTAATATAATATTAATATAAGCGTATTATACTTTTTAACCTTTCTAAATATATAAGCTTCTTTTTAGGTAAGCTCTCTAGTAAGATTTTAAGTAAAATCTATATATTAATTATAATTATAAGTATACTAATATTAGTAGATATCTATCTACGTATATAGATTTACTAGAAGCTTCTTATAAAGCTTCTCTATCTATTAGTCTATTAGAAGCTAGCGCTTCTACACTAGATAGAAGAAATTAATCTAGAAGTACGTAAAGTTAGTAGTAGTTTAGTAATATAGATTCTAGAAATTATAATAAGTATTTAGCCTTTTATAGAAGTCTATATAGCTTCTTTCTAGCTAATTAAGTATATATTTATAGAAAATCTATATACTACTATTTCTTAGAGTATATAGAACTATAAAGAAAGTCTAGTATATATCTTTTTCTATTTATATATATATATAGACTATAATAGTCTTAGTATTCTTATCTATCTCTTCTATATACTAGTTATAATTAGCTTAAAGCTTATCTTATAATCTATCTCTCTATTACTTAAAGATAATAACCTTACTATTAAATAGTAATAGAGAGTCTAGAAACTTAATAAAAAACCTTATCTAGCTTTCTAAATATTATTTAGTTACTAGTAGTATAGTAAGTATATACGCTATTAGATAAAAACCTAGAGTAGAGTTATCTAGTAGTAGTACGCTAGACTTATAAATATATAGTATCTAATTTATAAAGTATATTATACGTTAAGTTAATAAAGTAGATAGTATTTAGCTTCTAGAGTAGAATTATAGTTACGCTTATAGCTATTAAATCTTTACTAAAATAGTAGCTTTTTTCTACTATAAATTCTAATACTCTCTATATATAGTATCTTCTTTAGTAAATATATTAGTAGTAATCTAGTAATATATATAAGTTTATTATTTAAGTATCTAGCGTATAAGTAATTAGCTAACTAATTTATTAATAATTTTACTTAGCTTTTCTAGAAAAAGCTCTTAGAGCTTTTTTCTAGAGGTAGAGAGTATATAAGAGCTATCTACTACTAATAACCTAGATATTACTAAGCTCTAGCGTAGCTATACTAGCTTCTATTTAAAGTTAATATTTTAATTCTTATTAGTTATTATATTATATTATTAAATAGGTAATTTATAATAATAATATTAGTTTAAGTAACTAGCTAGTAGATTCTCTATCTAGAATTTAAGAATTATAAAGATAAAAGAGTACTATAGAACTAGAGTTTTACTTCTAGAGTTACTTTATAAGAGTTTATCTATAGTATTTAAGTAGTTTAACTTAAGTATAGCTTTTTATTTAAGAAGTAAAAATATATACTACTAGTATAGTAGCTAATTATTAGCTCTACTAGTAGAGTAGAGAATTATTAATTTTTAAAATAGAGAGAGAGTTTCTATACGTAGAAGTTTTATAGAAGTTCTTCTATATATAGAGCTCTTATTACTTTCTTTAGCTTACTACTAGTAGTATCTTTTCTACTACCTACTAGATTTACTAGTAGTCTTATATAGTACTAGAGGTAAGTAATTAATTAGTATATTAATAGATTCTTAAAGTAAGTAACTAGGCTCTTATAGCTCTAATTCTTAGTATAGCTATTAGTAAATACTTCTTATAAGACTACTTAGTTTAGCCTAATATTATACTACTATCTCTAGCTAAAGAGATACTAACCTTTAGATAATATAAAGGCTAGCTCTATAGTCTCTACTACTATAAGTATCTCTAAATATCTAGCTAGATAAGTTAGCTATAGGTAGTACTATCTCTATAAGCTATAAGAATAAAAGATGCTAGTAGAGTAGGTTAGGTTAAATTTAGCTATCTAAAGATAAGAAGTAGAGAAAAAACTCTAAGAGACTCTATATATAGAGATGCTAAGCGCTAAAACGCTAGGCTAGGTTATATAACTTTGTTATATAACCTAAGATTATATAACTAAGGTAAATCTCTAAACTAGACTATTATAAGTTTTAGAAGAAGAGAGATCTAGAAGGCGTATTTTAGAGCTTAGAGATAAGCTCTTTCTATAAGAGAGAGTAATATAATAGTCTAGTTTAGAGATTTACCTTAGTTATATAACTTTAGGTTACGTAACTTTATTATATAATCTAGCCTAGCGTCTTAGCGCTTAGCACCTCTATATATAGAGTCTCTTAAAGTCTTTTCTCTACTTCTTACCTTTAGATAGCTAAATTTAATCTAACCTACTCTACTAGTACTCTTTATTCTTATAGCTTATAGAGATAGTACTATCTATAGCTAACTTACCTAGCTAGGTATTTAAGAATACTTATAGTAGTAGAGACTATAAAGCTAGCTCTTATATAGAGCGTAAGCTATATTTAGAATTTATCTAAAGTTAATTAGACGTTTATAGAGAGCTTTATAATAGAGATAGTAGCTTTTTAGTAGAAGCTTAGTATTTTTAGATTATTTAATAAGATAACTAGTTTAGTAGTAAAGTACGTTATTTTAGTTATTACTAATACTACGTATTTAGCTCTAGTATATTTAGAGGTAAGTTAGCTATTCTCTTGCGTAGAGATCTTCTAGAGCTTGCAATTTACTATCTGCTATACTCTCTCTTTTCTCTTCTTCTACCTCTCTAAGGCCTCCTACAGACTCTACTCTAAGGCTTCTTACGCTAAAGCCCCTCTCTAGCTAATTAGGAAATAGAGTTTATACTCCTAATAGGCCCGAAGAAGTTACCTAAATAGGGGCCCCGGCTTTCCCCCTAATATAGGAGGGAGCGTTACGGTAGTGTTATTCACATTATTGGCCTCTTACTAGCCAGTCTAAGTGTGCAAGTACAATTCTTAACCCCCTTCTCTTTCTCACCCGCATTCTTCTCCTCCCCCACTAGGCATCCTATCTCCACCAAACCTTCCTACCGTAACGTGATCAGTCTTATTCTTCCACGCATAATCCAACGTCGAACCCATCCACTCCGGCCACCGACTTCCCGCCGGCTTGCATCCCAAGCCACCCCCAGAAACCCAGTTGGCCACCACTTCGGCCACGAAATGCAGCTTAGCGGGCAGCTTATTTGCGGTCGCTAGTGCCACGACTTCTATTTCGACGGCTGTGGAGGTAGACCTGGAGGTCAGGCTCAAGGTAGGTTGGTTGCAGTATAGCAGTTGGTAAATGGTGCCGGACAGGACTTTGCGGGTCTTGATATGTTCGGCGGGGAGGTCTGCGGGGTGGGTGGCCATGTGTGTGATGGCGGCGAGCGGGAGCGTGGTGAAGGAGATGTATTTGCCATCGGCGGAAAGAACGATTTTGGTATGGTCGGGGAAATTGAACTGCGCGCAGGAAGATCGGATCAGTATGTGCTTAGAATAAGCTAGAAAGAAAGCGAGAAAGGAGAAGAGATTTATGATCACAATGAACGAGGAGAGGGAGACGAACCTGGAAACACCCATTGCTAAAGCCCCACACGCTGACATTGCCCACACGTTGATAGTACCTGACGATGATAATTGGAGATTCCTTCTGTTCCCTGGCCCTGTTGGGCGTCTGCTCGCTGAGGTGCTTGCGCATGTACCGCCCGAATTTAACCCACAAGATGCTGTTCCGCTTGCGGTCGGCCTCGGCCACGGCGGTTTTCTCCAAACCGCCGTCTTTTGCCTGTGTAAAGTATAGGAATGGAATGGTTTTGAGTGACAAATTGTCTTCAGCGGTCTTGAGGTACTCAAGGCCATGGTCGACAACAACATGCGTGAGCGGCTTGCCATCAGTGTGGTTGGCGACGACGCCAATACTGCCGTCGGCGAGGATGTACCCGATGCCATGTTTCTTGCTGTAGTCGACCCATTTGGAGACGAAGGGGAGGTGAACGGGCGAGGATTTCCAGTTATGGAGAGCGGATGTAGCATTGCTGGCGCAAGTGAGTGCGGTAATGACATTGTTCCGAAGCTCTTCTGCTCGCTCGAGGATGGTGGCTGGATTGGTATAGAGATTTATGAGCGAGTCTTCGAGGGCAGCGAGTTTCTTCGATGTTGAAGCAACAACATTACTTGAGGAAGGTGGGAGCACAGGCTTGGGTAGTTGTTTAGTAAATTCAGGCGCGGGCTCTTGAAGAGAAGCAAGAGTAGCGACTCTCGCAACTGTCCGAGCGGCTGTACGAGACGTAGGGCGTGTGGATTGTACGGCTTCTGAGAGACCAGATTCCGCGGCTCGTGCAGTGTTATGAGAGCCCCTCCGTATGGATTGTACAGGCTCAGAAGCTCCAGCTTCGACTTGCGCTATGCATCGAGAGATAGTTCGAGAAGTAGTCCGAGATGATCGCGTACGAGATGGCCGAATTGGACATTGCTCAGTGAAGTTCGGTTGTGGCTCGGCTTCTGATTTCGTCGCTCCCAGCTCTGCTGTCGGAATAGAGGTCACTTTCAGTGTCGTCTTAGAACGAAACGCAGCCGGACGACGCGCGCTCTGTGCAGTCTCTGTATACGAGAAGGCTGGTGGCCTCGCATGGGAAGGTATTGAAGCAACGGGTTCTTGGCGTTCTGCACCCCGCTGTTTGTTTGGTGGCGCTTCGACGCGGCCGGGTATACTGTACTTAGTGTTGATAGAAGACTCTACCAGATGCGACGAATTGGTAGACAACTCTCGGTCTTGGCTGTTCTCAAGCCCGCCGGTGCTGCCCTTGCTCTTCCTCGAAACGAACGGGGTATAGATGGCATCTAGAGGCATCGGAACGATAGGCATCTTGCGGGCCTCGGCCTCTCGCTCGCACTCCCGGTATATGCTCTTCGACGAGGAGTGGCCGGCGACGGAGAAGAATTGTCCGGGTGCATACTCGCCGACTCCGCTGGCTTTGCATTGCTTGTACCAGGCTTCTGTGTAGCCTCGCTTGATAGCGGCATGGTTTGGTGGCTTGATGGTCCATTTCGGCCTACAAGAGGTGGCGTTACTGCTGAGAGTTTCCGGGATGTAGCCCATCTTGAAAAAGTCATATGAAACGATTGTGTCGAGGCCTGGGCGCGAATTTTCATCTACGAGGATTTGAGATACAAGATTCCGGAGGTCGTCTGGGATATCATTCTCATGCCGTCCAAGATCAGGCCAGGTATATTCACCCTTCGCAACCTTGACAAGGACTTCCGAGGGTTTTGATGCATGAAAAGGTGCTTTCCCGACTGCGAGAGTATAGCTGAAATAAAGATTATTAAGAGTTTGATAGGTGAGCGTGCGAGGTACTTACGCAATAATACCAATAGCCCAAATGTCGACCTTCTCATTATGTCCTTTGTCGCTCTTCTCGAGAACCTCCGGCGCAATGTAATTCGGAGTCCCACACATTGTTGTCCGGCGCATTGCAGCATCATCTGGCCCCACCAGCACGGCAGCGAGTCCAAAATCTCCAACCTTAACGTTCATCTCCTGGTCTAAGAACAAGTTTCCGGTCTTCAGGTCTCGATGGACAATATTGTGCATATGAAGGTATTTAACAGCACCACAAATCTGAATTATGTATCGACGGATTTCGGGCATTGAGAGATATGAGCGCTTCTTGAGACAATGGGCGAGAGATTCGTTTGGACAGATTTCGAGAACGACGTATGTAGATGACTCGAAGGCGAAGGCGCGCAGGAACTCGACGATATGTGGATGATGAAGTTTTGAATGGATTTGCAGCTCGGTAACAAACTACGAGCAAGGGTTAGAGTGATGCAAGAGGCAAGACACAGTGAGCAACTATACCTTCTTTGCCAGCTTCGTATGTTCCATCTTGGACCTAACAATCTTCAAGGCGACCGTTTTGCTGGGCGTGCGGTCGCCGTCAGTTTGCTGTGCTTGCCAGCAGATAGCGAAGCCTCCCCGGCCAAGCTGTTTCTCCGTCTGATATTGCAACCCAGTGGCATCGTACACAACTGGAGGTGTGGGGTCGGTGTGGATCAACATGTTGAGGTTTTGGCGAGCCTATATTTGTAGGCGTCCGCGGCTTCCAGGTCCTCGAAGTCGCTAGCGCAGCCCGGAGGATTGACGGACGCAGGTGGGTGAGGGTGGGCGGCGGGAGCACGTGGCAGATTGAAGATGGCTGAAGGCTTACAAACTCGGACAAAACACACTCTTCTGAAGTGAGTGGTTACCATGGTGATGTCGCGCTAACCAAAGTTCGTTAGCGGGTAATGAGAAGTATGCCAAGTGCCAACACCTTCACTTCAGCGGCATCATGTATCGATTAGATAAGTATTCTCAATATACGCGGAAAGGCGCAATAAAACCTAACTATAGTCATGATTATTGAAATCGGTCATGAAATGGTGGAGTTGCATTATTGATGAATACATGGCATTGATGGTGTCGGTTTTGGTAAGCTCGAAATGCCTGCACTAGGTGTGGTCACGGCGGTGTAAGACAACTATGATATATCCTTCTGCATATCACTAACAGACATAATTTAGTAAGTCACACAAGACCTTCGACATGTTACATGGTCTTGCGAACGCGGGTACTCTGGCAGAGAGGTCTTGAATAGGGACTACGGGGGAGGAGATCCTCTCGCAACGCTCTTTTTATAATTACCACGATCGTTAAACAACAAAGGAGGCAATCCATTTATTGCGCCCTCCGGGTATTCGTGCATACAGTCTTGTGTTAGGTGATGTGTCTATTAATAACCTTTCCATTATTACGTCGTCCTATGGATTGTTCTGACGGAAGTCTTAGCGTTTACGCGAAGGAGCCCCTTACGAAGTTAAGGACTAACACCTCCTTTATATATCTAGCGGGAGCTCACCCTCCCACGCCTTGCCCAACTGCGTTTGGTTGTTGATATAAGCTACCGTCAGCAAGCATGTGATTCGTTGAAGCCCCATGAATGCCTAAATGGTTAAGTCTATAAGCTTTCGGAAGACGCAAGGAATTGTTAACGAGTATGGTTCCGCAAGTCTTTACTATGGAATAATGCTTTCCATTCATCAACGTGGTCCTCTAGTGTGCGGAGGAAGTTGATCCTTGATCGAGAAAGCCACGTTACGGTAGGGCTGAAGCGATGGTTGTCGAAAATTAGCTGAGCGATAGACATAATAGCAACGCGGGACAGGCATTGAAGAGTTGAGAACGTAAGGAAGATCATACATCCTACCAACCTATTACTTACCAGGCAAGATTTCGTATGGCACTTACTCATCCTGGGTTCACAAGTAACAAGTTGGCCTCGATTGGTCGGCTACGTGCACAGGACAAGCAGGGCGAATAAACATCAAATAACCCTCGATCAGCTTCGGAAGGATGCTTCTCATAGGAGAGAGATAAAACACTTGGGTTAGATCTAGAACCGTCGGTATCGCAAAGAGCATCCCCTTTGAGATCCTCGTGTGAGCTATTGAACACATCGCGCTCTTTCTCGCCAACCCAGTTGTTCTCAAGACTCTTCCGACAATGGGACTACGCATAATGGGGCTGCAAGGACATGAGTATCATGCATTCTGCGTATGTCCCGATGGCAGCATCCTCGCGAACGACCAGCTTCGTTCCACATGCTCTGGCTCCAGCAGCCAGACCGTCTGCGTAACTGGAGCCGTGTACGAATCAATTGGGGATAGCGACCCCGCCGACCTGGGGAAATAGCCGCCACGCTGAGCAGATTCTCCGTATCTGACGCGTGGACGTCATAACATAGTAATTAAATGTTTGGTGTGGGCGAACTTCTTTGCATATCCGGATAGCGGCCGCAGCGAGATGGAACGATTCAAACACGAGAGAAGAAAGCGACAAGGGGTCGGTTGTTCCACTTTGGGAAGCGATCTGTGGCAAGCCTTACCCCACGGATGCTCCCGGTCGATCTCACTAACCTCTTTTGATCACATTTCTATCTCCTCCCCGTTCTCAGAAGAGAAACGCTGGACGGAGGAGGGGGCGCGGAGGAACATGGCTATTGTGCAGAGATGGCTGTTGCCCAGAGGCAAACCCGGTAAACTTCAGCTGGTTTCCTTTACCTTCAGCGTGAGGTTCGCGGCCTGCCGGTTGGAAATTTGTCTCGGCCTCTCGCTCGCCATCCCTCCTTGAGGTGACACAATCAAAGGCGGTTCAAGGATACTGCTTTTGGAAGTCGTTGTCCAGCCGGGCGGATTTGGTGGGGTAAGCAGCGCTTGTGTGACCGTTTTGAGTAGCGTCCGATATCGTTGAACGCGTTCCAGCTGCCAACATGCTGTACGACTGCGATGGCTTAACGAATAACTCCATGGTTAGGCGAGCGGAAGAGATATCCCCGTTATTGTAGGTGACGCCGCAGAACATGCCGCGCCCAGTGCAAGCCCGTTTGTGGCAAATATCTGCTCTTGAGAAATCTGTGCCTGGCCCAAACTCGGTTCGACGCGGCCGTGGTCTGACGGACATAATGCTCGTTACAAAACGCGGGATGCACTTACGTCGCGAAAAGGCAGGCGTGTTGCAGCGTCTGGCCGGCGTTGGTGATGGCAGATTACCTTGTGGCGTGGTGCACAGTGCCGGCCTCAATGTTGAGTCCATCGTGATTCGGCGTCCACGCTGAGACACGTCGTGGACTGACTCGATGAGAAGGTTCCTGCAGGTCATGAGTTTCATCTGCCCTGCCCCCGCCATCCATCGGCGCCGCCTCGATATGGCAGATAAAGGATTGCAGACGGTCGACGCCATTCCGCTTCCATGGCCGCCTGCGTCGAGGACGTGCTTCGATGTCTATCGTCGAAGCATAGGACGGGGATTATAGACCAGGAAGGTGACCGGCATGTGACGATTTTCAAGATGATTGCCCGCTACGTAGCCTTCCGTGACCGCTTTCTCGCCGTAGGCCAGCGCAGAGCGATACTGAAGCACGCAGCGGGCGGCCACGAAGCGGGTCTCGCTGTCGCCTCTGGGCGCAAGCAGGACGAGACCGATTTCATGCGCATTGTCTGGACTGCGCACGTCGGCTTGCCGCGAGAGATTGCCGCGCGCCGGGTGGACTGTCGGCTGGTGTTTGCGCGGTGAGGTTGTGGTGTATTGTACTCGGGCCGCCAATAACGAGCGGCGGGCGCGTCGTGGGGGATTATCAACTGGGGGAGATAAGAGAAATCAGGACAAATGCCAAATGCAACGCGCAGACCCGCTCGTCTGGACGCCGATAGCCATGACCAATATGGTGCTCGCCCTGCAGCGCCTGCCTGTGAGCGCTGTGGTGCTGGGACGCCGGTTGCAGCCCGGAGCAAGGAGGAGAGGGCGCCGTCTGGGGAACGCAGACGAGCTGAGGGCGATGGCGAGACGTCGGGGATTAGCACGGCGCAGCGGATAGCTTCGGCCGCGGCTGTGGGATGTCGTCCTGTTGTCGCTGAAGTAAGTCTCGTCGTGGGTCAGAGTGGAGGTGCGGTGCGGTGCCATCTCCGGGCGCGCGGGCGCTTTTCCGCAGTACGATGGAGCGGGCAGCCCGAGAAGGCCCATCATCGACAGCAGGAGCAGGAGAGAGGAATGCTGTATACTGGATTCCAATGCGCGCATGCGGCTGCCTGCACGCTGCCCTCCATCGTCGCTCCCAGGGCAGGCACGCCCGGCGTCGTCCCTTCCCTGCGTCGCATGGTTGGTGTTGACGGCGCGCCACAGCCAATTGCGCGCTCCCCACGCCGCCGCTCTTATCAAGCGGCTGTCTGGCTTGGCCGGAATCCCGACAAGCACGCCCATCCTCCACCCAAACCCCATCAGACCGCGATTATGGCAGGCCGACTAACCTCCCACGTACCCCGGCGCACCCGTCCCAGGGCTGGCCCGCTCCTAAAAAGTAACCAGTCCTGTCCGCCGCCCCGTTGCCTCCACAGCACCCGCCCAGCTTGACCTCCTCCAAGCCCGCTCTCTCCCACGGTTGCACCCCGTCCACGTACTCCTTTTGGCTGTGCGACCACCGAAGCTGCCCGCTGCTACTTCCGCCGGGTGCTCCCGCGTGCCCCGACAGCGCGGTTGTGAAGCCCAGTCTTATCTTGTGCGCCAGCCTCACCCATCTGCTTCTCCTATATATTCCCAGAGCCCACCCCCCGCTGACGCGCTTCGCCCATAGCCTCTTGGCCCCGTGTCTGCACTTCCCTCCACCGCTCGCTCCCACTGATCATTCTCCCCAATTCCTCCCCTCCGGCCTTCCATGAGCCACATCTTCGACGTGCAGGATCCTCGCCGCGGCAGCCCCAGGTCGTGCCCTGATGTTCGGTAGCAATACGCAAAGCCTTGTCCACCTGCCTGGAAAGCCCGCGCCGAGCAGCGACGCACAGCTCCCTCGCGGAGAATGCGGCTTCCTGCTGCCTGAGTCCGAGACGGGCGGCGGCCGCCAGCGCTGCTCGTGCCGCAGCTTCTATCCGGACTCGGTCGTGCGCTCTCGGTGCGGGTGCGGCCACCAGGCTTGGCATCACGAAACACAGTCGCTGTCAACCGTGTCCACGGAGCAGTATGTGCAGGTCATCGAGGAGGTGAGGCGGCTGAAGCAGGAGCTGAAGCGCTATGAGACCATGGAGCAGGAGCTGAAGCAGGAGCTGTTCAAGGAGAGGGTGGCAAGAGAAGAACATTTCCGGATCTACAAGGCGATAGAGGCTCGCATGTACGAGAACATGCAGAACTTGAAGGTGCACATGGACGACAAGGTGGAGGCGGTGGTCGATAAGACGCAGGAATTCGGAGACCAGATCAAGGCCATGCAGGAGAGGCTGGTCATGGTCGACGAGGTCACCATGGAGCTCGAGAACAGGGTTGACCGCGTAGAGGTTAATACCGGACTCTCCAGAGAAGCGACGCCCGGAGCATCGACACCGAAAGCGAACCTATCGACGCCCAAAGCACCTCCCGTTCCACAACTACCACTGCTCCTGCAGCCACAGCATATGCTCGGGCAGCTACCCATCCGCACCGACAAGAAGTATCCGTTATCTTGGAGCGTGCGCGTAATCTTCGTCCCGCGAAAGCTGCAGAAGTACGCATACGACCCAGACAGCAACGGTTACAAACGCTGCGCGACCCGCAAGCTGCAGCAGAACCTCGAGTTCCCTAGCCAAGACAGCTCGTGCTTCGCAAACCGCATTGAGCAAGCGTTCAAGGGCATTATTCGTAGCCGACCATGGATGCCTATGAGTGCGCATCGCCCTGCTGATGAACCGTTTGGCCGGATGGCTCTGTCGATTCTGCCAGGAGACCTCATCCACCGCGACGTGTGGGACTACCCCTTTCTCGAGGATCACTGCATCGCGCACGACAAGATGCAGGGCGACGTCCTATACGTCACACTGCAGTACGAAGACGTGACATGGAACGAGATTCGCTTCCTCCCCGCGGTAATGGGTGCCGACGAATCATGCTGGAGCCATGACGAAGAACTGGACGGCTTCGCCAAGTATAAGAGCCTGGACTCAGAGATTATGTACGATTATCAGGACCCTCCACCTACCTATTCATCTCGAACTCACTCGCTGGCGGATAGGGCGCCCTCGAAGCTGGACGTTCTTGCCGACTCCGCATCGATGCTCAGCCCTATCGAGCGAGTGCAGACACAGTCAAGTCGCTTTTCGTCCGAGCGCAGCAGTCTCCGCAGCTTTGAGACGGAAGAAACCGACGACGAGCATCGCGATAAGAAGCCCAAGCTCCGGTCGAAGCAGTCGATGCCCAACGTCAACGGTTCGGGCCACGTGCAGCAACCGATCTACGTCTCTGGGCGATCAAAGCGGAAGATGCCCGTCCGCGAGAAGGGCCCTAAGGAGCCTCTTCACTTCAACGTGTCGAACGTAGCGAAGTGGCGGCCAGCGCTTCTGCATCCTCATTCGTCCAAGGGCAAGGAGGCGGCTCAGGCCCAAGATTCTCACTAAGCACTTGCGCGACGTGTATCATTATGGCTTCAGCGTTGTCTTTATTTTTCTTTATTTTCCTTTCTGTCGATATTCAGGCATCCAGGTTTATCTAGAGGCGTTCCAGCGAAAAGCCTCGGTAGGGAAGGGATACCCACATGGCGTTTATTGTACGATCACGTTTGGTCTATCACTGGAGCTGGGTACGATCTTTCTTGATTTTGTCCTTGATGCCATGTCGTTGCATACTGCTACGACTGATCGGCATCATTCCCGCTTGCAAAAGCAACAGTTCCCTATGTCTGGTTATAGAGGTCCTATTCTGACAGAACGCGTGGTTCAGTCGGATGGCAGCAGCGCCGCTGGCATGCGAGCGCTGCATGTGTACGATAATCCATAGCTACAGCCACATATCGACAATCGGCACCCCCAACATTCACCATATCCATATCAAATGCCTCAGATATACCCCGTGGGTTGCTCATGGCCATCCGCATTCTCCACATCATTACCCACAAATGTCATGCCATGCGCGCGATAACGCACCCCAACATCGGCATTGAAGCCTGATGTCGTGCTAACGCTGCGTACGGGGAACGTGCCTTCGCGCCGATTAGAATACCTGGTAAGGCTATGGGCAAAACCGTATAGGGCAGGTGCGCGGTCGCGTGTGCCCGAGCTATCAGCGAGCATTGCCCTGTTTTAATCAATCTGTGGAGAGAAGAAGTGCATCAAATGGCGCTGCTCCAATCGGCGGCTGCGGGAGTGATAAGGCTGGGCAGCGAGATACGATGTCGGCGCTCCGATGACAAGCTCGACAAGAGACAGATAACGTCAAGTGTGCCGAGAGGATAGAGGGTGTGGTGGTCCCCCCCAACTCAAGGATTCTCCTGAACCCTGCCAAGGCGGTGCAGGAGGCGCCGCCGAGGTACATACGACGGGCAATGCAGGGCATTTCACAGGCATCGCACTTGGCTTGGGGGTCTACCCGTCGACAGGTATGTACCGAAACGAAGCCGTTGACGTTTGGGGCGGCGTGGATCAGGGTATCTGTCAGCAGCGTGGTTCGAGAACCTAAGCTTGGAATGGTGTGCGCAAGGACGAAAGGGATATTTGCTTTTTGGCGTTTGATGCGTTTGTGGTGTGGGCTTCTCGGCAGGGGATGCGGGAAGCGCGAGCTGTGTACTCAATCGGGATGGGAAGGCTGATTGGGGATGAGATAGGGCAGAGGGAAGGGGACGAAGAAGAAATGAGATGGAGCTTTGAGTTTGGGATCGCGAGGGGGCTGATGTGTTGGATCGCACGCATCTCGAGGGTTGAGCATGTGTGCTTTTGCCGCCCAGCTCCTTGGACGAATTGAAGCTGCTGTACTATGGTAGTGCGAACATCTTTTCCAACCCGAGTGGCACAAGGAGACCCTTGGGTAAATAGTTTACCGTTTGACGTAGACCAATTCTTAGAAGGTGTGACTTAAGGCTGTCGTGGAAGGACGAGAGGTTACATTCTAGAAGACGCCTCGGACACGGGCGGAGTAAGCAGCCACTTCAGCTCTTCTCTTCAGCTGCCAGGTTTGCCTGGAAAGGCTTCCCGCAAGGGAGACTTTCTCCTTCCGGCAGCGGGGTACGACGGTTCTCCTGAGGTTCGCATGCGGGTGGTGGCGCGTGAACTCGCCGTGAGGCCCCGTGTTGGCGCGGGAGCTCCAGGAGAGGTTGGAGGAACGGCGTGCGACTAGAAGGCCGTTTTGGCAACAACACACTAAAAGGAACCGAGGTCTTCGCGTGGGCCTCTGAAGCCTGCCAGTCGATTCCCTATGTCTTTCGTCGTCGCTGCGTGTCATTCTTATAATTTTCCATGCCACAGAGGACCCATCGCGTGCTGCACCTCCAGCGAGAATGCGAATGCGGGGAAGATGTGGAGCTCCACGACGGTACCATCGACCTGGTCTACCATTCGGGAAGGAGCCATCGTAAACTGAGACATGCGCGAACTCGCACAGGAAAAGAGGTGGTTGAAAGGCAGAAAGGATATGGATTCTGCGACGCCGACTTCGGTCTACTCAATTGAGTCTCCCGGATGACGGCTTCGGAGGTCACCTCCGCTCTGCCATCCTTATCAACCCCAACCCTCAGGGTCCCCGTCGATCAACACCCTCGCGTGCTCACCGCCCGTCTTGCTGACCACTCACAACTCCCTCCAACTGGCAATATGATCACGCGCATTGGACGAGATACCAGCTATGCCTATCATTGCGCCGAAGCGCAAGGTTACACGACGTTTGCGCGCGGACACCCCTACCACAACCGTGTCTATCCACCGTGCAGGCTTCCAACGCTCGCCGCATGCAACTCTAGATCTCTTGCTGCTCGCTTATTCGCACGTTGTCGGCGGGCGTAGAGGCTAGAAAAGTCTGGAGAAAACCTTCCGTTGCAACGTCACCGCCGTAGAACCGCGCGGAGATACAAACGCTGTGAGCGACGTGGTTTCCTCTTATATCTCGCGCGGCTTCCTTCAACAACCCTGGGACCTTCACCACCAGCTTTTGCGATAGCGATCGACACACTTCAGGCTACGCGTCCCAGTCGCCAATTCCTCAAGCAGCAGACATCATGGCGACGAACAAGGACCCCGAACTCGCAAAAGACACGCTCGAAATCACGGCGTCCAATTCCTCCATCAAAGATGCCCCGGCCCCGGTCCCCATCGCAGGCGAAACGGTGCACCTCCCCAGCTTCGAGCACGAGAAAGCCCTCGCCTTCAAAATGGACATCCGCATCCTCCCCGTTCTCGCCGTCATGTACCTCTTCAATGCTTTGGATAAGGGAAATCTCGGCAATGCGAAAACCGACGGCATGGACAAGGATTTGCACTTCGTCGGCAACCAGTACAACACTATGCTGAGTATCTTCTACGTGCCGTATGTGGTTTTCGCGCCGCCGATTGGCATGCTGGGCAAGAAGTACGGACCCCACAGGGTGCTGCCGATTATGATGTTTAGCTTTGGGAGCATGACGCTACTGAGTGCGGCGACGAAGAATTGGGGCGGGATGATGGCGTTGAGGTGGTTTTTGGGTGAGTGTGTTTCGTTGTTTCGTAATAAGAGATGGATTTGGTTGCAGTCAAGCTTGAGGCGTTTCGCCAACGGAGCTTGGGAAGCTTGCCTCACGTGCTCCGCGTCTCGGTCATAGATGCCAACCTTGGATCAAAGCTAACACTATCAAGGGATGTCCGAATCCGCCTTTTTCCCCCTCGTCATCTACTACCTCACCACCTTCTACCGCCGCGGTGAGCTCGCCAGGCGCCTCGCCCTCTTCTATGCCGCCTCCAACATCGCGAACGCCTTCAGCGGCCTCCTCGCTTTCGGCGTTTTCCACATCGAGTCCGGCCTCGACTCCTGGCGCTACCTCTTCATCATTGAAGGCAGTTGCACAATCCTCTTCTCCTTCTTCGCCTACTGGTACCTTCCGAAATCTGCATACGAGGCCAAGTTCCTGAACGAGGAAGAGAAGAGACTCGCGTATACTAGGATCCAGATTGATAGCTCCAGTGTGGTCAATGAGGAGTTTAATCTGAAAGATGCGCTCAAGATCTTCAAGATGCCGGCTGCATACGGATTCCTAGCTATCGAAGTCTGCTTGGGAGTCCCGCTTCAATCCGTCGCGCTCTTCCTCCCACAAATCGTTGGAGCCCTCGGCTATGACAAGATCAAGACAAACCTCTACACCGTCGCGCCCAACATCGTAGGCGCCTGCTTCCTCCTCATTCTCGCTTTCACGTCGGACTTCACGAGATTGCGATTCCCCTTCATCGCGCTCGGCTTCGCCCTCACATTCATCGGGTTTATTATCTACGCCACCATCGACGTTACCAGTGAGCTACGTGTTGCCTACTTCGCATGCTTTATGATGACGTGGGGCACGTCTGCGCCGTCCGTTTTACTATCCACATGGTACAACAACAACGTTGCGCACGAGGGAAGGCGTGTCACGCTGACGTCTATTGGTGTGCCGCTGGCGAATTTGATGGGAGTTGTGAGCTCCAACATCTTCCGCGAACAGGATAAGCCGAAGTACCTTCCTGCACTCGCAACTACCGCTGCGTTCGGCGCGACGGGATGTCTTTGTGCGTTACTTCTGGGCTCGTACATGGTTGTCGATAATGCGAGGCGGAATAAAAAGCAGGGTGTTAACCTGACCGCTAGGGATGTGAGTACGGCGAAGTTGAGGGATGGACCGAAGGATCTGGATTTTAGGTGGTTTTTGTGAGGAACAGGGAACCTATTTACGAGTGATAAAAGCAGGGCCTTCTTTTTTTGCAGCGAGGCATACGGACTGATGGGGGATACGATGGAATATCATATCCTCAATTCAATTCAATTCCACCGTCTTTACCTATAGCCGTCCTCTCAACTCACCGTGCCGCGGCCCTCTCAAATCCCCACCACGCCCTCGAAGTCCCGTATCCCCCTGCGCAGGCCCTGCTCCCACTCCCACACGAAGCCTCCCCTCATACCTGACTCCCTAACCCTCTTCAACACCCACATCTCCATATTTCCAATCTTGTTGCCTTGTCCGACAGCTTGGGTCCCCCGTCCTTCAAAGAAAACGTACGCGTCCTGATACCCGACCTTCCACCCGTTCTCGTACCGCCAGTGCTCGGCCGGCATGTTTGGCGCCGTATGGTCCCAGTAGCTCACGTGCTGATCTACGGCAGCGTACATGCGCTCGTCGCGGCGGTGGCGAGCTCTTTCTAGTAGGTTGTAGATATCGCGCTCTGGAATCGTGGCATTGACCGACGGCATGATAGCACCTGAAGAGGCTTGGGCTTTGAAGCCCCATTCGCCCCCGGGCATCCAGTCCATTTTCCACGTCCAGAAGAAGGCTCCCCCGGCGCGCAGTTGGTAGCGGCGAGACTGGGCGTTGCCGAATTGCCGGACGAGGTCAGCGCGAGGCGTATCGCCAGCTTTAGACCAGGAGTCTTCGGTGAGGACGCATGAGTATTCGCCTACGAGGGCTTGGACGGCGCCACGGTCGAGGACGGAGCCCTCTTTTCCGTCGAGCTCGGTGAGCTTTTTGCTTGCTTCTTGAATGATTTGCTGGGGCGTCTTTCGCTTGTCCGCGTCGGTGAAGGCCCAGTAGTAGTGTGTGTCGATGAGGACGGGGCAGGTGGGCCTGGATGGGTAGGCGATGTTCTTCTTCATGCAGTAGTCAACGGCTTTGGGGAGGTTCCAGGCGTCGGAGACGATCACGGGGATGCTGGGATCGATGGCGGAAATAGCGGCTATACAGTCATCGTACCATTCGTACATGCGCTCGCTTTCCCATTCTGCTTCATTGACAGTTTGAATGCCGACGATGTCGAGACCGGAAGAGGCTTCTACAGCGATGAACTCGCAGCAGCGGATCCCGAGGTCGCGATTGCCCTGCGAGTTCCAGAACCCCGCAGTCCCACTGTTAGTACCGGAGTGCTCTTGCGCGTTTGCGCCGCCTGGTAGGGCGTGCAGGTCGAGGAGAACGCCGATGGAGTGGGCGCGCAGGCGCGAGATCAGAGTTCGGATGCTGGCCCAGGCGGCGGCGTAAACTTGGGCGAAGGGCTCGAAGGGGGTAGATCGGGTGAATTCGGTGCCAGGCAGATCAAAGTAACCGATGGGAAGGCGGATTGTGGTGCCTGAGTAGTGTGAGATGGGGGAACTGTGAACGGCTTTGGATGTGATTTTGGGTGGAGACTTACACTTTGCCTCGTTGGTCAACCACTGGATATCCTCATCCGTGACTGCATTCGACCACGCCTCTTCAAACTTCGCCTTCGTAGCTTCTACTCCAATCCGTTCTACCCACGCAGTGACCGCAGCTAGTTCGCTCGAGCCGGATGCGCCATCGGGAAACCGAGAAGGGAACAGCCATCGTTCGAGGACGTAGACAGAGCCGAGGTTCGTCCCGTGGTGATAGCGATAGCGGAGAATATCGAGAGCACTGGGCTCACGGATGGTAGAGGGCTGGTCTTGGTCCATACCGCGGTAATGAGTTTGTTGCTGGCCTGGGGAGTAGCTGGGTTTCCCGGACGGACGAGGAGGCAGCTGAGGTTGTGGCTGTTGATGGGATTGCGAGTCGCTGTCGGTGAGTTTATCGAATTCGGCTTTGGCTTTCTTGAGGAGACCCTTCATGGTGGTGGAGTTAGTATGGCAAAGCGATTGGAACGAAGGACACCTGGATACTAGGTACTAGCAATAGGGTAGTTCATCGAAAAGTAATAGATGAAATAGGTCGACCGAGTAGACTAGCAAGGAAATGGAATGTAACTATGAAAGAGGTCGAAGACGTGAAAAACAGGTTGATCTAAGCGCGCCGTTCAGGTTGTCGCACGCGTTGGAGAAGCCGCGAATCTCGCATGCGGCATGCAGATCATGGTACATGCTTCTTAGCAAGCACGCAAGGTGTATGGCCACAGCGATAAAGCCTGTTTCGGTAGTCTCTCTTCGCGCGATTACGCATAGGGGCGTCGGGCTGCTCCATGGATCTCCAGGCTTCCGCAACCACATCGCAACGCCCTAGGTGGCTTTTTTTTTTGTTTTGCTCCTGAGGCTATTCTGGCCCAGCAGGCGGGAATGATGAGGAGCTCTGAAAAATCTCCTTTCCGCCAGCAGACTGGACAGTGCCCTCCGAGAGCCCCCAGCAGGCGCGTGTTCCAAAGCCCATTAATACCGATTGATCCGGGCATGCCATGGACGTGACCTCTGAAGAGCCGCCGATCTGGGTCTCTTAGCGCGTCCGGGGTGCAGTATCTCCACGTGATGATACCCGAGCACCATCCATCACTAGCCACGCGCCGCAGCTTGAGTCAACCGTCAGCGGCAGCAGGTGAGCTGCCTCCCATCATTTTCCCCTCATCTCTTCAACAACCTCCAGAACAACCCATATTCACTCCCAGGGGCAGCGTGTTCTTTGTTCCTACGCTCCACGCCGCAACCTACCTACCCTAACCATTCCGATAAGGCCGACGATACCTCCGAACACACCCTCTCCTCCACCATGGCGGTCAAGGCAGTTGTCCCCTTTCTCGTAGCTATGATGCTACTAACGGGAGTGTGCAATACACTGCTGACAAAGTATCAAGTACGTCTGCCTCTGAATGATCGCAGCTGAAGTCTGCCTGCTAACCGCAGCCGTCCAGGACATGCAATGCATCAAGAACTGCGACTCTCCCTCCAAGAAATACCGCGAACACTTCGAGCAGCCCGTGCTCCAGACACTCCAAATGTTCATCGGTGAAATGGGCTGCTGGCTCGTCATCGGCGCTTTCTCCGCCTACCAACGCTACGTTTCACGCAAAGCAGGTTACGAAGCTATTCCGAACGCAGTCGACGAGGGCACTGTCACACCGGCGCTGTCAGAAGAGAGCGAGACAGGCGATGTTGCGAATCCGCTAAAGCCTGCGCATCCGGATGACGAGGGAAGGATACCGTTGACGGGTACGAATGTGCTGTTGCTTGCGCTGCCCGCGTGTTGCGACATTGCCGGAACAACGCTTATGAATGTCGGACTGCTGTTTGTGGCCGCAAGTATCTACCAGATGACGAGAGGTGCGCTGGTGCTCTTTGTTGGGCTGTTCAGCGTTATCTTCTTGAAGCGACACCTCGGCCTCTACAAGTGGTTCTCTCTGTTCGTCGTAGTCTTCGGCGTTGCAATCGTTGGACTGGCGGGCGCGATTACCAGGGACGACAAGGCTACGCCATCGCATCAGGCCCTTGCACAGACAGGAGTTGATACGCTTGGAGAAGACGTGGACACGAAGGCGGTGTCTCAGGCTGTCATGACCGTCATTGGCGTCTTGCTGATCGCTGGAGCTCAGATCTTCACGGCCACACAGTTTGTGCTTGAGGAGCGCATTATGGAGAAGTACTCCATGGAGCCCATCAGGGTTGTCGGTTGGGAGGGCATCTTTGGTTTCCTGGTCACGGTGCTCGTTATGGTAATTCTCCACTTCGCGATTGGGACTGGGTACTTCAACGCGAGGGAGGGGCTCTACCAGATGACACACTTCCCTGCCATCGCCATCAGCTCCATTCTTATTATGATCAGTATCGGGTAAGTAATCACCACCCCTCACACCACATCGTGAATAAATCTCTAACACGCACAGTGGCTTCAACTTTTTCGGTCTCAGCGTAACCCGCACCGTCTCCGCTACCTCTCGCTCCACCATCGACACCTGTCGTACCCTGTTTATCTGGATCGTCTCCCTCGGCCTTGGATGGGAGACCTTCAAGTGGCTCCAGGTCGCCGGCTTTGCGCTGCTTGTGTACGGCACGTTCCTTTTCAACGACCTTGTGCGACCGCCACTAAAGGCCTGCTACGAGAGGCATCATGAACAGCTACTACCCGAAGAGCCCATTGAGCATATCTAGAGAAAGAGCCAGGTATAGCTTACTGTATATATCGCGCATAAGATTTCGATCCAAGCATGAGGATTTCGGGTGTCTGGCGCACGAGGCTCAGCATTGGAGGTTGTCTGATATAGCACATTTTCTAGAGCGGTTTTGATCTTGTTCGCAATTGCATAGAGCGTTACTTATCTTCCGTTATCATGCCTTTACTCTTGCTTATGATGCTTGAATGGATGCTATACCGGCTGCTATCCTCGGCATACGATTCGGCGGCTTGGAGGCGTGACCTTCCGTGATGGTACTTGACTTTCTTTATTATGGAGAACTAGATCCGCGTACTGAATAGGTACAGCATCCCATTGAATATCGGGTGAATGGCGAGCAAGGGTGATAAGATCATCCATGTGGCTAGTGGTGGCTCAAGGCTTGGCACGCGCACTCGCTTAACCAACATATTTCGAAATCCCCGCCTAAGAGATCCGACCACAACCAACGACCCACGAACGACAACTCGGTTCGCATACTTCTGAACGCCAGCCCGGAGGTTCAGAGACGTCAATTACCAGTTCGACACAATGGCCACAACTCAGGGAGCTATGTGAGTCAAGATCTGCGATGCCGAGACTTCGGAGCGAGGACTGACTGTATGCAGTTCCAAGCGGAGGAAGTTCGTTGCTGGTACGATACACCCTTCCTTACTTCCGGAGGCGCTGGTATGGATACAGTGGCCCTGAGGCCGCGATACAGCCTGCGAAGGGCACGATTGGCGGAGCTTTGGAGATATACAGCGCGGAGGGCGAACACGTCTATTGCACACAGAGGGCATCAGCTAACATCCTCTCTCACAGACGGTGTCTTCTACGCCGAGCTCAATGAGTTCTTCCAGCGCGAGCTGGCCGAGGAGGGCTACTCCGGTGTCGAAGTGCGCGTCACTCCCACCGTGACCGACATCATCATCCGGGCAACGCACACACAAGAGGTTCTCGGCGAGCAGGGCCGCCGCATCCGCGAGCTCACCTCGCTCATCCAGAAGCGCTTCAAGTTCCCCGAGAACTCCGTCTCTCTCTACGCCGCCAAGGTCCAGAACCGTGGTCTGTCCGCCGTCGCTCAGTGCGAATCCCTCCGCTACAAGCTGCTCAATGGTCTGGCCGTCCGAAGGGCGTGCTATGGTGTGCTGAGGTTCATCATGGAGAGCGGCGCCAAGGGTTGCGAGGTCGTCGTTTCTGGCAAGCTGAGGGCCGCTCGTGCGAAGAGCATGAAGTTCACTGTACGTCCACATATACGGTCAATATCTTAGGCAGAAGGCTAATTTTAAATAGGACGGCTTCATGATCCACTCCGGTCAGCCAGCCAAGGACTTCATCGATGAGGCCACACGCCACGTCCTCCTCCGACAGGGTGTCCTTGGTATCAAGGTTAAGATCATGCGCGGTGCAGACCCCGAAGGCAAGGCCGGTCCCGCCAAGTCCCTCCCCGACTCTGTTACCATCATTGAGCCCAAGGAGGAGCAGCCCGTTGTGCAGCCCATGTCGCAAGACTACGGCGCGAAGGCTCTCGCTGCCCAGCAGGCGGCAGAACAGCAGAGGCTGGCGGAGCAGCAAGAAGGTGAGGGCGCGCCGGCAGAGGGCTACCAGGAGGAGTAAAATTGTGCATAGAGAGGCTGGAGGCGGGGGAGCGGGACCTGGTTCGACAGAGGTGATGGCTACGGTATCATGAGGACCATGCTTCTATAAATTCCTTTGCATCCGGATGGGCAATCTTTGTTTGATTGACAAAGGAGGTTATGGAGTCTACGTGCTGTGTACTCTTTCGGGACACCCAAATGCAAAACACGGCTTGACCATCAAACACTCAACTTGGCGTTCAATCTCTCAACATGTGATATTGCGTTCGATTCTCAGTACGCTATTCTAGTCTTCTCTCTGACTGGGGCTTCCGGTACGTTATGACTCCTACCAAACCCCTCGCTCTTAGTATTTCTGCGGACGCGAGGTGACTTAGACCTGTTGACGAGAATCGATATCTCAGCGAGCAAAGACTGTTCCCCTCACCTATCTGGTCAGTCCTTCCATCTTCTTCCTGAATCGAAGTCGAGGCGTGCGAAGACTTCCTTCGCGATATTACCGTCATGGTAGAGTAGGTTATCATGCATTTCTCTTCTCCACATCTTGGGTAATCCATCATTTGCAAGTCCTTGGAGGAAGTCCTCAGTTATACTCTACTCTACGAAGGTGGCACTTCCATCGCGCATCACTTGATGTCATTGATAACAAGGCTCTGAGTCCTCGAAGGAAAAGGTGTCATTCATATATATGGCGGAATCATTCTGTCACCAGGATTATACTACAGCGCACTTCATACCTCAGCCACTTCTTCAAACACCACACAGTGCTTCTTCATTCGTATACAACGTCGAGCACAGCACAAGAACAACCTTCCTCCTTTCCAACCAGACCAGTCTTCTACAAATAAAGACATACAGACGATCATATACAATACCAAGATCATGCGCCAACAATACCTCGCAACAATCACCACGGCTCTGGCCCTCCTGGCTACTCCCCCCATCCTCGCAACACCACTCCCCGAAACCCCAGTTGGGCAGCCATGCACAATCACCCCACACGCCCAATTCAGCTCCTCCGTCGGCGTCCTCGGCTGCAAAATAAACATCGACCGCGTCGCCTACTTCCCCGCCTACCCGCTCTGCACCAAGTACTGCGTCCGCGTCACCGCAAACGGCCGCTCCGTCACGCTGCTCCACATCGACCACTCCGGAGGCGCGCACGACATCAGCTACGACGCCTGGAACTATCTGGTCACGGGCAAGTCCGCGCGCGAGGATCCCACCTACGGCGGCGGCATCCCCGGGTCCTGGGAGTACGTGGAGAACAGCGAGTGCGACGATCTGATTCCCACCGAGGGGCACAAGATACCACTGAGTGCGTCGACAGCCGTGATTTGGGGCCTGTCGTGTGCGCCGGGGACGGTGCAGTTCTGGAATATTGCCACGGCGCAGTGTACCCTGGGGGTGGACGAGAAGTGCGAGCCGCCGCCGCAGGGCGGGAACCAGCCGGTTTGTCCGTCGCAGCTGGGGACCCAGAACCCGTTGGATTTGGGGATCGTGGACCTCCCAGTTCCGATCAAGAGGACTTAGCGAGTGAGAAGGGGGGACTGTGGCTTGCGAGAGCGCCATCGTGTGCGAGGGAGAAGATGGATGGTAGCGAAGAGTGTTGGCGGGCGTGGCGGGCGGTGGATATACGTGATTTGACTTGATAGTACTCTGTATAATGTAAATTTTGTCCACACTCTCAGTGGTACCTATTTCTTCAGTATGCATCCGTAGGCCACGGCATACGCACCGATATGGCTCAGTTGTCATATCAATCCAAGCGCGGGGAGTCACCGCTCAGACCTTTGGTGGGTAAAAACCGAGGGTATGTTAGGAGGTGATCCCTTTAACACTAGACTTGTAATGTGTTCTATTACGTTCAGCACATGTATTACATGCCCTGCGTTCACTATTGTTCAGTCAGTGAGGCGCAAAGGAAATCACTGAGAGTGATACTAAGCAGATGGTAGAAAGAATGGGGCTGTCCATATCTACCCTCTACGATCATAACTGTAATAACCCATAGTCATCCCGAACTCTTGCTATGCCCAGACCTAGAAATGCAAGTCATCAATAGTCAATCGTCGATTACTCATTAGTCGTTCCACCCCGTGGGGTATCAATAAACCTTCTGACATACTACCCGCATAAACCCGTACACTCAGACTTGCCATGCATATGGGGCAGTGAAGTACCCCAGCAGGCCCTTCCAAGAGCGCCCTACTACGCGTGGTAGTTGGTAAGCTCAGCGTAAGGGTCTTGTTGAGATGGTCCGTCCTACTGCATCTCAACCTCCATCTGCTGTCTCGTCTCCGTGCTTCGACTGCGACTCCTACTGCGCGGAGTAGCCCCGGTGCTCCCACCAATACCTAGGCTCGAGATTCCTGCGGCAAGGTTCTGACCCAAGTCACGGCTAAACGCTGCTGCGGCATCAAACGGCGTAGGCGTAGGATGATGCGGTTGCGCGTTAGGGGCAGCATGCGTAGGCGGCGGATGCATAGTAGTTCCCGCACCTGTAGCCTTATCGGCTGTTTCCGTGCCGGTAACGATAGGCTCCTGTGGAATCGGTGTCGATGTCCTACTCCTTCCATTTGGCGGACTATTGACGTTCGAAGTTTGTGGCGAAAGCGTGAGCGGTGCCTGTGGGCCAAACGTATTCATTTCCTCATCAGTTCTCCCGAAGCATTCCGCCCACCATCGTACCTCTCCTTTCTTGGGAAAGATCATGCGCTCTTTACCGCGGATTGAGTCGTCGACCGTGGAGTCATAGCTCGGATTTATGAACTCTTGTTTGCGGCAGAGGAAGTAGTCCCATACAGAGCGTGTACGTTCCGCGGCACGAGCTTCGACGCGTTCTTTCTCGTTATCGAAGAGGAACGTGCCATATTGGCAGGAGTAGAGGTGGTAGAGAAGGCGGCGGAGGAAGCGCTCGTTGAACTCGAAGCGGGTGGGGTATTGGTAGACAAGCTGGTAGGTAGCGTCGAGGAATTGGTGGAAGACGGGAGAGAGCTCATTGACCTTGGTTATGCGGTGCTCCTCTGCAGTGCCGATCTTGGATGCAGGCTTCGGTAGCGGAGAGCTTTCAGAGTTGGGTGCAGCGTCTGAAATGTTCTGCATTTCTCCCCCGTTTGCTTCCGCCATTTGAGTCAGTGATTCGTTGGAGTCATTCTGGCGGTTGAAGAGGCCCCGAGCACCACGGAGCGCGTTCTCAAATGCATTACCACCACCCTGACCGTCGCGATTCCGATCTATTCGCTCATTCTCGATCTGGAACCATTTGTCGCTGCTCAGGAAGCCCGATCGGTGGCGGAACATGTGCCCGAAAGACAGCCAGTCCTTCTCCACCAGCACGATGAAGCCCTCTAGTGTCCGGTAATAAGGATCGAGACATATCTGACTAAGAGCGCTCAGCTGGCTTGTCCGGTCCCATCCGTCGGAGCAGTGTATTAGAACGTGAGAATGCATGATGCCCACAGTTCGCGCGATCAAGGCGGTGCCATCAAGGATGTTGCTGATGTGTCGTATCCAGCCACTCTTTGCGAGGAGTTGTCGGTTCGGTGGCAGACTGGTAAAGTCGGATTCCTTCATAGCTTCTACCACGTATTCCAGAGATTTCCTCATGACGTGAATGTTATCTATGCCAAGATATGCCTTTTCCGCACCGGGATAGTAGTCCATCTTCTCGGACCCAAGACCGACGGCTTGCATGGCGTATGCGTTCACGGTCGGTCTCGCATCGACGATGAGATTGTGTTGTTGTGCTCCGTATACCTTGGGCGCATCAGCTTCGGTCTCGGAGGACTCCGTGAGGTCTTCCACAGGTGTTGTTCCAGAAGAGACGGTCTCCCCATCGCCCACGCCCACGAACGAACTATTAGCAGTGGATTCATCGAGATTTACTACACTCGATTCCGGAGTAGAGCCAGCCGGGGTGGGGATAGGGGTCTGCGTCGATCTCCACCCACGATTAGTAGCGAATATGGCGGCAACGAGCCTCTCATCCTGCGGGTTGCGGTTCCCTCGGAGGCCCGGTTGAGGCTGCGAGCTTCGCGTTATGGAGCAGTTGTTTATGGGGTGGCGGTAAACGAGGGCAGGTATCCGCTGTCGGGAGCGGTATTCGCCGGCGTATCTGAGGACGCTGTCTGAGACCTTCGAGGGAACAACAATGAGCCCAGGGTATGTCTTAGAGAACTAGATTCGGACATCAGCACAGCTGCCTGTCTTATCAGTCAATAATGCATACCTTGTACTCCACGTTGATCTCTGAGATCCGCCAGCCCTTCTCTGTGTCCTTCGGGCTGATGCCTAGCCGCTTCCACTCCCGGCGCGCATCGTATATCTCCCAGCCGTTGAACTGGTCCTCCGGAGATTTCGGTTGATAACTGAAAGCTAGTAGCCTATCAAGTCTTCCGATTTTGCATGACAGTGCCCGAATGCTGTCATACACGTCGCGGGCTTTCTTGTCGTCTAGGAAGTTGAAGGCAAAGAAGGTAAAGTCTCGGCAACGTAGGCGAATCGATGGTTGCACGCGCGACGCGGGGGGCGAGGGTCGCAAACTGCAGTATGATATCATGGGATATGTAATCCATACTTCTTTCTGGCGCGGAAGTTTCGCGGAGGGAGAGGAGCCTGGCGGGGGTGGAGGCAGGTAGCTGAAGACCATATGGTGGGGCATGAGATGCAGGGTCCCGTCGAACTTTACTGATCTCCGCCATAGAGAGACATTCTCCACCTGGAAAGCGTGAGCCTTTCGAAGCTGCGCGGCTTGTGGGAAGTGTACCTTGCTAACGCGGATCTTCTCCATGATGACCGCAGGTGTCGAAGTGTGCGCGATGGAGCACGGCGGAAAACTCTCTAGCGATTACGAGGATGAAAGTTATATGCGAGCGTGTTGAAAGAAAAGAACAGGAGCGAGGGGTACCGAGTCACTGCGGCGGAGGCTTGTTCAGCACTCGGGTTCGCATGTTGACGTTGCGGGGCGTGAATTGATCGCATGCCGCAGCCATGGTTCGTCCCGCTGCTCGGACCAGGTCTTGGCAGTACTTCTATCGATAAAGCCGTCGCTCTTCACGTCCACATCTTGGCAAATTAATCCTGGGTTATGAAAGGGTAGAATACAGAAGGAACATATACTAATACATAAGCTCCATCTATCATGTACACGAACCAAATTTGGATCGCGAGATCCCACGTGTTAGTCAGATATAGAGCCAGTCTCCTACCTGTGCTTTTGTGCTTTTGAGACTCAATCTGAGATATCTTAAGCCATACTCGCGACCGTGTTCCTTAGATACCCGGGCACGCCTGCAGCCCTTCCGACGAAGTCGCTGTCAATTTAACCCATACCACCCTTTCCGTATCGTGCCATACCCCGCCATACTACCCTAATGACTTGTCAAGATGACGAGAAAGATAACCGGTCGTTAGCTATGGATACAGAAGCGTCCGCAGAGCATCTAAGCAGGCGGAGGAGGCGGCGGAATGTCCGAGGGAGGAGGCTGTTTCAAAGTTAGCTTAGGGATAGGCGTGAAGGGAAGAATCTATTGCTTACCGGCGGGGGAAGGTCGCCTGGGGGAGGAGGGGGCGGAACCGAGCCCGAGGGTGGCGGAGGTGGGGGTGGACTACCAGCGTTTCCGTAGTTCTGGTACATGCCAAGCCCTGGAGGAGGCCCAGTCGGTGCGGCGCCGTAGCCTGGAGCCCCATACGAGTTCATGCCCGGAGGAGCTGCGCCAGGGGCAGCGTTCTGATCGTAGCCGGAGCCATAGCTGCCGTAGCCATACGCAGAGGTACCTGCCGCAGCCCACGGGGCCGAGGTGCTGTTGTATCCACCCTGGCTGTAGGAATTGCCTGCACCAGCCCAAGGTGGAGCAGCGCCACTCGCATCCCGGTCGTCGCGGTTGTTACGCGCCCATGGGGCCTGCCCGCCGGTTGGACCACGCTCCCAAGGCTTGAGAGTGCGCTGCTCGTCGCCACCGTAGCCGCCGCCATTGTTGTACTCGATGGCGCCCGCTGGTCGACCTTCGATCTCGTTGAAGAGGTTTTCGAGTTCATTGCCGCTTTCAATCCGGCCCTGGTTGCGGTCGCCATAGCGGTTGTCGTTGCGCCAGTCGCTTCCGCGCTTGCGCTGAGGACAGTCGCGAGCCATGTGACCAGCCTGTCCACAGACACGGCAGATAATGCTGGCA
The DNA here is from genome assembly GCF_010094035.1 of Trematosphaeria pertusa. NCBI lineage: Eukaryota > Fungi > Ascomycota > Dothideomycetes > Pleosporales > Trematosphaeriaceae > Trematosphaeria > Trematosphaeria pertusa. Next base: position 1,114,314 of record NW_022987218.1, on the reverse strand, counting down.
GTATAGTTCTGCTTCTGGGGACAGTCGTATTTGCGATGACCGATCTCGCCGCAGTTCTGGCAGGCCTGATTCTCATCGTCGCGGAGCGTACCGTTGAGGGCGGCAAGCTCACGGAGCTGGTTGCGCTTGAGCTCGTTCTGGCCTTCGGGGATAGAGGCAGCCTGAATCAAATTAGCATCTGCAGGTATCATAGAAAGGGTAGGGGAACGTACTGTCTCGATAACGTTGTGGATCAGCTTCTTCGCCTTGTTGACCTTCTCCTCGGTGTCGGCCATGATCAGACAGTGCAAGTCTTCCTCCTGGTTGCTGGTGTGAGCTGCGTCAGAGCGTCCTTTACCCTCTTTGACAGAGCCCTTGCCACGGATCGCAATCTTAGCGCCGGACTCAGACTCCATCTTCTTGAGGGTGTTGCCTCGCGGGCCAATAAGTAAGCCAACTGTTAGTGGAGAAAAAAGCTGCAGTTAGTGTATTGATCAAAGGTTTGTGAGCAAATGAGGGAGACGTTTGGGTTAGTGACATGGCTGTGCGACATGACCTCCGACGTGAACCAACACTTCGGCGGGTTGTGCAAGCCGGTCAAGACAAAGGCAGGGGATACGGAAATGACTGATAAGGAAAGTTAGAGGGGTTAGTATCGTACTGAAGTTGATCTCCGGGTAGTCATTGACTGGCACATAGACTTTCTCCTGTGTCTTAGTAGGGCGCCTATAGTCCGCCGGTGGGTGATAGTTAGGGAGCGTCTTCATGGCCTTCTCCACGAGCTTGTGGCGCTCGTCTTCGAGGCGCTTGCGGTAGCGGAACTCGCGCGTGTTGACACGGCGGCCGTAGTTATCGTACTGCGGTGGAGGAGAAGGAGACCTAAGCAAGTCAGTATCATGGTGAGGATATGGGAAGTATAGGACTACGTACCTGTCCCCATCGGCTGGCACGACATCGTTAATCTTCAGCTTCTGGGTAATCTCCTCGATGCGCAGATGCAACGTGTACGCGTCAAGCTGCTCTGTGGTCATGGCGGCGTAGATGGCCGTGGGCAAACCCATCAGGCCAGCGGCCTTGTTCTCGCTCGCGTCGCCCCATCGGTTGCGCTTCTTGCGTCGCCTAGGGCCATCGGCGTCTACGATAGCAGTCAGTATTGATGCGACGGAGAATGTGGTGGACGGCTGACCTCGCGTTGGGCTGCGCCCGCGCTTCAGCTCGGACAAGCCCGTGGCTGGCTCTGCAGGATTGTAGCCTCCATCGTCAGCGTTGTCGCCGCCGAACCGTCGACGAGTGCCGAGCGGGATGTTGTTCGAGCCGGTGATGCCTTGATTGCGCCACGACATGTTGATCGTGAGTCGGCAGTTGTTGTTTGATGGGTGTGGATTGCGGGTGGTGGTGCGGGAAGAAATAATGAAGAGGAGGTGGCGACCGGCGCGCTAATGGGCTGGGCGCGCTAGCCGCTTCTGTGTCAACAGCTCCTGTGTCACGTGAACGGAGGACCCTTCACCTCAGCATCCAGGCATCCGCTCGGGGACAGTTTAAACGCCGGTGAATCCATATGTTTGCGGTACACATTGCGCCGGGCCAACGATGCCAATACATGATGGGAGCTCAAGACTCTCGACAACACACAAGTTCGATTTCCTAGCAGGCCTCATTACAAAGCCCGCTTGTGGGCCTGATCCGCCTTGCTGGTCGCTCACCTCCGTAGACACTTTCGGAAGCATGAGAGTACTCGAATTTAAAGAGAAGGAAACTTTGCACTAGAAACAGTGCTAAAGGCGGTGCCGACGGCGTCCAGAGCAGACCTTCACCCCAATCGCTATGCCAGCTATTACCCATCTCCAACTAGGCCGCCAACTTGAAAAAGTATACGAAGGCCATACGAATATATAATCCGAGGGACGATTCCATAATCTTTCGGCGTTCGGCAGCAGCTCTTGTAATTTCTAAGCAATCCATCTCGTCATAGCTGCCCCTCACCCACCCCACTTCTCTCCGAGCGAAGCTTAAAACCTGAGCTCCGTCTACTGCAAACTCTATCATAGCCTCAAATCCCTCTTATCTTGAGCTCATATTTAAAAAAAATCCTGTTTCTCGCGCCACAATGTCCTCCCAAGAACCTAACATCACCCTCTACACCACGCAGACGCCGAACGGCATCAAGATCAGCATTACGCTCGAAGAGCTCGGCATCCCGTACAAAGTCCACAAGATCGACATCAGCAAGAACACGCAAAAGGAGGACTGGTTCCTGAAGATCAACCCCAATGGACGGATCCCGGCGCTGACCGACACCTTCACTGATGGCAAGCCCATCAACCTTTTTGAGTCGGGATCGATAATGCAATACCTGGTCAGGAGGTATGATCCGGAATATAAGATCAGTTACCCCGAAGGAACGCGAGAGTGGTATGAGATGAACAATTGGCTGTTCTTCCAGAATGCGGGTGTTGGGCCGATGCAAGGGCAAGCCAGTATGCACGGATTCTTCCAATTTTGTGATCAGTTGAAGAGGAGGGAAGACAGAACCAAGTGCGATGCAGTCGAGAAGCTGTATAAGGTTGATAATGCGCCGGTCTCAGCAAAAGTGGATGGTTGCATGAGAAGGAATAGGAGCTGATTGGAGTAAACAGATCACTTCACACGCTATGCTCCTGAAAACATCCAGTACGGGGTAAATCGCTACCAGAACGAGACTCGTCGTCTCTACGGTGTCATTGACAAGCACCTCTCATCGAACAACATCCCTTACCTGACTGGTGATAAGTGCACAATCGCTGGTATGTACTCACTTCGCTCTTCTTGGCCTCCTTCCTTCATTCCCGTCACTTACCATTCTTACAGACATCTCCCACTGGGGCTGGGTCGCTTCTGCGGGCTGGGCCGGCATCGACATCACCGAATTTCCAGCACTCCAAGCTTGGGAAGACCGCATGGTGCGCACCCTCTCTCCTCTCCCCTTCCCGCCCACCCATACTAAACAAACCTTCAGGCCGCCCGTCCAGGCGTCGAGAAAGGTCGCCACGTACCCGACCCCCATAAGATCAAGGAATTGCTCAAGGACAAGGCGAAGATGGAAAAGCACGCCGCCGAGAGTCGCAAGTGGGTGCAAGCGGGCATGAAGGAAGACGCTAAAAAGGGGGGCGAGAAGTAAGTGCAAAGTTTATTTCTGCTGTTACGGCGAGTTCAGCTCAGCCTTGAGGTGATCATGGATGCGGTGCAGTTGCGAAGGGGAAGGTGAGCTGTTAAGAAGACCTATAGGCTGAGGGCGTTATTGATGAGGAGGAGGGATATGTGGGCCGGCGCGCATTGTGGGGCACCCGCTACCTTGATATGCCTTATGATATGCTCAGGGATATTGTCTAACTCGGCGTGCGCGTCAGCAAATTATAGAAACCGAATACATAAGAGAATTCGAAGCAAGCTGGCTGGCTTGTAGAAAGCTTGGATGTTTAACATAACCCTGGTGATGTATAGCAGCGATAAGCCCGTGACTCGGCAAGCGAACGCGAGGAGTTTGTGTAACAACGGGTGCCATGCAGAATCGCCGTTCATGCCTTCCCCGCGCGGGCTCGGATTTTCCCGCACCGTAAGCGAGTTCCAGAAGCATGTGAAGGCGAGAAACTGAGTCGCGGGCAGATATGCTAATCTCACAGCACTATGGCTCGGAACTTGGTGATACCCTATCAGGAGAAGTTGGCTTCTAGAAGTGGAGCGAGCTCCATCAGCGGCTCAACTGTACGACAGTGGCGCTGTTCAACACTTTTCCAGAACGCCAAAGAAGCTCCTCCTCCTATCTTGGAAAGCCCTAATCTCCTCCTTCCCGAGATCGAGAACGCCAGCTGTTCTCCGCCTGGCTGCGAACCACTAACCGATACCACCTGCAAGCCCTCGTCAGAAATCGTCACTTCACCGCTCTGATGTGATCCTCCATCAATCCATGCTCTCCCCAGGGTCTTACTATGGCTCTTAAGCCAGATACAACAGGACCCTCCCTTGACGCCTTCTCCACATTCCACTACGGGAAGCTCAAAGCGAGAGTAGCGTAGGGATCCTGACGCAGTTTTACGCAGTACAGCGTCGTGACATCGACTGCTAGCTGCATGCACAGAAACTTCCATATAGTCTTCTGGACTGTCTTCCAGCCAACGATCCGCAACCTCGTACACAGTACTACGTGATGGCCAATCTAGCCGAAGCGGCTATCAGCCAGGGGCTCGTCGTATTCAACGGCTTCTTACTCTTCGCAGCGCTCTGCGCATTCCTTCATACCCCATTCGCATATATGTGATCGGAATAAGAGAGGTTGAGGACGCTCGCGTCGCTGCACGTCAGTACGCCATCAGCCGCCATTTTCAAGCCAGAAGATCCAGATTAGACCTATATTCCCGGAAGGGGTATATGAGAAAATCTGGGGTCGTGGGTACGCATTCGAAGCGTACCCGGTGAGAGCCGCGCCGGTACTACTTCGCTTCCAGGCCCCGTGGCGTCTGTAGTGAACCAGAGGCCTGACGCTGGCGCCCGCCGCAATATCGTGTACCCGGCTAGTCGCATTCGCATTGGGTGACCATGCTCTGATTAAAGGTCAGCTGGCTGCCTATTCATATTAACAAAGGGGAGGCAAGGATATGCGTCAACGGTACCAATAGGGAAACTTAGCTGCACTCCACAAACGTTCGTGTAACCGGCTCGGGCGCAAACGAGGAGATGCTGCATTCCAGAAGGCCTTGGTAATGCAGGCGATTTCAACCACGAGAACACCAAGCTCCTTCAAGCAAGCAAAAAAGAAAGTCAAGTAAATGAGCCGAGAGAGCCACATCCCAGTGGTTGCGGGGGATGTGGATCGGCGCCGGGGTGTTCGATTCAGGCAAAAGGAAAATAAGTTTGTCTTCTCACCCTCCCTCACGCAACCCATCCCTCCGGGCCCTGCTTCCTTTCCTCAAAATAGTACGCGATTTTTCAGATTTTGTGGTTACACAGTCTAAACAAGTGGATTGTGGAGTGCATAGGAAGAAAGGGATCGGCCAATCTGAGGGCTCTGGGTCCTGCGTGCGCGACCCTTCTGCAGCTCAGACACGGTCGAATGTGGGGATTCTGCCGTCATGCACTCTCCCCTGTCTCTTGTGCAATCGCGTGTCCTTTTCCTGAAAGGCCTGCAGCTGGCGTGTGGTGCTCATGACGGTGTACCGGTAGGGCGGGCGAATCGGCGTTGAAGGTAAGCTGTCTTTCTGCTTGAATATTATTCACGGCCCGGCGGTGCTGCAAACAGGTCTTTTGATTGCACGCATGCGCGAGACTCCAGGCTGAGGACGGAAGCAGCTTCGAAGAACGAGTCGAGGATCAGCGATGCAGGACGAAGGGGAGTGACTGCTTGAGTTGACGAGTGGCACTCGAGTGCTCGGAAAACCTGGTTCCCTTGCACGTGGTTCTTGTGAAACGGGTCCATATTGTCGACAGGGCTGGCGAAAATGAAGGATAGACATGCTTCGGACACGAAGTAAACTAGAAGTAGTAGCTGGATATAGAGAGGGACGTGCGTTACAGCGGTAACCAACCACTACACGAAAAGCTATAGGCCGGTCGAGCTTAAGGGCAGCACCTATCGACTGCGATTGCTGTGGTGCCCATTCCTCTTCGAGTAATTCGAGCGAAGCTGCTGGTCGCATTGCTCATAGTTTGCTGCGCTCGCATAACTTGAGACGGTGTTTTGGCCATCTTCGACGGTGGTAGTAGGTAGGCATGCCAGCACATGCGGCTTCTCGAACGTGGCATGCGCGGTGACTAGGCGAGTCATTCACCGACGGTTTCAGGAAGCGCATCATGGCATGCAGACCTCGCCGCCCTGGTGTTTGCTTCGCTGCCATGCGCCGTAAATTCGAGGAGCGCGCGGGCAAATGCATTAGCAGCGCAGGCACTCGGGCACTCGCCGGGCGCGCGTCGTTGTCCGGGGAAAGGGAGCGGCGTCTATAGGAAACGATGTTATGAATTCTCCGACGGTGCGTCGTGCGGAGGGCTCGCCGTTGGCCGCCCAGCGCAGGCCGATGGGCGTTGCGGATGGTCAGGCGATGCCAGCCACGATCAAGGGAGGGGTCCGTTCAGGCACAGCAGTGCACAGTAGATGGCGTTGCCAAGGCGGTGCGAGAGCGCGCTGCGGGTGTTGACGTGCGGTCGGGGCGCTAGGCCGCAAGCGATAGGGTTCTTTGGGGCGGGCAGGCATCATGCGGGGCCGCCGTGTGGGAATTTAGCCGGGCGGCGCTGCAGCCACTCAGCGCGCGCCGGCTAAACGGGTAATCTCGTAGCGCCCCCGCAGGCCGTGCAACGACTTGCCTCCCAGAGACCGGGTGCCGTGGGCAAGTGCCCCAGATCGTCGAGCCAATCCTCACGGCACAATTAATGGCTGCGTTTTTGGATATTGCGGTCAAGGGCGCCTCGCTTCTCGAAGCCCTCGTGGACGCATGGAAGATTCAAGCCACAGATCCCGACCCTGGTTTCGACCCGTCACGACCAGGATCCGTCACGTCCGACGTTGCTCCTCGGCAGTCTAAGTGTGGACGGCGGCCCACATCTGCTCCCCAAGTATCTCATGACCGTCCAAGCACTACTTCCCTCCGGTGACCGTCGCACTCGCCCTCGAGCCGCCAGATTTTCCCGTCGTACATCGTCGCCATGGAGCCCGCTGCCGCAGACATGGGCAAGCCGGAGCGCAGAGGCACCGCGCCCGTCAAGCGGAGAGTGAGTCGAGCGTGCGACCACTGCCATCGCATGCGAACGAGGTGCAACGGACAAGCGCCCTGCTCGCGGTGTATCGGTACGAGAAGCGAATGCGCATCGCGTCGTTCCGGCCGCTGACACTTCCCAGAGCTCGAATACGTATGTCAGTACAACCGAGAAAAGAAAAGAAGAGGAAAGGTTAGAGGCCGCGCCTACCCCAGCTTCCCTGATATTTACTCCTCCAGGTGCCGCGACACATCCAAAAGCAGAGGGAGGAAGCCGCAGCGCACGTCGGCCAGAATGGCCAGCCAAATGGAAACGGGCTTTCGATACAGACCGGTGGCCAATTCGATAGGGCCGACATGATGCCCGAAATGGACGACGAGATTTGGTCGCCCGCAGAACCAACGCCGATAGCGCAGCATTTCCCAGGTAGCAAAGGCGAGTTACATAGTGTGTCATCGCCAGGCTGGCAAAGTCTGCCTAGCAGTAAGTGAAGGCTTGTTGTCGCCCATTTGCGCAGACTCACAGGCAATCAGGCGCGGGTTTCAACCCTCCGGTAAACCACATGATGATAGACCCGCTCTTGCTGGGGGCCGGGGAAGGCTATTTGCCTCAGCAAATACGGGGTCAGGAGTTGATGTTCGCCATGAACGAGATGCATCTCGTCCAGGATTCTCGCACGCCGGTAACGGTTCCTCCCGAATTCGCAAATATGGGGTACCCGATGCATTTCGCTCCCGTCCGACAGTCATCCCCCCACAGTTACGGATCTGGCGACACTCCCTCGCCCCAATCTGGAGTGAGCGCCGCTTCTTCACATCCAGGAATGGCGCACTGCAGGTATCCGGTATTGAAGCCCCTGATTCCTCACCTTGGTTCCATCATGTCAGTCCCAATGGCCTGTGATCTTCTCGACTATTACTTCCAAAGTTCGTCATCCGTATTCATTGAGCCGGTCAGTCCCTATATCCTTGGGATCGTGTTCCGTAAGCGCTCCTTCTTACGGCAACACAAACCACGGAAATGTAGCCCCGCGCTACTCTCCAGCATGCTTTGGATAGCCGCCCAGACGAGTGAAGCCAGCTATTTGACGTCGTCACCGTCTGCAAGAGGGGTCATCTGCCAGAAACTGTGGAAATTAACGATCGATCTGTTGAAGCCATTGGTCCATTCACCATCCTCACACGGTTTTGCTCAAGGCTCCGGCGGTATGGTTAGCCCTGCTGCTCACGACGCATTCGGCGTCGACCGAGTAATGGGACAGTTTGATGCCAGGATGGACGCTGGGATGCCGCCAACGAGCACGCTCGACGACGTCGCCACTTATCTTAATTTAGGAGTCGTAACATCAGCCAGCGAATACAAGGTATGTAGGTCGCAGTTTCGACTGCGAAAAGCTCCTCCTGAAGGCCTTTAACAGGTAAAGACAAGACATTTGCTGACTACCATCTTTGCATGCAGGCAGCCAGCCTCCGTTGGTGGAACGCAGCATGGAGCCTGGCAAGGGAGTTGAAGTTAGGCAGAGAAATACCCCAGGACCCGTCGAAAGAAAGGGATTCTAGCTCAGCGGATAACGAAGCCGACATGGGGATGTCAGACTGTTCCAATTCAGGGGCGCATATTCCTGCTGGCACCCCGACTGCTGCCCTTATCGAGGAGATGAAAGAGGAACGACGAAGGCTGTGGTGGCTGCTCTACATGATCGACAGGTAAGAGACCCCTATTTCTTAAGATTAAGCTTTGCTAACCGACTTACAGACACCTTGGCTTGTGTTATAACAGGCCTCTGGCGATGCTTGACAACGAGTGCGAGGATCTATATCAGCCTGTTCCGGATACCTTATGGCAGGCTGGCGAGTTCTACACCGGCAATTCGGGACCGAAGAGGAAAGGCCTCTCCTTTCAGTGCACTTCTCACGACGTCTTCGGGTTCTTCTTGCCGCTCATGACTATACTTGGCGATATCGTCGACCTCAACGCGCAGAAGAACCATCCTCGTTTCGGACAGCGTACATCTTGGGAGTCGTATGAGTCGGAGATTGTTCGCCAGCTCGAGAGATATGCATTCAGCCTCCAGGAATTCAAGGCACAGCATGGTTGCGGCCCCTCAAACGAAGAAGCCGCAATCAACGCCAATGGTACCCCTGATCCAGTTCGCGGGGAGTGGATACACCAGACGAGAAAAGTCGTCGCCTATGCGACGCATATCATGCACGTCCTCCACATCCTCCTTCATGGGAAATGGGATCCTGTGGCTCTCTTGGAAGACGATAATATGTGGATCTGCTCCCAATCGTTCCTTGCCGCGACCTCGAACGCGATTTCTGCTGCGCACGCTGTCGAGGAAATATTGGAGCTGGATCCGGACCTCTCGTATATGCCATATTTCTTCGGCATGGTAAGTGCAGACCCTGCGGTCGGATAGTCTTTCAACCGACTACCGATCGATGTCCGGAACTGTTGCTGACTCGCTTCACAGTACCTGTTGCAAGGTAGCTTGATCCTGCTGCTGCTGGCCGACAAGCTGTCCACAGAAACAAACGACGGCGTCATTCGGGCTTGCGAAACTATCGTACGAGCGCACGAGGCAGCGGTGGTGACATTGAATACAGAATACCAGGTATGATAAACCCCCTTCACCACTTGACGTTCGCTTATTGACCGCGCCTGCAGCGGAACTTCCGCAAAGTAATGATTTCGACATTGGCGCAAATCAAAGGCCACGGCCATGCTCGAGAAATGACTCCCGCAAAACGGCGAGAGGTCCTTAGTTTATATCGATGGACGAGTCTCGGTAACGGACTAGCGATTTGAAACGGTCTTGCGATTTGGAAAAGGGTTAAAAATTTGAGATACCAGGGCATTTGTACGATTATATGTTTTATGGGTCGGATGATGGAACGCAGCATGGAAGGTCTGGACCTTCGTTTGGAGTCTCGAAAAATTACTCGTCTGTGCATAGTTAATATCTGTGCTTCATGGGAAGGCGCAAATACATATGATATCCATACCTACCAATTGCCGGTCGCTGTCCTGGTGATTAACTAGTAGTCTCGGTCCTGTGCAGCATACTCTTCGTTCGAATAGGCTCTGGAGCGCCCACTGAGCCGTGTACTGAAACTGGCAGCGTTGGCACACCAGTGGTAACGCGTGTCCATGGTGAGGCTCGTTGGGCCTCAAGAGCGTACGAACGCAACGGGCGGGGCCCTTCTGAAGGCTGCAGAAAAGAAAGCAGTTGTTGAGGCGAGGTCGAAATAGAGTCCTGCGTGGCGCTGCGTTCCCCACCGCTGGGAAAGTTGCGATCAGTGTCTATCACGTGACTCTACCCAAACCTTGGAACGACGTCTCCGGGATCCATGTTCGCGGTCCACCTTAGTAAACTTTTCATGGATGTAATGCTAATCGTTTTACCTAATGAAGGCCTTTTGGAGCAGGTTTCTATAGTTTAAAAGTCAGACATGCTAGTATGTATACGGCCACATACAGTGCCTTTACTCCAGCGTCCTCCAGGCTGCGATCAAACGATACAGCCAATGAGGACGAGGGAAGAGCTGAAGCCGCAGCTGTTAATGGATGAGCATGCTCGTCACGATAAATGGATCGGCTCAGATCTGCAGCCACAACGGTCGTGCATACAACTTTCCAAACCAGGTAATCAGTCATGCGACTCGGAAGGAAGGCGGGCCTAAACGGTCTCAACCATTTGACTAGATGGGAGGCTATCTCCATGTAGAGTTGGATCTAGGTGGGTCTCTCTCGCATTTGTACCCTTTTCGTTCGCGTTACGAATCATGGACATCAGTCAAATGGCAGCAGGTACGCAGATTCTCGGTTTCCACCGAGGTGTTCAAGTAAGGAATCCGTCCTCTATTACCCTACCCATCCCATGTTATTTATGTACAAATAATGGAACCCTCATAAATGCAGAGTGACATGCGTTGGTGAAAATGGACTCCGGGGGGAGTTAGACCGAGCTTCGGCAATGAGTGCGCCGAGACCCAGGACAACCAAAGGGAAAATGATAATGAACGAATGCAGGAAAGGAAACCGGGTCAGACGTTATCATAAGCTGTTTTCCACTTCCATAACCTCCCGGATGCCTTCTGCGACTGCGGTCACCTTCTCCTTGGGAAGCCTCTTCAGCGGGCGGCGGGGGAAGCCGCCGTAGCCAAAGTAGGACTGGATAGCGGACTTCGTTCCTGGGATGGCGGCCTTGGTAAGAACCCAATCGCCCTTGCTCAAGACCTTTTGTAGCTCCAAAGCCTCGTCGTACTTGCCCTCTGCCCACAGATTCCATACCTTGACGCAGACCTTGGGGATGACGTTGGCTCCACCGGCAATGATACCTGAGCCGCCACTGGCTGCAGTTTGAGCAGTAAAGTCTGCCATACCGCCAAATGCCATGTATCCGCTGCCGGCGCTCTTGGTGGTGCAGGCGTTGGTCGCCAGAGCTACTCGCGTGAGCTTTCCAGTATTTCCGCACGTAAACTTGGTCCCAATGATGTTCGGGTGTTTGGCCAGCTTGATTATGAGATCGCTGTCCATGTCGAGGCCGGCAACAGCTCCCGGGTAGTTGTACAGGATGAGAGGTAGTGGTGACCCATCAGCTACTTTCGTGTAGTACTCGTGAATCGCATCCTCGTCCATCGCGTAGCGGTAGTAGCTTGGCGGCACCAGTAGTACGTACTCAGCACCAGCCTCGGCGGACTCCTTGCAAAGCTCAATGGTGAGTTTGATGCCTTGCTCGGAAGCTCCTGCAATAACTGGCACGTCACGGTATCCTGCCTCGTCAAGAGCTTCTCGTGTTGCTCGCGTGATGGCTGCTTTCTCGGCCCGGTTCAGGTGGACCGCTTCGCCGTTGGAACCCATAGTTACCAGACCGACCAGGCCGGCTTGGGCAAGTCGTACTGCATGTTTCTTGACCGTGGGCAGGTCGACTTCTTCCGTCTCCGGATCGAAAAAGGTCATAGTCGGCGAGTAGATGCCCGGTCGCAGCGGCGTGCGCTCGTTGGCATAACCGTTCGTAGCGCCATTGGTGTAGCCGTTCGTCACGCTATCCGAAGTCATGTTTGATGAAGTGTGGAGAGGAGTATGGAGGAAGAATGCAGGCCGGGGAAGAGACAAGAATCTGGGGAACCGGAAGAGAGGAAACGGATAGCGAGTGGTAGTGAAGGACTTACGAAATTCGGGTCAGCCATTAATATATGGGCGAGGTGGAGGGCAATCGGTGTAAAGTAGGCGCTGGACTAGGCCGCAGCCCAATGCCATCCCACCTTCGGTCTTCTCCTTCGTCGTCTTGAATGTCGAGATCTCGTCAAATCCGCGGCGTTCATTCGCCGGGCGGACAGAGTTTGACACTACAAAAGCTAAAGATCCGGCCAGAGCTCTATCGCGTGCAGACGGTGGGCCGGCTGGTGCTGGCGGGCAGGTTCGGGGCCCAACTGCGCGAACTGCGGGTCAGGTTGCGGCCTTTTTCTACAGCAGTGACTAAAATTATCGAGGTCTTATGGGACCAAATACCGTCGGTGGCAGAGAGGAGGTCGAATATGGTGGCACTGCAGGACAGATCCTCGACGTTGGTCAATGCTGCGTCTTCCGCAATTTTCGGGGCATAATTTCTCCACCAATGGCGGCACGACGACCGGCGTGGGGTGCGTCTTCGTGCGCCTCTTGGCCTGGGGAAAGATTACCATGTTCGCCCGAGGGGCGTCCATGGGGCGCTGGGCGAGGGGATGCCGGCAAAATGATGAAGCGTCGCGCCCTGGACGCGTCGTCTTGTCCCGCTGCCCCTCATTGCGGGCGCCATTATTTTCCGTGTATATCGATAGGCCTGCCAATGGGAGGGGTACTTCAGCCCTACTCCAGACGCCGACGCAGACGCCGACGCAGACGCCGACGCGTGACGCGCCGCCGCTCACGATATTTGCCCTCTCAACATCGTCCGCCTGATATCCGCTTCTTATCGATCCTCCGTGGGCTTCAGACGAAACCACTGATTCAATTCCTCACCTGATACCAAAAGTCGAGCAACCATGGCGCCGCTCGAGGTCCTGATGGTACGCCTACCCCTCACAGGAGCAGCAGGTCCATGCTCAATACTTTCTTTGCTTTTCCTCAAGCTGCGAGCGCCGTCCGCAGCCTGCAGTATCGTGTTTGCTTTTGTGCCCAGCATTGCATGCTTCACACCGCCTCTTCCTCGTGGCAGTGCGCATTTGGCACGAGAGCCGTGCTAATGGACTCCGCAGGTCGGAACAGGCGAGTACACGACCGGCTTCGTGGGCGGTGCGGCTTCGACCTCAGACAAGAAGGTGGGAGTTGTAGGATTGACACTGTTCGATCTTCGTCGGCGAGGGAAGGTCGGCAAGCTGGGGATGGTGGGAGTATCGGGTGACAAGTTTCCGGCCATCAGTAAGTGCAATCCGGGCGTGGAACTGATGCAGGAAATTGCCGTCCAGCGCTGATCGTGTGCAGGGGAGCATCTGCAGAAGAATATCTCGCAAGCCTACAACGGTCTCGACGTGTCGTTCGAGGAGTACCCCAAGGCAGGAAAGCGCGATCCGGATGCGTACAAGGAGGCAATTGACGCGCTTCCGAAAGGCAGCGCTAGTACGTTCACATCACATCATCAGGATCCTTCCCAGCTAATATGGGCAAGTCACTATCTTTACCCCTGACACCACGCACTACCCGATTGCTCTGTACGCGATAGAGAAAGGGCACCACGTCCTCGTCACGAAACCAGCGGTCAAGCTCCTGGAACACCACCAAAAGCTGCTCGAGGCTGCACGCAAGCACAATGTCTTCGTCTACGTGGAGCACCACAAGCGGTTCGACCCTGCTTACGCGGATGCGCGCTTCCGGGCCGCAAAACTGGGAGACTTCAACTACTTCTACTCGTATATGAGCCAGCCGAAGTAAGAACTCCGCTTTCTCCGGCGCGGGTTGATAACTGACCAAGTTTTCGTATTCAGGAGCCAACTCGAGACCTTCAAGGCATGGGCGGGCAAGGAAAGCGACATCTCGTACTACCTCAACTCGCATCACATCGATATCCATGAGTCTATGGTCCCGGATTTCACGCCGGTGCGCGTGATGGGCAGTGCAGCGAAGGGCATTGCAACCGAACTGGGTTGCGATCCGCAAACTGAAGATACTATCACGCTGTTGGTAGACTGGGTGAAGAAGAGTGACCCCAGCAAGCGCGCGACTGGCGTCTATACCGCGGGCTGGGCGGCGCCACAGAAGGCTGGTGTGCATTCGAATCAGTACTTCCACTACATGGCCAGTAGAGGAGAGGTCAGAATCAACCAGGCGAAGCGAGGTTACGATGTCACTGACGATGACACCGGCCTTCTGTGGTATAACCCGTGAGTATCTTTCAAATCTATCTCCTATCTTTCTACTAACTAAGCTCAGTTTCTACATGAAATACGCTCCCGATGAGGAAGGCAACTTCGCAGGCCAGACTGGATACGGCTACGTCTCCTTCGAGAAGTTCGTCGACGCCGTCAATGCCTTGAATGAGGGCAAGGTCACGCTAGAACAGCTAGACAGCCGTCCACTCCCCACATTGAAGAACACCATCGCCACTACCGCCATCTTAGAGGCAGGCCGAAGGTCGCTGGACGAGAGCAGGCCGATTGAGATTATTCAACAGAGTGGCACCTGGTCGCTGAAGTAAAAGCAGGCTCCTTCTTTTCTCGACTATCGCAATGGCGGCCGCAGTGCCTGGCGAACGCCTTTCGGTATAGCGTTTGCGCCTTGTCTGTAGATAATTCTCAAAAGCCGCTAAGACTAAGTTCTCTAGTGCTGCATGATGTACCCGGAGCTAACCTCCCTATTACTCGCTCTTCTCGTTCTCGATCCATTTCTTACCCTTGCAAACACTCATATTGGTTTAGAGACTGATGCGAATCTGCATATCCAACAGCCGAGCTAGTAGAGAATTGCAATGCTGGTTTGCTAACCCGGGTCAGGCATGACAACAGCCTTCTAGCGAACACAGTTTCTTTGTTCGCCGCCTTATTTTGAATATGTATTCCCTTCCTGCACAAAGCGACGAGACGGCGTCAAAGGCCCGTCACCTGGACAATGCCATTGTGCTCCATTTTAGCCTTAAAATACGTACAAATTTGGGATGCATGGTCCGAACGCGGCGACCACGTCAGGAACTTAGCTACGCTTCAGTCGCATCCCAGCTACCAGAAGATGGAACGGATTCCAGGCGTCAACGTCACCCTCTTCACCCGCAAGACCACTAAACCCAACCCTCTCGCGGGGAAATACGTGTCCCAGTCCCACGCCCATTTCGACGATCCTAAGGATGTTAAAGCAAGGCAAGACAAAAATCATGCTTATATATTGAAGCGCTCTCATATGACCGATATCAAAACCGTTGGATCTAACCAAAAGGTTGCTGATATCCTAGCCAACAACTTGAGGGACTTCGGCGCTGCCTCCCAGCTAAAGCACGACTCTTTCCGCCACCAAACCAGCACTGCCTTCATCCTAGCCAACCATGCTCCCTTACTCCAGGAAAGTGGCAACTATTCTCGTCGGCACAGACGCTACTCCATCGACTGCAACGTAGCCTTCACCCACGATACAGATCCAGAAACTCCGCCGGCCTGGTCGGCGGCTCGCGACACGCCGCCCGCTCCCCTACCAAATGCACCCTTGTTCCACGGACCACCTCACTTTTTCGAGTATGCCCACCGATTCCGCATCGTTGAACGCATGCCGTCGAAAACCCTTCCTATACCAACCACCTTGCACCCCGCGCGCCTTGGGCCCTACAACCCCCCCGCAAACGACCAAAAAGCCTACGACCTCGAAGGATCGCAAATCACAAATGCGGACTTTCTCGCCATCCGTCGTCTTGCCGCCGCCGGCTGGTTCACCGACGACATAATCAACATGTCGTTCGATCTACTCGGCAACGTGCTCAAGTGCGACAAGCACCGCATCGCGCTATCCTACACGCTATATGCGCGGAACTGCTACGAAATCGGTAAGCACATGGCAGACGTCAAGAAATCAAAGGGAGGTACGAGCAAGGATGAAAACGCCGGCGACTTCGACTGGAAATACTACAAAAGCTCGATGCGGAAGTTCGCCGAGAGAGACTTCATCATCCTGCCCATCAACGACGGCTACGTGAAAGAGACGTATGGTAGTTCTAAAGACGGCGTGGGCACGCATTGGTCTGTCATCGTTGCCGATTGCCGCGGCGAGGTGCTGAGGGCGCGGTATCTCGATTCATTGTGCCGTGACCCAAAAAGAGCCACTGCGAACGTTAAAGTGGCTAGATTGGCCGTCCAAGGTCTCTACAAGCTACTCCGCCGGGTCGGGTACCCCTTCATAAGACTTGAATCGGACGTAGAAGTCGAGACGCCGCACCAGAAACGGCACAACCGGTGCCATAAAGACGGTGGTGGGGCATGCGGCCCTTTTGTGTGGGCCATCACGAAGGAGATTTCGCAGTTCATCGTCGATTGCGAGGATGATGGGGTTCAAGTCCCGGATTTGAAGCTACCGCAGGGTTTTGCGGAGATCTGGGATTGGGATTCGGAGGATACGCGGAGGGTGATACAGAGCTTGGTGGTGAGGGGAAGGAGAATGAGGCTACATAAGAACAAGGGGATAACGGACTGGATTGATCTGGAGAATTTGAGGAAGAGGGAGGTTATAGGGATCGTTGCGGAGAGTATTGTTGCGGGAAAGATGCCCCTGCATGCTTTCAACAAGGAATGGTATACCGAGGAATAATCTAGTGCGGGCATTTAACAGAGTAGAGAAGCTCATCACGAGTTACGGCGCTTCAAGAATAATTGCACGTACTAGCATTAATCCAATACTTTACATTGGAAAGGAATGCAGTAGAGAGTCCCATCAAAGTCATCGTTCATTCCCAATCACTCGAGCCCCCTTATCATTCTGTAATCCCTCCCACATCTCACTCCACACTCGAAAGGAACGACTACACCATTTCACTTCTTCCATCCCTTCTCTTCCCTCCCCCGCAATCTCCTTCTCCTTTACCAATGATGCCCCTTCACGCACCACCCATCCACACAATTATACCCATGCTCACATCGCCCATGCCAGCACTTCTTCTTCACCTCTGTTGGCGTCGGCGTCGGACTCGCGGTCGCCACGCAGCTACCCACACAAGTCGCACCAGGGAAACACGTATAACCCCTACTGCAACTGCTATCCAATCCACAGACCGGCGTTGGCCTGTTGAGGATACATGTGATCATTTGCGGCCAGATGCACTGTCCGCGCTGCGTCACACCGGGGGTAGGATACTCGGTCGGCGTGCAGTGGCCGCTGGTGCCTTTGATGGGCTTACAAGGCGAGTCGTCGCCCATGGTGCAAGTTGTTAAGGGCGGGACCGTCCAGGGGTCGCTGCAGGTGCCGGAGCAGGGCCTATGTGGCTTGCAGGGCATGGTCGGTGTGCACAGGTTCGCAGGCATGCAGGGTCCGTCGTCGCCCATGTTACAGCGGGTGATTTCAGTTGGCGTGGGCGAAGGGGTTATCGAGATTGGAGGGGTAGTAGTAGGCTCGCAGCGTCCGATACACTTCGCGCTCGGGAGACAAGTGCTATAGGAGCGGCTACAAGTGCTATCGTATTGACACATAGGTGTCGGAGCATCGAGGAGGCACGTCGGCTTCTGCGGTGTCCAGCACTGGCCGAGCTGCGGGACTCCAGGCGTCGGCATCATAGTTGGCGTGCATGTTGCAGGCGGCGTGCATGCTCCACTAACGCCCATCGTGCACGGGATGACAGGAGTCTGGGGCCCGTAGATCTCCTTGCAGACGCCGTAGCAGGGCGTATTAGTCTTGCAGGACATGGTGGGAACGCAGGAAGATGCTGGGAGACATGGGCTGTCATCGCCCATGTTGCAGGACTTAGTTATGGGTCCAGTGGGCGAAGTGGTTGGTGAAGTGGGAGTGCCAGATGGAACGCAGGATCCCATGCAAACTCCAGTCACTGAGCACGAGCTAGTCGGGCTACAGTAACTACTGGGAGGACACGGCGTCGGCAGCACCGCGTTGCAGGGCGGTGGAGGATTCTCGATGCACGCGCCGCCGCATGGCAGCCCGGTCGTGCAGACCATTGTCGGGGTGCAATGGGAACTCGGCTCACACGGCTTATCATCTCCCATCGTACAGGGAGTGACGGGCGGCGGCGTCCAAGGCGGAGGGATGGTCGGGGACGAGGGCGGAGGAGTAGTCGGAGCGCCCTCAATACATTGGCCCTTCCACGGATGCCCCCATGCGGAAGTCATGGTGGGAGTGCAGTGGGACGATGGGAGGCAAGGACGATCATCGCCCATGGTGCACGGGGTGACGGGCGGCGGCGTCCAGATGTCGATGCAGAGGCCACCGCAAGGCTTTCCAGTCACGCAAGGCATTGTGGGCGTGCAGGTCCATGATGTGCCAGCCGTCTGCAGGGCCGAGCATGGTTTGTCGTTTCCCATGGTGCATGGCACGGTGTATTTGGGCGGCGGAGGAGTGGTGGTAATGGGAGTGTTGGCTGTCGCCCTTACGAGAAGGGGCAGCGAAAGGAGCACTAAAAGCTCCATGGTGGTCGATTGTTTGTTGATAGGTGTCGGAATGTATAGTCCAAGGTATTCAGATGATAGTAGATGAAAATGACTGCGGGATCAATACGGTCGAACTGTTCGTTGGCAGCGAAAGGATGAATGGGTCATTCAGGCATACCGAGCATATATATCCTCCCTACTTATTTAGTGCTTCATGAAAGCCTTACCTAGGTCTATCGCCTAGAAAGCTGAGCGCCATGTCCCACCCACTATGGTTCGTCCTCGCCCGTAACGCTCATCACGAGGACGAGCACGAGAAAACCAATACTGTGGAGACGCCATATTGCCAAACACATTATGTCATTCGCTGTCATTCGCTCATGTTACGAGTGAGGTAGGGCGGCCGCACCTATAAGAGTAGCAGTCACGCCAGATCATCAGAAAGAATGATCGAAGACGAGAGACCGCCGATCACCCGCAGGTGCTAAAAATATATCATGAGATTGTGGGTACGGGAAATACGAATGCCGTTTTCGTGGTTGGCGAACGCCAAGTCGGCAACGCGAGGAACAGTACAGGAGCTGAGGTTGCGAGGATGCCGCAAAAGTCGCCTGCACGTGCTATGCAAAGTCAGTAAATAATGTTCGATCAACCTTGGAAGGCTCGATGGCATGTTACCTTGTCCCGGTAGCACTGAAGAGGAATCCACGAAACTCACTAAGTAGGACCCGCTGGCTAGTCGTTGATACCAAGCATAAAACGAGTGCGTAGAACGTTGCCTAAACACCCTCTTTAAGACAGGCATTGTAGGAGACCGAAAGCGAGAAGTGCGAACTGGGGAGAGATGGCGAGGCGAGAATATCGTGGCGGCTACCGCGAGAGCATGTGATCCGCACAGTCTGGTCGTATCTCTCGACGGGGCCTATGTTTGTCAGTATTGTACAAGCGCAACTCTAAGAGGATATCACACCGCTCCGACGACCCCAATAGAACTGAGGATAGCCCATCTCTTCTCTTCCCCTGCAATCAGATACGCCACGCGGAGTGGAGGAACCTGTTCGGGTTGAAGCCGGAGGTGTCTTGCTAAAAGAAGCTGCATATGTCGTCGACCTTGGTTAGACAGGGTACTTGGCAACGAATGCCGAGGGACAGAGCGCCGAAGGCCTGTACTGGGACAAAATAATTGCGCTTGGAGAAATGTTGATACCGCCCATTGAGGCCGCGTTCATACCCAAGTATGAATTCTACACATTAACGAGAAACTGATTATCGCTGGTCGCTGAGAACTGCTCCCGAACCATTCTAGATACCTCAACGCCTTGCCATCATGATCTTAGGATATGCAGTCATGATCGTCCGGCATACTGCAATTATTTCATCGCCTCATCAAGCTTGTTCAGCATTCCCTGAACCTCTCTCACCAATTCTTTCCGCTTCATCCTAGCATCCTGGTCGCCCTCCGTCTCCACCCCATCTAGCTTCATCAGTATCTGCGTGAGTATTGTCTCCGACAGTTTCTTGTATTCGAGCTCTTTCTTCGACTTCTCTTCGGGTGGATGCTGCATGAAGGTGATGCATAGCGGGACGAAGTCGGTGTGGAACTTGGATGCTATCGCTTCGAGCTTGCCGATCGGCGTCTGCGGCGTCGCTGCTCGTGGGATATTGGCCGGTGGAGCGGAGGTAGGCCGAGGACCGGGGAGGTGGGACGGGATGGGTAAGTACTCAGCGCCGGCCGGAGCGGCGCTCGAGTAACCCGGCGTGCTTGCACCAGATGCGTTTGCGGCCGCGCTCTTCTTCTTATTCTTCTTGCCGCCGCGTTTCCTAGGCTTCTTCTTTGTCGCAGCATTCGTAGCTGAATCGAGTCCGCTCTCAGTGTCGTCTTCTTCGTCTTCGCCTTCGCTCCAGGTGTGCTGAGCATCTTCGGCTCCTGGCGCCATGTTGCCTACCGGGGCCTCGCCGACTGCGCACAGGATCTCGCTGCCGGTGCCATCACCGCGCAGGCCCTCCTCCCGCGCGGTCCGCTCGTCGTGCTTAAGGTTCTTGCCCTTGAAGAACATGCGTATCCGCCGAGGGTCATCGACGCCAATCTTCTTCGCCGCTGCCTGCCTCACTGTACTAATCCTCAAATCTCCATCCCGTATGCTCTGCGCAGGGAAGTGCGTGGGATAATGCGTCCTGCCGTTCTTGAAGACTAGAACATCCGTGTCCCGATCAGGGTTCTTGTCATCCCAGTCAACTATCTCTGGCCGCGAGGAAGCTTTATTGCGGCCCTTATCTGTGGCCTTCGCGAGGTCTTCGGAGGTGATGTAGGAGAAGTCGGAGTCAGAAACTTCGCCAGCGTTTGGCGAACTACCTGGGCGCCCAAAGGGCGAGAAGCGCCCGCCCCAATTACCGCCGGCGCGAGAAAACCAGGACATGGTGACGAAGACGGCGGCTAATAGTACGGCGAGGGTAGTGAGGTACGCGGGGTCGTCGAAGCGGGGGTTCGTGAGGAAGTCGGTGATATCTGTGGCGCTGCTTTGCTGCAGAAAATTCAATATTCTCGATATCGCGTCCGTGGGCACGTTCTCGGTTGTTGGAGGAGGCGTAGGAGTTGTGCCGAGCAGAGGATGTGTGCGGAAGAAGTGGAAGGACTTCTTCAAGTCGTCGATCCAGGTGTTAATCGACGCCACGGTGAACGTTTGATGGCCAAGCGCCAACAAAGGCAGGGCTGTGGTCCTCAAAGCACGGCGTAAGCGACGCAGAAGCTAGTTCACGAAGCGGATTGGTAGGCGCGCTGCATGGAATGACTTGTCAGCGGTGAAGACTGCCCAGGTGCTCGCCGGAGGCCCGGTCCAATGTGGAAGCGGACTGACGTCGTGGCCCGGGAAGGAGCCGAAGGTCGGTTTCTCTCGGCTTGGCTTATATAAGCAATCCCATTCACAGCGTTACAGCGCTTGTTTTGTTTCTATCTGGAATTCTCCGGATTTACCTAGGGAGCGGCGCGCGTGGAAGCCACCCTGAAAGCCTTCACAGGTGTGTACGATAGCAAATGGCCGGCTGTACGAGCAATCGTATCTATGCAGCGAGCTCTTGAATCTAGAGACCGGCCTGGCGCAAGAGTACCGTCGCCAGTGGGAACCCTTGAACTGAGTTCTCCCGCTTAGTGCTAAACACAGTCCTTGCACATCAGAAGTTATCCGAGATCGCCATTGCGGACCCTGCCTCTAGACCCTCGAAGATCCTCACGCACATCATTGCCGAAAGCCTCAGTCAGATGACCAGTGGCTCGCCTCACGATTTCTGTCTGCTGCAACTTGATGTCACACGATCATGTATTCCTGAATATACGCCCATCTGATTTGGTAAAGGATGCAGAAGAAAGTACGCTCATTATAATCATGCCGAGCTATGCAATGCCCTAAGGAACGACATGATGGAAAATGGACAATCTTGAATTTGCCTGACCAAGGAACACCTTGCGCCACCATCGCCAACCATTGCGGCCGAGTATGCAAAGAGAGAGAAAGAGAGAGGAATGGCAATGGCCAGTGAGAAGAGACGGAAGGAGATCGGCCGTTGAAATTCGTGAACATGAACATCCAGGCTTCCCATCCTTGACGCCCCACATTAATCCCGCGACATGATAACCGCAATTTTGTAGAAAGAGATCGAATACATACTGACCCAGCCGGATATAACAGGGCTAGCGTTTGTGCCCATCGGCTAGAATCGAGGTGCAGACAGCGCACAGAAGATCGCAACCAAGAGAGAGCACCAGGCAGCTAATGAGAGAGACCATCAGGCGGCCTGCAAATCATTCACGCCTTGCTCCGTTTCGGAGTAGCCAAGAAAGCAAGTCTCGACTTGCTCATCGAGCCTCCACGCTTGGGGGTGCGACGCGGTAGCTTCGACGGTGTCTTCGGAGGCTCAGCTGGGGTGGGCTTCATCTTCTTTTCCGCACGTCCCTCGTAATGCACAGGCTCGGTATTCTCCTTATCCGAGGTCTCCTCGAGAGTATCAAGTTTGCGCTTCTTGGGGTCGACGAGAGAAGAGGCGTCGCTCTTTCGAACCATGCGGATAGTGCCCGTAGACGCAGGGCCGAAGCTGATAGGCTTATCAGACTTGAAGGAGAACTCGCCGGGAGTGTTAGCCGTGGCACCGCCAAAAGTGAGGCGTCGAGACGGAGACGCAGCAGGTGACTCATCGCCCGTTGGAAGGTTGGGATAGTCGACACCAGACTGGAGCTTCGGATAGATGACAGCGCCAGGTGGAACCTCCGACCCGGCTCGGATTTTCATTGGCGACGGAGACTTGCCAAGCTCATCTTCAGCCGCCCGCTCCAAGGTGCTGGTTGTGAAGTTGACGTGCTTCTTGACTGGAGCAGTGCGCGGCACTTCGGGAAGAGCCTTCTGGAGGTTTAGTCCAGGAGGAGGAGACATATGAGTGCCGGCGGCAATCTTTTCTAGGTCGTCGGAAAATTTGCGGCTGGGCGTACGGAGGATGGACCGAACGCGCTGCACCGAGTTGCTCGTCTTGCGAATGCTCTCTCGAACGCCATCCTTCACGGTCTGGGCGAGGTTGGTGGGGGAGAAGAGATTACGCGTGGAAGTAGAGCGCAACAGAGATGGAATCATTGACGAGGACTTGACGGCCTTCACGCTCTGCGATCGCGCAAGCGAAGACTTTGTGGGCGTCATGAGTCTGGAGGCGAGGCGCGGCAGCGCCGTCTGAGAGGTAATCTTTCGGGCTGGAGTAGCAGGTTTGGCGACTGCAGGCGTGCCAGCCTCAGGCTTGCCATCTCGAGAGACTGGCCGGGTAGAGGCAGCATCATCCGTCTCAGTGCGCTTGACTCGCTTCGCAGCAGGGCCATTCTGTGTCGGCGGTCGTCCGTCTCGCGACGGGGGCACCAACCTCACAGTGGACTGGGCGCGGGGGAGACTAGATGCTGTGACATCTGTCTTCGGCTGGGTACGCTTTAACGGTGTCGGCGGAATCCGGGTCGCTGGCTCAGCCGCATTCATCTTCGACCGAGTACGCTTCAATCCTGATGCAGGCGTCTTCGTACTTGACTCTGCCAAGTCCATCTTTGACTGCGTACGCTTCAACTTGTTGAGACCTTTCTGGCTCACCTCAGGCTTGAGCAAATCAACCTTCGACGGAGATTTCTTTAGTGTGACATTGGCGGGCTTGAAACGGGTTGGGTCGGCACGGAACGACGACGCATGGTTTGCGATTGAGTCCATCTTCTTGAATTCTTTCATATGCACATCGCTGAAGCGCGACATCTTACCCTTCGGTACAGCCGTCTTGCGCTGGGGGGACACGTCTGCTGGAGCAGTGAACTCATCCGCCTTGAAGAGAGCGCGACCATCGGCGAGAGCGTCTTCCTTGCGATCTTTCAGAATGCTGCTTGATGTCGGACTGAGACCCGAGAGCGGTGACTTGAACC
Source organism: Trematosphaeria pertusa (assembly GCF_010094035.1). Classification (NCBI taxonomy): domain Eukaryota; kingdom Fungi; phylum Ascomycota; class Dothideomycetes; order Pleosporales; family Trematosphaeriaceae; genus Trematosphaeria; species Trematosphaeria pertusa. Next base: position 1,090,635 of record NW_022987218.1, on the reverse strand, counting down.
GGAAAAGAAACCGGAAGTCCGGCGAGGAAGCGATGTTATCCATCTCGCTCGCTGCAGCCGGGACTGGAGTCTTTGAAGGAGTCGCGTGAACGACGACCGCACCGGACGCTTTTGGCGGCGCCGTGTGCGCACCCAGAGCTTGGAATCCAAGCCAGCGCGCCTCCTCCAGCATTTTCGCCGTACTTGCGTGGTGGTGCGCCGGATGCATCTCTTCTCCAGTCGGCTTGATAGGTGTGCGGTTCTTTGGCGTGCGTGCTGTGGAAGCCGTCGGCGGCTGCGGGCGCTGGGACGTCTTCATTTCGGTGGGCGCTGGGTGCGCGGCAAGCTGTCGCTGAGTCGTTGCTTGCGACTCATTGCCTTCCTCAACGGACGGCAGGCGTCTCTGCTGGGGTGAGGACCTCGATTGCGCCGTCTCCCAGCTAGAGGTGGACCTCTCGGAGGGAGTGGGCGAGCGCTAATGGCGGTGAGTTAGCACGTAAACAAAGCCAGCGACCTTGCGCTTTGCCTTTGCGCCGAATGCATACCTTCTGGAGTCTGGCGGATCGCCGCGCCATGTTTGTAAGTGTTGAGAGGAAAGGAAAGGGTTCGTGGTCGAGGCGTGCCAGGGTAGATATTGGCTTGTCGTGGTCTGTGGGGTGGGGTGAGAAGTGGAGCTCGTCATACCGTGCCAAGATAAACAAAGAGCTCGGACCATGTCACTTGATCGAGCGCCTGGAAGGAGCGACATCACGTGGTCTGTCAGCCCTATGCGGACGCCTGCATCTGCAGCCTTTCATCCGACTGGCATGGCAACGCAAATTTTCTTAGGAACGATCTGTGTAGTGAAAGCATGCAGGTGGGCTTTCCGCAATCCCGCTCGACACGCGGTAGGGCTCTGAAGCCATTCAAGAAAATATCCAAATTCGCCCAACGAGGGCGCCGACACCCGCGTGGACCAAATCACCCCGACCGACACTATGCGAGCTCGACAGCTGATAGTACTCTTGAGGGCCTTCAGGATGCCGCATCCCGAGTCCGCTTTTTCTACAATCAATCGACTACCTCCCCTCACGGCCATCCAACACCCCGCACAACTTCCTAACAACCTCTAACACTACTTCATCGACCCCTTCCTCCCCTTTCCTCCTATACGCCTTCCACTCCGTCTCGCACCCTTCATCTCGACACCGATGGATGCCACCACAGCACATGCATCCGCCAGCCTGAAGTGCTTCCGCACACTGTACATGTGCCTCCAAACCCCCGCACCTATCCAGAAAAACATGAGGACACAAAGATTGCTCCAACTGCTCCAATCTCCGGCGCAGTAGCTGAGGCGGGTAGGATGGAGCATCGCTCGGGAACTGCGCTAGCACCAAATGTTTCGTGATGATGACAGATCCCCCGCCGCCGAGCGTGAGAGTTACTTCGGTACGTTCGTGTTCCCGTGATAAAGGTCTGATGAGACCGTGGTACCCGTGATAGCAGTATGCCCGAACGATTCCTTGGGCGAATTGCAAGTCGAGGTCGTCTTGGTCCAGGCTCAGGTGTTGGCAGACGTCTAGGCAGAACTTGCTCTCGACAAACGGGTATGGTGATTTTGCGAATGTGGCTAAGTTATTACTGCGCCAGAAGCGCTTCCGTATCCTATCCAAAAGCCTAGGATTGAAATTCGGCATCCGAATGCGGCAGCCCTCGTATTTGTTACAAAGCAGGTAGCTGAGTGGCGGCTTCTTGCGCTCTGTCGATTTAGGGGCCGTATCCTTTTTCGTTCTCTCCGAGCTTATGGGGGTGTGATCTTGCGTGGCGACTATGATGCATTTGGTCTTGGGCCCTGGTTGAAGCCCTACGGCAAGCGGTTCTTCCAGTGTCGTTGTACTCTGACTAGCCATTTCCTAGGGCAGGGTGTCTGGGAATATTTTGGATGGACAAGGGGCTGGGTTGGAGACAGAGCAGTCGGAGTTGATGAGCGGATGAAGATAGAGGCGAGTGTAATGCGGCTTGATGAGCATCTGAGAAGCGAGTGGCATCTTGTGGGCGCCGGTAAATTATTGTTACGGTGGATCTCCGGTAACAGATGCCGAAAGATGAAGAGAGAAGGATTTTGAAAGTGTGCCGAAGATTCCCGACTATATCTGCTCAAAATGGAGGTGAGAACCATGGAACACATCGAGGGGTTGTTGGGTATAGCAACAACTTCTTCTACAATCCACCCTCCGCTAGATAACGTAGATTGAAATGAGAAAGTAGGAAGCATCAGCTCGAATACCAAAGCACCGTATGGCTGTTGGATAATACAAATAAATGGACATTGTACGAAGATGTTTGTGATGTTGAGTGGTCACCCGTGAGGTCCTACCCAATCCAAACTTTACACTTACGCTGAGCCTCACCAACCCCTCCCCGCCTTGGTGGTCCCAAGCACAGCCGCACCGGGCTTTGCCAACCCAGCTTCAACATCCCTCTCCACTTTCTCGTTGACCTTCTCCATAGTACGCTCTTCTTCTTCTCTCTTTAACCTCTCCTTCTCTTCATCCTTCCACATGAAATTGCCCGCACCGCCTCTTCCCGCCCTGGCAACAGGCAGCTCTTGGGTCTCCGGATGCCATGGCGTAGAGACATGAGGCTTCGAAGACGTGGGAATGGCGGTCGCGTCCGAAGGCTGCGTAAAGGTGCCTTCCTTTTCAAGTTCCGTCGGTTGATACCAGTTGCCAGCGCCACCCCTGCCCATATGAGCATAATCTTGTGGTTGAGAGGGCGTAGATGTTGCTGGCGACGCCGCAGAAGAGGCAAGGGAACGATTGGCTTCGAGGTCCTGTATGTAAGGTGGGCGGGTTAGGGTCTTGCAGGTCATGGTTTAGGGCTTTGAGTCCCTGGATGTCCGCAAGATTGGTCGCAACTCCCCCTGGTTGTAGACGCAACGCTTGTATGCGAATTGATCAGGCACTCACTCACCTCAGCGAGCCTACGACTCTGCTCCTGCGCCTGAGCGATATTTCCAGCACCACCACGACCTGGCATATTGACCGCTACCGATTTTCTTCCTTCTTGCGCCTCGACTAATTGTAGGGAGTACGGGGGGTTCAGTATGAAGGCGTACCGATTGCTTCGTCCTAGCAGAGGCTGAAAGAACATGCAGGATCGGAGCAAGGCCGAGGTAGGGTCTAAAAGACGCAGCCCAGCCCCGTTCAAGTGGGGCAGCTCATGGAACTTGCTTTTGATGGTCCCGAATCCGTGGGCAGGAATTGCGCGGGAGGTGGCGTGTTGATCCCGCTTCAAGGCCCCGTTGCGGTGGGGGGGCGAGTAGCGATGCCAGGCGAACCGATTGTGTCATAGAAAACAAGTCTTGGCAAGTGATAACGCAGGCAGAGGCATCATCTCATGCACATTATCTCGTAGAATTGAAGCTTCGGAAGAGTGTGGGTATCGGTCGCGTTCACGCAACTACAGACTAGACATTTTTGAGCATTATACCCGAGTCCAAGCGCATACCTAACATGTCGAGGAAAAGAAGAGAGTAGGGCCGCGGTGATAAGCGATCGGCTGGTGGAATAACCACTCCGCAAAAATACACATCCCTGAGAAGGATGAAAAGGAAGACTGCCATTCTGACCATGTCTCCGTAGTGACCGTGGAAGATGCACAGAACAGAGAAAATAGAAAGCTCCCCTCAATTGTAGCAGAGAAACCTAGAGCAACAACAAACACGCGCGCGTTCCTATCAACCGCACAGCCGCCCGAAGGAACACCATGAACGCCTGTCCACCTGCCCCTTCACTAAGGTTCGTCCTTTGCCAGTGTCATGACGGATCGTAACACATAAAAATTTTACTCTCTTCCCTCTTGTACTGCGCGCAAGACAGGATATAGGTTATGTGCGTCGTCACTCATCCGGCGCTCATGCTTCATGTCGTCGTTGTCTTCGTCTTCCTGGAAGTCATGAGCATCAAGCCTGTCCTTCAGCCACGCTCTCAGCCTCTCGATTGTGCGGATATTCTCGACCCAAGACTGCTGCGATGCGTCGTTGGGCTGTTCCGTAGACGCGGATGAGACCTGGCTAGGAGATCGCATTGACAGAGCAGGATCCACTTTCGGAGAGTGAATTGCTAGCTGATTGACGTTGTGATGCAAGTTTTCTTGCTCAGAAGTGCGACGAGACTCCTTGGCCGATGCTCCATCATCTGAAATATCCATGTGGTCACTACCACGTCGATCAGGAGCAGCCTTCTGAAGAAGGTTACCGGAATATCGCCGGCGACCATCAGCATCGAAAGCAGGCGCCAGGCCGGAGGAAGGAGCGGCGGCAGACATGTCTGACATGGCACTAACAGAGGGCAGCGTAGGATACATACTACCCATTGTCGTCCTTGTAGTAGGCGAAACAGTGCTTCCGGAATGTCCAGAACCTGGGGAGTGCTGCGAGGTGTAAGAGAGGACGCTGGAAGCCGGAGTCAAGGCTGGAGTTTCACTGTTGGTCGTAGCGACGGCGGAAGCATGGGACGATTGAGGATGAGTGGTGGCGAGGCCAGGAGGCGAATGGCTGGAGCGGTAGGCTGAGCCAGTCGGCACGTAATGAGCGCCGGCCTGTTGGACGCCGGCAGCTGCCGCATGATTGGGATTCTCGTAAACAGTACTCTGTAGCTGTTCCAAGAATTGATCGATGTTCAGCAGGTCGCTCTTAGTCCTGAGGTTGGGCAGCGGCAAGGAGTAAGGATGCATAGGAGGATGAGCAGCCTGAGCGACCATAGTGCCTCCATGGCCATACTCGGACATGCCGCCCTGGTAGGCTCCGATGACGGGGAGTTGGACGCCCTGGAGACCCATGAGCCTCTGGCCGACGTCGTAATAAGTCGCGGGATCAATAGCACGGCGTTTGGCATCACCGAAGAATTCATTGAGGGCATCGTACGCAGCGCGCTTTCGGATCTCATACGAGTCGCCATTCAACTGCTGGGTCGGGTTGACGGCATAGTAAACTGGGCCATAGGCAGAGTTCTGGGGTGGACCGCCGTAGAAGCCAGCTGGAGCGCCTCCAGGGTGCTGTTGCCCGTAGCCTCCATTGGGACCAAGGGCACCTTCGGGATATTGGTATCCGCTCGCTGTAGCGGCAAGCGCCTGCAAGTCAGCGACCACTGTGGTGCGCAAGTTAGAATTGAAAGGAAAATGGGGTACATGGGGAGACGGTTTTAGAGAGGACGAGGTCATTTCATTGTAGGGAAAAGGGGATTCACTTACGTTTGCCGCCTTGGCCTGGATAGCCCGGGCCGCCATGGGGACCACCGCGGTTGGGCTCCGGAGAGCGAAGTAGAACGGAGTCATCGGCATGAGTCTTGACGTGCTTCTTGAGATCCTGGGGGCGCTTGAAGGCCTTGCCGCAGAAGTCGCATTTGTGCGGCTTCAACGGGACATGGACGCGAATATGCGAGGTGATGTGGTCGCGCTTTACAGTGGTAGTGCGGCAGTTACCCCACTGGCAGGTCAGATTCAAGTTGTTGGTGCTCTTGCGGCCGACATGGCGTTCGCAGACGTGGTCCTGTGCGATGGTCAGCAAATGTTCCGTCACGTGAGGAGAGCAGAACGACCCGAGGCTGCACGACGAGCGCGCCGACACGTCCATGCAAAGCGACTGCGCGATATGTCGCGTCGCCTCCACGCGTCCTAGAGGCCTCTGCAGAGCCTGTACTTACATAGAGCTGTTCGGCTGTGGGGCAGCGCTCGCCACAGTTCTGCCACTGGCATACGAGCTGGTCGGCGGGAACGGTGGAAGAGGCAGGATTCGGAGCGTTCTGCTGCGTTGGCGTTCCTTGCGGCTGCGGCTGCGGCTGCGGAGCTGATGTTGCCTGCGCGGGCACAGTGCCCTGCTGAGGAGGTTGGTCGCTCATGTTGTTGATGCGCGGCGGCGATCGAGGGTTGGGTGTAGGCTTGGCACAGTCGACCGAGGCCAAGTAGAAAACACTGCAGACGCGCGCCTTCTGACGTCAGCAGATGAGCAGGGGAAACAAAGGAAGGAAGGGCCCGCGGGTGCGGAAAGCGCGTCCAGGAGTGATTCGAGGTGCAAAAGGGAGTTGCGCGAGGGGGAAAGCAGGAGCGAAGTAGGAAGAAGGCGCGGCGGGACCAGACCTCCGCCCGGAGGGACCAAGGCTTTTAGCTGGCCCAGCGCTCCTGCCTCAGCCTGCGTCGGCGTGATCGCGCTAGGAGCACGCCAGGCCCGATTAGGCGTGCCAAGGCGTGCCAAGCTTTTAGTGGGAATTAGCCACCAAATTGTGCTCGCCGTCGTCCCGGCGCCTCGAGTCTTGTCGCGCCGCTGGCGACAGCAGCTGCATGCCCGCATGCACGCCGCCCTCCTTCTCGCCGACGAGAACGACCGTCCCGAGCTCACTCACGCCGGCGTGGCCAGCGACGGCCTCCAGCTCACCCTATCCGTGCGACGCGTGCAGCAGCCAAGGGGCGTGGAGTCATCTCGGCGCCAGCGCTCCGTGCGGTCAGCGCTGTTACGCTACCGAAACCTTAATGCCCGCTAGGGGTGGGCTTGGCCGGCGGAACCTGCTCCATTGCTCGCCCAGCACGCCCAGAATCACCGCTCTCGTGCTCTCCACGACGGCAACCACCCCAGCGACCTTTGTCCAACGCAGCCGTCCCCTCATGCATGGCACCTTCCGGCATGGACAAAGGAGAGTACGTACATGCTAACCAACGCAGGACGACACGGTGCGCCTGTATAACAGCAGCGTTTTCCAGGCATCGTATGACACTTCAATCCAATAAGCGCCCGAGTCTATTCCGGGAAATCCTCAGACCGTTGCACCTTTGCACCAAGCACATTTCAGAGCCAAACGCCTTCGTGGTGCCCGATGAAACAATCCCTTTTACTCTCGAGATAATCCCAAGAACAATCCGGCATGCTCACGTTCGAATTTACATCCGGCGCTTCCGGATGCACGAGCTGAAGAGACAAGCGGGCCTAGGATAAGTTGAAGAGAACCCTACGCTCACCATCAGATATCGAGCTGCAGAAACCAGTCAACCTTGACTGGCTCTCTCCCACTTCTTCTCAGATGTGAGGAGTGAAGGGCCTGTAGAAGGCGTCGACATGGTCTGGCCTTTGTTCTCCTCATGTGCGTGCCCCTAAACGCAGCGTTTCTTGCATGGTTCGGTTCTTCTATCTCGCAAACTTGGTCCGACTTTGTCACCTCGACGTTTAACAGCTTGTGTACCTACGCAGCGGGACAAGCCCTTCCTCCTTCTTGCCGAGCCCCAGAGTGCCGAGTGCCGGGGCTAAGACTTGGCGTATAATCGATGCTTGGCTGATGGGTAGAAACCTTGGGGCTGTGCAAAGTGTCAGCAGGGGAAGCAACCATAATTGCGCCAGATGTCGTCTGCCAACCATGGCAGGACAAAAGGAGGTACCATTCTTCAGGGATATCACCCAACCACGCCCCGACCCAATTTGCCACTATCAAGAACGAAGATCGGACTTGGTATCGAACGACTCCTCCATCCAACAAATTGGCCACTGATTACCGCATGCAGTCCACGTTCCTCGTGTCTATAATCCATATCCTGGATCCCTTTCGAGACTTTGGACGCCATGCGCCATTTTCTCCACCAACGCACGCGGCCATTCCGTTCAGCTAAGTTATCTTCAAGCTGTGTAATGTAATTCACGGAGTCCGTTCTCTTAACAGACGCGTTCCACCTAATAGCGTACCCCTTCGCTTACATGTAAGCTTCAGTCCAGCAGCGCCATGTTACGCGTATCGATATGACGCAGGCTGCTTCTAAACTCAGAAGGTCTCACTCAGCTACGTCGAAACCATAGTGCTATTTTCGAACATGTTTGGAATTGGGATACCGCACCCGGAAGCCCTATTGGCTGTCGAAATTCAGGACACGTTTTGCGGGGAACACGACTAGGGCGTCCGGGACTTGCGACTTTTCGGTATGCTGCGCATGTGGCATCACAGATCCTGGGAGAAGTATGTCATACCAAGCATGGCTGTCCAAGGAAACCTTGATTCCACGGTCAGGGCAGCCCAGGATTCCGCCTTGCCGAGCTCTCCACGCTTCTTTCCTCTCAGCGGGACGCGCAATCGCAGTCTCGGCCTTGATGATTATCAAAATGGGAGCAGGCGCTTGGGAGTACGGAAAGGCTTGGAAATCACTCTTGGGCCTTGGAAATTGGACGCCTGAATTTCATGGCGCGCGGAAGTCTTGCGTGCCCAGAAAGTCTTGGAAGATGAGCGGAAATTGGATGCCAAGAGGAACGCAATAATAATGGATGAGGGGAATGTTAAGAGGACAGGTAATTGATCATATGGGAGAAGACACTAATCATGCGCAGTGGGGATAATTTGATTGAGTCTAATTTTTCCGTGTCGCAGATTGCTTTCAACTCCGACTTTCCAACTTCCCAACTTCCATAACATACTATTACACCATGACCCAAGATCATAAGCGCCTCCATGCAAAAGATGCATCGTAATCATATGCCTCTGGAATTTAGCGAGTGAAAAAAACGCTCTAGAGCTCATCGACTGCCGGCTCTGGAGATAACGTCTCTCTGCGCTTCTAGCCACACAGACAAGGGAACATCCACAGCATGGCGACAAACTCATGCGAGACTCTACCTAGCCCAAAATACTAGTCAGCTAGCCTAGATCTTGACATAGGTAGCGGACCCTGCTCTGGAGAGTATATGGCGCGACCGACCTCCTGAAGGGGAGGATCCGACGCTCTACGCCGTGCGATGGAACACTCGAAGCATTTCACGAGGTCGGATACTGATACAGTCTCACTGAACTATAGTGTGCGTGTATAACCTTACCTGCCTGTTACACGTGAAAGCTGCTCTATATCAAGCGGGCGGGATCAGTCAGGTTTCTCAATGAGGTGCCCTTCTAGAGAGTGATGGGCATCGTGAGCTCGTGACATCCACACAAGAAACATCAGAATATGCTAGCGTTATATAAACCTAGCTTCACCATCTTGAGATCGCGCATTTCGCAAAAATATCATTGTATACACATTAACCTATCTTCACCTAACCACTCTCAGCACTTCTTAATCATAACTCCCCAGCATATCCGAAACCTTATAATAAGCCGGCTTCCTCGTGAAATTCGCATCCAAAAGATCCGCATTGCCCTGCCCCGGGAACGTCTCCGGCACCCAGCTCACCGGGTCCCAGAAGTCCCACACCGTGACGCCCACACAATCATCCCCATCGACGCAGGCTTTGACCGCGTTGGTGTAGTCCGTCGCCTGCTGGGCCATCTTCTCCGCGGAGTCGGGAAGCTGGGTGCGCACGTCGAGCTCCGTGATTGCGGTTTCGACGCCGAGCTTGGTGAACAATTTTAGGGCGGCGGAGATCTGGTCGTAGGAGGGAGCGCTGCCGGTGACGAAGTGAGCTTGCAGGCCGACGCCGTCGATGGGGATGTGGCGCTTCTTGAAGTCTTTGACTAGGGCGGCGACGGCGGTGGATTTGTTGTTTACGGTCTCCTGTTACGGCATTAGCGAACGAACAGCTTCAGGATGGAGGAGCTGAAAAGGGAGTGACTTACGATGTTGTAGTCGTTGTAGTAGAGCCTTGTCCTCGGGCTTGTATACTTGCGCGCGAACTTGAACGCAAGCTCGATGTACTCCTTGCCAATCGTATCAAGCCAGATATCCGACCTCAGCGTCCCATCATCATTGTACGCCTCATTGACCACGTCCCAGGCATAGCACTCATCATAGTAGTGTCTTGCCTCGTTCTTGATATGGTTTTCCAGGATACCGACCAGCTCAGTCTTCGTCCAGTTCTGGCTGGTCAGCCACTCGGGAAGCTGGTTATGCCACAGAAAGGTATGGCACCTCCGCATCTGCCCGGCCTTGATAGCCGGCTTGACAATCTCGTCGCCCATAGTGTAGTTGAACACGTTGCGCTGGGGCTCGATGTACATCCATTTTTGGCCGTTGGAAGGGGTGACTTGGCCAAATTCGGAGCGGTTGTGCGCGATGGAGATGTACTGCTTGTTGTCGAGGACGACGTTGTCGATGGCGGTACCGAAGTAGAGAAGCCCAGCCTTCTTCGCGAGCACGTCGAGACCGGGGTACTTTAGAGGAGCTGGCTTGGGCTTACCATGGCCTGGGAGGGCAGAGATGAGAGGGAGGAGGGAAAGCGCGACGAAGGACTTCATGGTGGCGGATACGCGAGGCGACCTCGTGGCAGGAGAAGGCAGGACGAGGGTGAAGCTCCGGCAATCGAGGAAATGCTCAATAAATAGATTCCTCATCCACCGCTTGCTATCCTGATCCCGCGGACGGGGCAACGTGAGCCCAGCTATGCGGCTCACGCTTCTAGAATCATGTCCACAATCAATTGAACCGGGGAACCGTCATAGAGAGTGCATCCAAACACCAGGGCCGGGGCTACCGAGGTGGGGAGAAGAGAACATGAAATCGTCGCGGATAAATTCAGGTACAAGGCAGAGTGACAGGGGAAGCAGGTATAGATTGGACAGACTAGCTGGAAATGGTATGAGCAGGTAGAGACGGCACCGCATTGTTTATGAAGCTTAAATGAATATAGCCGGGTTGTCGGGAGACTGCCGATATGAATAGAAGCTTGCATCTCGTAGAGCATATGTAGATATTCTGAAACACTTACAGATCTCTGTCGCACCTCGCATTCGGGGCTCTGATTGTCTTCAGCCCCTAGTTGTGTGAGGAGACAAGAGCTGTTGCTAACGGACGGCTGGCAGTTCTTCCGCAGAAGAGCAACGTGTGCAGCCGTACCCCGCAAGATGTCTCCGCCCACCCGCAACTATTGTTTTGTGGCGTTAACGGGGATCTGAACGCATTTGGGATCGAGGCGGGTAAGGAGCCGCGGGATTCAAGGCTGCAAGAAATGCGCTAAAAGGTGAATAGGCTAAACTGAGAACTGGAGATCGTGAGCCGTTCCTGAGCCGCCTCCGGCATTGAGTTTCGCTTCTTGGAAGACGTTAATTGCTGTTGTTGGCTCCCATCCATCCGGGCCTTCGACATCTATGGATACATTCAGCCCAAATCAGCTCGCGTGCAACGGACGTGGTTTGCATTCATTCTAGGCCTACGAAGACCCCATGCTTTACCAGCTCTTCGCGAGATATCTTCGGCATGGGACTGACTGAGTCGGCGCGTTTAAGGCAACTCTCGATGCTCCCCCAAAACTTTTCTAGATCGACGCCTCTTGGTATTCTGCAGCCACCTTCGCCAGGTGGCAACTTGGTCACCTTTGTCCTTCCTAGCTCCCCCACTTGTAACTGATTGACGGAATGGACGCCTTCGGTTACGATGTCTACCCGGAAGCGCTCGCCTCCGTTGTCGTCGAAGAATTCTGGATCGATAGCCGCGGAGACTGCCAGCGGGTCGTGTAGCGGCGGCCCTTCGGTAATTGAAAAGACCTCGGCGTATGTACCGGCAAAGAAAGACATGATCTGTGTGAACAGGGCGCGGAGAGGGGATGGTGTTTGCTCGGTGTTTGCGGTCGAAGCGTCTAGAGGTTGCTCGGAGCCATATAGCAGCGTATGGCGGACCGTCTTGGTTCCGAGAACTTGATGGCTGAGATCGAGTGGTATTAGGGTCGTCTTCGCTCTGAGGACAGGATGGGAGAAGATGAAATGGGACGCTTCGGGATCGCACTACTTGTGATAAGCGTCCGCTCTGCTATTGCAGCATTTTGGGCTGGCTTACGTATATCTAGATTTCGTTAGACTCGTGTCGCTTCTAGAGAGTAATAGACTACGTACGTTGAACTCTGCATAAGCAGTCCAATTGCCGAAGCGTTCTCCTTCGTCTTTGACCTTGCCCATTGGAGCGTTCGTGAAGCCGCCGCCGACCGCACCACCCATTATACTCAGACCTTTCAAGTGTCCGGCTAGGTCCGTGTACTTTTGGAAGAGCAAACCGATATTGGTCAATGTCCCAGTTGACACTAACCAGGCAGTCTCCGGTGGTGTACCAATCAAGGCCTTGTACATCGCTTCCAGATAGTCGACATCGGTCACCGCCGGTTCAATGGGCTGTGGGAGCAATGTAACGCCGTCCAAGCCAGATTCACCTGGCTCCCATCAGTCGCTTGTCAATGCGCGAAGGCGACTCCATTACCATGAATATCGGCGGCGTGGACAGCTTCGCGTACGATTGGCTTCGCCGCGCCCGGATAGACGTGAATATTGCGCTTTCCCAAGGCCTCCAGCATGCCTCTGGCATTGAACGTTGTTTGCTCGAGGGAAGCATTGCCATGGACGGTCGTGACGCCTAGGAGATCGACGCGCGGATCGTGGGCAGCAAGCAAGAGAGCGTAGGCATCCTACAAGAGAGCAACGTGAGCGTTTCATGCGAGGTACAGGGTGGGTCTTCGTACATCGTGCCCTGGATCCTGTTTGTGTCAGCGGCGGTTGGCGGGCATAGTTGTCGGCGGTAACCGTACGCAATCGAGCCAAAGAGGGATCTTGTCGGTGCTACTATCTGGTGCCATCCTCCTACAAGGACATGAGAATATCCCCAAAAAACGACAGTCGTGAGACCGGGAATGGGTCTTATATGCAGGGTCTAGGTGGGATGTTGACGAAACGAGGGGTCCCAAGCCACGCCGCCAGCCTAGGCCATAGTTTCGCAACCTCAGGCACACATTGTCACGGATCCTGAACAACCTCATGCGCGTGCCTATTCGACTCGCGATTCTTACCAGCTTCTATTCTACGGCTCGGATGGCCTTTAGAGAACTGCGATAGCTCTATTATGAGCAAGTTAAGGGCATCGTGGCGGTAGCTAGTCGACGCCACTAAGCTCGGCCTCCGAGCCTAGCCAGGACCTCGCAGTGCTATTGTCAGCCTCACGTGCCACAAAAGGACCCGCTGGCATCAACATTTTGTCAGACCTTCTCGACTTCCTCTCTTCTCTATACGACGCCTTCCTGGCCCGCGGATGCAAAAAAGCGCGGAGTCGCGCCGAGTCCCCTGGCCTTCTAGTTCTGCCGCGGAGTTCGGACCCCAACTTTACGAAGCGCAGCGCAGCACAGCACTTCAGGCTGGCCGTTGTCGACGCGGCTGACAGGCGGATATCGAATGGAAAAGAGAAGGTAAAGACGCAACAAGGCAAGGCATACCCTTCCCTCGACCATGGTTTTTGGATACGAGTTCGTCACATTGGACAAGGGACAAAAACATGCGCGGAGAGAGCTCCTTGATTTCTACGGCTTGGTAGCGCAGTGGTCTGTCCTGTTCGTCTTCGCCGTATTTCAGCTTTGCTTCTTCCTAGCATGGCTCACCAAACACGGACTGGAGTATGAGCGGCCGAGGTCTCCGTCCTTCAACAAGCGCCTCGACGGAAAACGGACATGGTTACGGAAATCACGACAAGGCTGGGCCCGGATGATGTGGTGGCTCCAGAAGCCTGTGATCCCAGATTGGGGAACTAGGACAGAATGGATTGGAGGAGGCGTTTGGACGTTTTGGCTGTTGTATCTCTGCGTAGTCCGCACCGGAAATGGTGAGGATGGCCCCTCGACCGCCTCCCGGCTCGGAGATACTGAGGCGACTAACGCAACATAGACTATCTTCATCTCACCAAGCGTTTCGGAGCGATTGGAGCCTCACAGCTACCGCTACACTATCTGCTTGCCATGAGGGCGCCTTATTCGCCGATCCAGTGGCTCACGCGGCTTTCTCATGAGCAACTAAAAGCTTCACATCAAGTCTTGGGACGCATTATCTTCGCCCTTTTCGGTCTGCATGCGGCTTTCTATTTGAACTTCTTCGTGCGATCTGGCTTCCTAGCCAAGCGGATCAAGGATAAAGATGTCATTTTCGGAATCATCAGCATCACCCTCTTCTCAGCTATCAGTACTACCGCTCTAGGCCAATTGCGGCGATGGAACTACCGAGTTTTCTATGTTTCACACGTAGTAATCGCAAATATCCTGGTAGTGCCGCTTTTCCTCCATGTACACCATATCCGGCCATATATCTGGGAGGTCGTCTTGGTCAACGCCTTACACCTGGTCTTTCGCACGAAGAGCCTCAAGATCTACTCCGGTACCATCAAACTCCTACCTGGAACTAACCTCGTGGAAGTCCGCATCCCCTTAGCGAGCATGAGCTCAGCTCTTACATGGCAACCTGGACAGCACGTCTACCTGAGTCAACCCACAGGGTCGAAGTACTCGACGGCGTATGACCAGTTCGTATTACGGAATCAGACCAATCCGTTCACCGTCGCCTCAATCCCGGTCAAGGACAAGGAGCTGCTTCTTGTGGCACGGACTATGAAGGGTAATACCAAGCAGCTCGCAGAGTTGGCGCGTTCTCTTTCCACAGACGCTCCTGGTGAAGCCCCTAGCATTCCAATAGCGCTAGAAGGACCCTACGGCGCTTCAACCCATCTGCCCGACTTCTCTGCATTCGACCAGATACTGCTCGTAGCCGGCGGTATCGGTGCGACGTTCACAATGCCGATCTATCGCAGCATACTCGAGTTTCAGGACCCCGATCACGCCGGCCACCCGCAAATCCGCTTCATTTGGGCCGTCCAAAAGCTTGCAGACACGCAGTGGGCGTTCCCCAGCAGCGACTCCGCACACGACGAAGAGTCGGAAGAGGAAGGAGCGAAGGATCCAAGCGCCGTAGAGGTTTTCGTGACACGAGGCTCGGGACCGAGTCTGCAGGTAGCCGAGAACGGAGACGAGATAGAGCTGGCGGAGGACGATCAGCTGCTTTCGATGGAGGAGGAGATGAAGAAGCCGAGGAAGGGAATGGAGTTGAAGGTGGGGCGACCGAAGATATCAGCGATCGTGGATGAGGTGTGTAGTAAAGGCGCTAGGGTTGCCGTCATTACCTGCGGGCCACGCCGAATGACAAGAAAGTTGAGCGATAGCGTGAGGCAGTGGGTCAACCAAGGGCATGAGGTGTACTGGCATGAGGAGACGTTCGGTTGGTAGAGGATCAGCAATACTACGACTTGCAGTTTTCGCGTCGTTGAAGGATTCCGAGGTAGCCAATGTGCGGTGTATTTTTCCAGACCACTAATAATGCTGATGTATAGCTATATCCAGATGTCCTCACTCGCCCCTGCTCCCAGTTCCAGGACTGTGGATTGCTTATGGCGACGTGCAATCTGGCTGACGATGGAGCTCTCGGATCCTCCCACTCGGAACTCGCTCGCTAGAAGCAGCCCACAAAAGCAGTCGATCGCCTCCTGCCGACGCTATCTCTGGATCGAAGCTATCCGCTAAGCTTCGGTGCTTCAAGCCCGAAGCTGCGCCAAACGGCACACCGATACTAGGGCGCGAAGTGCCCGAGGGGGATTTTCGTCAGGCAAAACAATCCTCGAGATAAGCGGCGAGTGGGCGCGAGTGGGCGCGAGTGCTTCCGGAATCGCGGGTTCGCATGGCAAAGGACGGTTTGATTTGCGCCGTGTTTCCTGCGGAGACGGGGGAGGCGTTGAAGCAGGACACGGCGCTCCTTTTCCAGCAGCACAATCACGCTTTCCGGGCTACCGTTGCTTTTTTCTAACCTTATGCGACCAGTTGCAGCAGAAAAGGACCAGGCTCAGATTAGAAGGGAGGCACGTCCGAGCGCTCTCCTCGAAAATTGAGCCAAGCGCGAATCACAGCGCGCCGGCCGTTGACAGCCCTGCCCACCTCCTCCCTTCACACCAACGCTGTCCGCGCCCATCCACCGCCCGTCTCACGAGATTCCGCAGCGACTGGACGTCGTTCGAGCGAGCTGGGCGTCCTTCAGCCGGTCGCTACCATTCCTTTGAGTCGTTTTTAGCCCTTCCTATTAATTGGCCGCTGCCGACCCGCAGGGACGTCCGCTCCCGGTGCTTCTTGCGCAGATTGCCCCCTCTCCGCACCCCCAACCGCGCCTCCAGCTCCCCACGACTCCGCACGCGTCCATGGCATTTGCGCGGTAGCTGTCCTCAACGCTGCCTGGAGAGCCTCTCGCCGCCCGTCTCCGCCCTCAACACTTCTCCGCGCCTAGCACCACGGTCGTGCCTTCCCTGCGGTGCCGCGCCCCTTCCCCGAGCTGTGAAACATTTCACGACACCTCCCCGTGCGCATTGCGACTACCCTGCCCGAGCCACTGTGCGCTGCGCAAGCTCTGAAGGCCGCCGTTTGGCCAGCCTCACCGTCTCCAGAGGGTCACCCGCGCTCCCAGGGACCGACGTCTCCTATGGCCGTGGCATCGCCCCGCCAACCGACCACGCTCCAGCAATTGACCCCCCCAAGTAGCTCCCACGGCGGACGAGGATCGTGGGACTTTGCAGTGCCTGTACAAAGGCTAGACACCGCAGTACGTATACCAATTCCGATCCAACAAGCCCCGTCACATGGTTGGCGTCACCTCTGCGCGCTATTGAGACTATGACATCTCGTCCTGCACATAGCGCCAACTCGACTTGACTCGCACCCAGCTACTTTATGCAGCACCGCCATCTACAGCAACTCCAAGAGAAATCTACCGTGCTGACCGCGCGCGATACAGAAGAGATCCTACGCCGAGCAAGAGCCTTTCATGTCCGAAGACGTCGCGCCCGCGCATCCTTACTCTCCCCGCGAGCCCCCCAGTGCTCAACCCAATGGGGTGCTGAAGGCTCCTCGCTCTCCCTTAGAACCACAAGGGCAGCACAACGGGGATGAGCAAGGATTTCTCGCGCCGAGCCGGGTCCATGAGCTACACAAGAAGGGAAGCGGCGAGGTGAGCGCTAATAGCAGCGATCCGGATAGTGTTCTGGAATACTACAAGGGTGCTGAGAGCCGAAATGGAGCGACTGCGAAAAACAAGGGCCGGAAGAAGCCCACGAAGATGCCGTCGAACTGGACCGAAGTAGAGAAGGATGAGAACAACTGGATACACCGTGACAAGCTGAAAGAAATTGAGATCAGGGAAATGGAAGAAGCGGGCTTCAGGGTCGGGCGCACCAGCCGCTCAAACAGCAGGTCACAAAGTGCTAGACATGCGTCGCGAGATCGAACCAATTCCGAGGCTACTGATCCTGCATACAATGGAGACGATCGCCAGGACAACCGAAGGATGGTTTCGCCCATACCGGACGAGGAGGGGGACGCGCAGCCATCCGCCTGGGACTTGCGAACGCCAGCGGAGATTGCAGCAGAGAAGGAGCAGTACGCAGCACGAAACAACCACGGCGTGAGGCCCAGCACCTCCCGCATTCCTGTTGCTAAGCTCAGTCCGGTTCCTGTACCGCCTACGCTGGCCGATAGGGACGCCCCGCTCCCAAGGCCTAGGAAAGAGAGTGGCAACTGGAATGGCGACGCCATCGCAACGAATGGCGCCAGAGTGAGGAGCGGGAGCACATCGAGTCAAGTACTACTGGATGAGCCACGACGATCCGAAGACCCGCAGCGGAGCCCAATGTCCGGCAATTTCAGCACTCCTGCATCTCCTATGACGGGGTCGCCACCAAAAGCGAAGACGCCTGGCAAGCCTACACCAACAGGGCGGAAAGCCAGCACGCAAAAGACTCAAGCGAAGCCTCGAAACACATCTACCTCTTCCCCGGTAAAACGCCCCGGAACGAGCGGTGGTTCGCTGTCTCGTCCCAGCACCAGTCACCGACCCGAAGGCGAGGCTCCATGGATTGCTACCATGTACAAGCCTGATCCACGGTTACCCCCAGATCAGCAGATTATCCCTACACACGCCAAGAGAATGCAGCAAGAACAGTGGGAAAACGAGGGCAGGGTTGGCTCAATGTATGACAAGGAATTCCGGCTGCTGAACACTGAGGAGTACGCGGACAACCGCGCTTCCCAGATCCAGCCCATAGACCTTGAACAAGCGCAGCAAGACGAGCAATGGCCACTCCCAAGCCCGACAAAGGTGT
Source organism: Trematosphaeria pertusa (assembly GCF_010094035.1). Taxonomy (NCBI): domain Eukaryota; kingdom Fungi; phylum Ascomycota; class Dothideomycetes; order Pleosporales; family Trematosphaeriaceae; genus Trematosphaeria; species Trematosphaeria pertusa. The sequence continues at coordinate 1,072,785 of NW_022987218.1, read as the reverse complement.
CTCCGGAACGGATTGATACCAATGTGAAGTCGCCAACGACCGAGCAAGGCGGCTACAAGCTCACGCCGACGATACCCCAAAGTCCTCGTATACCGTCCCGGACTTCAAACCGGCAGGTTTCGGCCCCCTCTCCGAAACCGACGACTACGCGTCTTCCCGAACCCCCCGAAGAGAAAGAGAAGGAGAAGAAGAATTGCTGCTGCATCGTCATGTAGCGTCCACCTACTATATACCCAGTCTTTCCTTATGTCGTAGGCGTTCTCGGTACAATGGGCGCTGTCACACTTCTGGCTCTGTATTTCACGTTTGGCTGATAGCGTACAGCGGCTTGCTGATATCCCTTTCCTTTACACTTGATTACTATATTCATGCGGACCGAAGAGTCCGCCATCCATCAGCTTCGATAGTGTTTTCTTAGTTGTCGTTTGGGAGTTTCCGCGTCCATGAGTGCAAGAGGGATGGCGTCATGCCATAAAGAGTTTATTCTGTTCGAGTGTCCTTATATCTCCGATACGGTTGTTTCTTAATTTCTCAATAGGAAGCTGAAGCGCTTCGAGGATAGGCTTGGGTGCTAGGAACATGGCTACGGCTGGTCCAAAAGTGGCGGCGGCAGTTAAAGGCTGCAGTGAAGGAAGGTGCAGAATGCATATAGCGAGAAAGATACCATTCAAACAGTTGACTTTGGTACCTTTATATAGGGTGATGGTCTACTTGCCTTTATCTACTGAAGGTCATCAGCGGTAGTTTTGCAGAGACGAATCTAGGTTTGCGAACCAGTGCCAAAGTCCTCCTGGATGCAGGATGTGGATGAAAAATAAATGCGACTTATCACTGCCACATACTCCGCAGAGTCACCACCAGTCTTTTGAGGCAGCGTTGTCACGAGTTACTCTTATTTTCACTGTCTCTTGCTTCTTCTCAATGCCTCCGTCTCACGTTAATACTCAGCCTGTGGAGCGAAAAGTGCCAGTCACGTGCGGATGGTGCCAAGCCTCGAAGCTACTCGCTTCTCGGGGAATCCCGCCCACACCCATTCGCGAATATTGACCTCGAACTTTTGACTTCCTTCATCAACCCACCCACATACATCTTCGAGGATAGCCGACAGATAGCATCCCAGTCATCATGGTACGCTCATACCTCTCTCAGCCTCCGCAAGTCTGCCGCATCCAGCCATCCACCGATTGCCTACCTAGTAGAAAAGCTTCCTGCTAACGCCCCCCTCCTCACAGTCGGACGGAGAAGACGCCCAATCCCAAGTGTCCGCCGCGGCCGAAGTCGAAGTCAGCGCCGATGCCTCCGCAGGCAAGGGCCAGATGTCGGTCCTCGAGGCCCTGAAGGGCGTCCTCAAGCTCGCCCTCATCCACGACGGACTTGCGCGCGGGCTGCGGGAGGCTTCCAAGGCGCTCGACCGTCGTCAGGCGCATATGTGCGTCCTCAACGAGGCCTGCGAGGAGGAGGCGTATAAGAAGCTGGTGGTCGCGCTGTGCTCGGAGCACAAGATCCCGCTGATTAAGGTCCCGGATGGGAAGCAGCTGGGCGAGTGGGCGGGGCTGTGTACGTAACATGCATCTCATATCGGCTTACGCTGGGCTGGGCGAGGGCTGTTGGACTGGAGAGGGTGCAAGGCTGGAGTTCTGGCTGGGGGAACTTGAGCACGACATGTGTGCTAATACATGGAACAGGCCAGATCGACCGCGAAGGCAACCCGCGCAAAGTCGTCAACTGCTCCTGCGTCGTCGTCCGCGACTGGGGCGAGGAGTCCCAGGAGCGCAGCATCCTCCTCAACTACTTCCAGACCGAGCAGTAGACAATCGATCTTCTTCCTACCCGCCCTTCATATCCTTCCTCTCGATACCTCTCTTCGACTTTTCTGCATCGGTTCGCCTCGGTTCGGTATGCTGCGGCCTAACGGGCATGGCATGGAGTGCGGCATGAAGGGTGGGTAAGGGGGTGGGAATGGTATGGCATGTAGGGATGGTTTGCTGGCTTAGGGGGTCGAATAGATCTCGGCTGCTATGTCAGCCATTGATATCAAAATATACGGGAATGGGTTGCATGCATCCAACTGTGCGCATTGAGTGTTGTCGATTTGTGCTCCCTCTCTACCTTCCTCTCCTCTCAACATCAGCGAGCACTCCTCATTGCACAGGGACGTCTTGACTTTATCTCAATAGCCCTGTGCTGCTTGGGGACGAGGGCTCGAGGAGAATAAAGTACTCCAAAGAGAGTAGTCGTTTCAAACGAGGCCCTTCTGTTTGAGCATGATTTCCTTCAGGCAGTAGTGGCCCCGTTTCTTCACATACGCCCAAGCATCACTGACGGTGTAAGAGATGATTAGAGAGTACTTTTTTAGTCTCTGTACGTTGAACTTCATCATAAGTGGCTTGCTTTAGGAAGGAGGGATAGATTGGGGACATTCATTGACTATCCAGTAATGCCGTTTCTATATACCCAGGCAGGCAGGCAGGCAGGCAGGCGTAACAGACGCTTAAATAAGTGCTTTGCTCTATGCTGCTGCTAAATCATGCAGATCAAATCAGGAAAAGTCCCACCGCAGTTCTATGTCATGGTACGGCGTTGCAACAATCCAACGTCGAGATATGCCGTCATCTACTTATACGTCCCGGACAGTCCTCGCCCGCGCCGGGATCTCCGTCTCCACCATCTCTAGCCCGCTTAAGCTGGGATATCGCTTGCTGAAGCTGTCTACGTCCCAATCCTCGTCCGCGGCGCCGGCATTGCCCGCAACAGGTGGAAGCGGCTTTTCTCTCCCTGTGCCACCAACAACGGAGGTCTGCTTCGCCGCGGAGAAATCACTCGGTCCACCTGTACGCAAAGCTTGCTTTTTCGGCGGTGGCAGGGGTCGTGCAGAAGATGGACCAGTCGCTGTACGGTGCGCTGCTGGCGGAGCGGAGGAAGACGTAGGCGGATGTGCGATGTTTGGCCTGGGCTTTGCGTATTGGAGCTCTGAGGATGGAGGCTGGGGTTGCTGAGGCAGGGCAACAGGTTTGCGGGCAATAGCTGGACGCTCTCTCAGCCCAGTCTGATCCTGGGGTCTCTTAGGCAGCGCCTTGCCCGAATCGGTGAAATGTCCATACCCCTCGGCTGTCTTGTTGACCGGCGACTGCTTCTGACTCTCGTCCAGCAAATTCTTCACGCGGGTTTGAATTGTAGAAGCGCGCGATGGACCGGCTTTGCCTTTCCCATGCTCTCCCTGGTCTGCGAGACGTTTGCGATATTCGGCTGCGGCTGCTTCGACACGACGTTCCTCTTGCGACAGCCGCCGTCGTTCAAGTTCGCGGCGAACTTCTGGTGGCAGATCTTGAGTCTCATCAATGGCGCGCTCGTCATCGCTGGGTCCACCTGTAGCTTCAGAGCCCGCGATAGGTGTTAACGCCTTGCCACGAGGATCTATAAGTTGGTCGGTAGGGGTCAGTGGCGGTTCCCGGACTCGGTCTTGAGGAGCGTTGCTCTCGAATTTCCTGAAAGCGTCCCCAAATTTGCCTTTGACAATGTTCTTGGTGTTGCTCGTTATTGAGGATAGACTAGAGCGCTTGGCATGCTTCGATTGACTGCTGCTTCGGCGATGTTTCTTCTGGCTCGATTCCTCATTTTCCATAGCGCGCAGAAAGCCGACGTTCGAGGTGATGTTCCTATCGTCTGCTTCTGAGTCTGAGTCTTGAAGCGCTGCAGATGGTGGACCCCTTGAAAGCGAAGGTGCATCAAAGCTACGTCCGGGGGCTCCTTCGCGCTCACGAAGGAACTCGAGGTTGGATTCAACATGAATACTGACCGGTCGCTGGGCGTTCGCAGATTTGGACCTGTCCAGAGCATTTCCAAGGTCTAGGGGAGAAGGACGCTGGCTTTCTAGCGAAGGCCGTGAAGACGCCGGAGATTTTGGAATCGTGAGCGTGGAGGTCTGTGATCTGGACCTCGAGGAGTCAAGAAGTGACGGACGAGGTGGGAGAGTGTGATCAGGCCTGAGGGAGGATGGGCTGGGTTGAGACGGTTCGAACTTCCGTGGCTGGCTTAGCGTACGGTTGTGGTGATTTGTATCCGGCACGCGCCAGATGGGTCGTTTGTTGACTTCAGGAAACTTCTGTGGAGATTGAGCAGGCGCAGGAGAAGCTGAAGGGGACGTCTGCACCCCAGTAGATACCATGGTCGACCGCTGCGGGACTGGCTGATGAATGGTGGGATTGGAGGTACGTGGGGTGACCTTGGCCGGCTCATACTTCTGTGGTTTCTTGACGGAAGTAGCCCGAGAAATGCCTGCAGAAGGAACAGCTGAGGGAGCCTTCGCCGGTGGTGCTGCTTCCACCTTGGTAGCGGGAGGAAACGCAAAGGCCTCGTCCGCAAGAGCCTGCGTGACTCTCGTGCCGAGTTGGGAATCGGAGTTCGTTGGTGGTTGACCAAATTCAAACTTCTGGCCCCGGTCGTGCAGCAATGAAAACTCGTCCAACGAAGGGAAACGCGCTGCTAGCTCGTCTGCAGCCGCTCTTCGCACCTCCACGTTGTTTGAATCGAGAGCTGCGAACGGGTCGGACGCCGTTCCTCTCATTGGAGAAGGACTGGGTTTTGCGGCGGTCGGTGCCTGGACTGGAGCCGTCGGCCGTCCCCTCCTCATTGGAGTGATGTCTGGGATGGATTGAACCTGTTGAACAGGAGTGACCTTCTGAAGTCCTATTATAGGGGGTGAAGAGACACTCGGCTCCGGAGACGGTAGCTGCTGGTTCCTCCGGTCTTCTGATTGGGTTCGATTGGAATATATCTGTAGTGTGTCAGCAGCTAAGTTCTATATGGAAAATAATAGCATACATCTTTGATTGGCACGGCTCTATGCCTCATAGAGCAGACTTCAACAATCACCTGGTAGATGTTCGGTCGATTCTTGGGGTTTTCTTGCAACATGGAGGCTAGCCGGGAATTAGCATATGCTCTCTTGGCTCCTTCGGGGCATGCGCCTACATATGAACTTCTTTATGCGATCCGAAAACTGGGGATAGGAGGGGAATTTGAAGGTCGCATTCAAGATAGCCATCTGTCCCACCTCTTCAAACGGCGTCGTATAATAGCACAACTTGTAGAGAAGCACACCCAATGCCCAGATGTCACTCTTCTCGTCTATGGGCTGCTTTCTGTAGACATCAATCATCTCTGGGCTTCGGTACTGCAGCGTGGTGTGCCGTTGCACATCGTCCTCAATCAGCCTCCCTTCCGCAGCCGTCGTCGCAGCAGGCCGCGGCGGCGCCGTCGATCCAAAATCGCAGAGCTTGTATATCCTGGTGGAGCCAACCGCAGTAATCAGAACGTTTTCGACCTTGAGATCGCGGTGCAATAGCGGCGGCTTCAGGTAGTGCATCGTAGCGACTCCCTCGGCCACATCGGAGAAAATATGCAGAATCTCTGGCTCCGTGAGTCGGTGTTGTAGCCGGGTATTCATAAAATCAATAAGGCCCCCGCCGGAGCAATATTCCATGAGCAAGAAGACCTCGTAGCCGCCACCCTTCAACTGCGAAGCGTGCGAGTCGATGTAGGTCACGATGTGCTTGTGGCCCTTCAGCTTCTTCATGGTCTCCACCTCGGTCCGCATATTCGCCAGCGCCTCTTTATCCGGCACCGCAACTCTCTTTAGCACCGCAGTTTCCGGCGTGCGATTGTCGGTCTTGGGGACGCGGACCAGGTAGACATGGGCGAAGCCTCCCTCGGAAAGGTATTTCTCAATCGCGACGCGGTGATTGCCCACCTGGACTTTCGTCCCTGGGGCAAAGGTGCCCGGCGGTGCATGGGAGACGGCAGCCGGCGCACGATAGGCGGCTTGCGGGGGGGCGGCTGAAGATGCGGCGGGATGGGCATAGCGAGCGGAGGAGGACATGGTGGGCGGTGAGGGCCCTGCAGCGAAGCAGGAGCGACGGGCGACCTAGAGAGCGCGCATGTAGGTGACGCTTGTTCCGGCGGACGCAGCACTCAGGCGCAAAGATGGTGGACGTGTGATGGGTGAGAATGCGGAGGTCATAAGGCGTGTGCCTGGCGGGTTTCAAGGTCCCAGCGCTGTTGAAGGCGGTCACAAGCAAAGCCACTCATGCATGCACGTCAACGACGATCAACTGCCCAAATCGCTATTTTTGACTTTTGTGGGCTTCGAAAGGCATGGCTAGAGAACGGAAGACTATTTCAAAGGTTAGGATTCTGATTTGGTTTTCCAACTACCTACGGAGGTATGATTATGCAGGGAGTCTGCCCTTCGGCGGGTGGTTGAATTGTGGCGCAAAGTGGCTATTACTCTAGATCGCGCTAATACCAATTGGGACAGTCAGACCTCAGCCGCTCGCAGCGCGGCCGCGACAACGAAGCTGACAGACCTGACTGCACACGATTCACTCCGCACGCTTGTTGTCAACCTCGTGGCTGCATTCATTACCATGCAAACTGCAGTAAGACACCTGGAATCGTGGACTGTAGCATCTGCGCTCATCCGTCGCCCCGATCTCGTTCCCGCACCCGTCCACCAACCACGAAAGAAAGCCTAAATGTTGCCTCAGTCCAACCTACTTCGCATATGCATCAATACCGGTAGAATAAGGACCCCACCACTTCCACGAAGGCCAGTCCAAATACGTATGCCCGATCTTCCCATCCGTCATCTCCACCACAATCTCGATATTGAAATGGGACGCGCTCTCCACCATCCCCCACACGTTCTTCACATTAGCTCCGAAAGTATTCGCAAGGCGCCATCTCATCTTCCTCGTCTCCTTGTAGTACACAGGGTCCAGGTGTCCTGGTACAGGGCGCTCATCCGCTAGCGCGGAATTGTCTCTGACCCAGTGCTGAACTTGGCCGTTGACGGCGACGCAGACGTGGAAGTCACCAACATCATTCTCGCTGTCGGTGTTGTGGTTGGTCTGGATCATGCAGACGGGCGTTTCGCCGACGCCGGAGCCGAAGTGCTCGCCTTCGTATCATTGGCAGGCTGTGCAGTCCTTCCACCACATGGCTAGTTTGCCATTGTTGCGCACCGCGACGAGGTAGAAGTTTTCGTTTGCGGTGGGGTATCTTGGGTTGCGCTCTGAAGGGTAGTTCGCCTGCACGAGCGAGGGCCCGCCCATCTTGAAGTCGCAACCGAAGACAGCGCGCTCTTGCCATCCTTCGCCCTCATAGCCGGTCTGCGGATCACGCAGACCGCCGCGGCGCCAGTGATGAAGTCTAGCATCCGTGCCGCGAACGACTACTTCGAGGCTTCCGGGGCTGTTGATGTTGCTTTGAATGAAGCCCGGAAAGCCCTAGATGTTGGTCGGGATCTTGGCTGGATCCTGAGGCACATCTAGCGACCACTTCGACGTCTTCTGGTCGTAGATGATATGCTTGATGGCATTGGAGGTGGCCTCCCAATAGACAGCTGAAGGGTTGCGGTCGTAGGTCGTCTGGATCACGGCTGGGATACCGGTGGTCGGAAGCTTGTTCCCAGGATCGCTGGGCAGAACTGTCCACTTGAGCGTGGTGTCATCTCGGGACCAGTGCTTGATGCGGGCTCCGCCTGTCAGGAGTTCAAAGTTCTTGTGTTGTGCCCCCTTGCTTGTCTGCATGAAGCATCCATTTTGGAGCCTCCGTTTGATCCAAGGGTCAGGGTCCACTCCACGGATGCCGAACTTTTGGTTCTTATCAATGTCCGCCTCTCCATAGCCATGATATATGTATCCTTTATCGCCGCAGCCTGTTCCCCAGGAGTTGCGGACGATCCTAGAGAGGCAATATCAGCATGACCGTTAAGCTGTGAGTATATCCAAGGCACTCACCAGCATTGGCGGTTGTCATCATAACCTACAATGAGAACGACGTGACCCCATTTCGGAGCCGGGGCATCCTTTGGTACGTGGAAGACATCAGTACCCGGCTTCCCATAGCCCCATGCGTCGTTTCCAACAATGTGGGCTACGATAGGACCCGTGGTGTCCAACCAGTCCTTCTGATCTTCAAGTGGCAGGTCGTGCCAGGCACCAAACCTGGTCGTTCGTCCCGAACGATCCCTTGTTGGGCGCCAATCTTTACCGTCACGAACCCATGGAACACAGCCATAGTCGGCAATTCCACTCTTAAGAGACCAATCGAGCTCCCAGGCGTATGGTCCACCTTAGCTGTTGTACTGCGCCGAGTTGGGCAAATCGTCGTCAATGACCCAGCCGATGCTACTGCCATCACGGAGATCTCCCTCAGATCGTTTGGCCCAGTAGCCATGCTCAATTCGGACCATACTTTCCAGGCATGCTGTCGAAGCAAAGGCCCAACAGTTACCGGATTCTTGGTTGACGATGCTACAGAGATAATTGACGCCGTTTCGGTTACGCCAGTCGACGACTGCGGGACGAACCGCCTTAGCTTCGCGTGCAAGAAACGATTTCTCCCGCTCAATCTGGATCGGGCCGGCGCTGGGATAATCTTTGAAGAGAAGCTTGAAATCGATCCGTTTGAGTAGATCGGCCCTTGGCCAGAGAATGTCGTAGAGAAGTGAATTCTTCGGACCCACTTGATCATCCAAGAAGAGCCTTGGAGTACCGTTTGTCGCCATCCTTTTTGAGCAATGGATCGGAGGGTGAAAGAAGTAAATGTGTAATGATGAACAAGACTAGAATAGCAAGAGGTGCGCCGGGGAAGGGTATACTTATACAAAGGAGCGGAAGGCAAACGGCGTTGAAGGCGGAGCAAGATTAGTCGACGTAAGGAAGATGCTGAGCAGGACCTCTATTGTCGAGCCAACTACCTTTCCTCTACCCCTACTATCAGCGATGAGAATAGGCCATGGCCTCCGTTCAGCCCACAGCAACATCCAATTGATCTCCAAGTTCCGGTCGCGAGATATCAGGTATAGAATGGGGTCAGGTATGAGGCTGAATATCGCGTATGAGACTCAGATCATGTCTAAGATTGATTGGACCAGTTGCGAGCGTGGCTGCACCATCATACCACGTCTCTAAGAATCTGAAGGAAAGTGCGGCCAGCGCCTGATATCAGCTTTTCCGCCGTGCTGCAGATACGAGATCGCCCGTATACTCGTCTGTGGGGATCTTGTGTCATTTCGGTCCCGAAAGGAATGAGGCCATGTGCTGTGCAATCGAACAACTCTGTAATGCGGGGAAACCGAGAGTCCAACCGAGACCTGAACACAGCAGAGTAAGCACCTAATGTTGACTTCTGCGGGTCGAATCGATAGGGGATAGTCGCATAGTGGTTTTGCGGGGGCGGAGGGTTTCGGTCCCGAGAGAGGATGAGGCGTTTTAATCCCCGATGTCATCGGAGTTCGCGATGCATCAAGGAGGGGTATTCCAACCGCTTGCAGAGTGTAGATCCCTCGCTTTGGGTTTTGGTTTCGCGAACTCCGGCGAGTAGAAGCTGTTCTGCCAAGCCTGGCGGATGGAGAGGGTAGGGCACGTGGTATAGCAACGCGAGGCGGTATCCGCGTGGAGGATAAGCCCACAATGACAGAGCAGACAGATGGAAGTTGAAGATGTTTTCAAACGGAGTCGTGGACGCGGAGAAATGAAATGCTCAAACCTTCGACTTAAGGCGCTAGGACGGGGTCTGAATTCCGATATGCTTACTGTGTAGTAGCCCGACAGGCTACGTGATCGCGGAAGTCACAGTACCGAGGACATGCGTATAGCTCGCTCTAAAGCCCGTCAGGAAGTGATTGTAGTGTACGGTTAGGAAGGTCGACAGTGTGCGATGACAGCATCGTGCAGTGCTGCAGATCTATGGATACGGAGGGTGGGAAACAGATTACCGATTTTGGCACTTTGTGTTTCGGCCTGTCGATCAGGTTCCAGGCTCGCCGCGGTCCATCATCGTCCTCGGGACCGAGCGTTCCTTTTGGCGGAGACGCTGTCGTTGCCCTGCAGCCGCCATGTCCCGCCACACGGCCGCCGATGTCATCTAAGTAAACGGTCTTGGTGCGGACCAGACTTGGGTGCAGCAGGCGCCGATTGGGTGATGCAAGACGTCGAAGTAATGCCCGACGATGGAGGCTTGGGGGAGCTTGAACGATGCTTGCGGCTACCGCCAGGGGCTTGGCTCAGATCTGTGAACCGGCGTTCGAGAGCGCAGCGACCCGGGTCTGGATCTGGGACGCTCTCCAGGCCTCTCCAGATCACGGCTCGCGCCTTCACGCGACGTCGTGAGACGGCGGTTGGACGGGCAATGGGGGTACGACTTACATCAGTCAGGTGCGTATGCCTGCTGCGACACATGACGCCTGCCAGCGTGCACTGGGAGAGGAGTCGGTGGTAGAGAGAGCCGCGTTACCGACGGGGCAGCCTCGCGGGGGGGCTGATGGCGGCGCGGGGATTGGCCGCACAGCAAGGACGAGGGAGCAGCAGTCACTTTGGGCGGACCGTCTCGTCCCAAGCAGCAGCTCGAAAGAGAGTTGATGCGACAGGCGCGCAGGGCCAACCCGGCCGCCGCCAAGCAGCAGACGGCCGCGACGCCTGGCTCTGGAGACGGCCCTTCTCCGCTCATCTTCGTCCCTGAGTATTTAGCAGCTCCCTCTCCGACCTCTTCGACCGGCCTGCCGCCCCAGAGAAGGCACCGCACGCTGTCGTGACCTGCCATTGCACACTGTCTGCTGTTAGTGTGTCCCTCGACGCCACCCTCGCCATAACAGCGCCGTTAGCGAGCGGGCTCCCCCAGCCCTACACAACACCACCACACCACGGAAACGGCGCACGACCTTGCGATTCCTCGCCTTATTCCCACCCCGCACGGCCCCGTTTCCTGCCAGGCCCCGACGCGCTTCTGCAGATTCACAGCACTGCACCGCACAGCTTGTTTGTGAATGCCCGTCAGCTGCGTTGTCGCTTACTAGTCGACCCGCCAACCGCCTTCCCTCCACCACCAATTGCGGACCTCGCAGACCCCGTCCAAACACACCACCGAACATTCTCAGCCTTTCGACCTGGCCCACGCCCGCAGCAGTGGACGAACACACAGTATTACGCACATACATACGACCAGCCAGCCCAAAATGACGCGCTCCCGACGAGCCCAGCGCGACGTCAGCGCCTCCCGCTCCGATACCTCCGCATCCACCTCCCCCGAGCGCGGCATCGACGATGACAACGACTCGATCATGCTCCAGGCCAACGACTCGCAGTCCTCGCTCGCGCCCTCCGTCTCGCCCGATTCAGACGAGGAAGCCCTCCGGCGGGCCATCGAAGAGAGATGCCGCGTCTCTCCTATATCCCGCCTGCCCGCAGAGCTGATGATCGCCATATTCGCCAAGCTCTCCTCGCCGGGCGACCTCAAGCACTGCATGCTTGTGTCGAGAGAATGGGCGAGAAACAGCGTAGGCCTCTTGTGGCACAGGCCGCAGACGGGCAAATGGGGCGCCATCAAGAGCGTCATCGCGACGGTGAGGAAGTCGGACAGCTTCTTCGAGTATGCCAGTCTGATCAAACGCCTGAACCTGTCTGGCCTCGCCAACGAAGTCAGCGACGGCACTCTAGCGCCGCTGTCTGGGTGCAAACGCGTTGAGCGGCTGACCCTGACTAACTGCACGAAGCTCTCCGATCTCAGCCTCACCGCAATGCTGCAGGACAATCGCAGCCTCCTCGCGCTGGATGTAACAAATCTGGATGCCATTACAGACAGGACCATGTTCTCTCTAGCCAATAATGCCGTTCGGCTACAGGGTCTGAACATCACCAACTGCAAGAAGGTTACGGACGAGTCATTGGAAGCTGTAGCGAAGAGCTGCAGACACTTGAAGCGGGTTAGTACTGACAATGACACACGAACAATGTAGCATTTCTGACGTCTGCAGCTCAAACTCAACGGATGCTCTCAATTGACCGACAAGTCCATCATCGCCTTCGCTAGAAACTGCCGCTACATCCTCGAGATCGACCTCCACGATTGCAAGAACCTCGAAGATGATTCCATCACCACCCTCATCACGGAAGGACCGCACCTGCGAGAATTGCGTCTGGCTCATTGTTGGCGCGTGACCGACCAAGCCTTCCTTCGCCTTCCACTGGAAGCAACCTACGACGCTCTCCGCATCCTTGACCTCACGGACTGCGGCGAGTTGCAGGATGCCGGTGTCCAGAAGATAGTTCAGGCCGCTCCCCGGCTTCGCAACCTGGTTCTTAACAAATGCCGGAACATAACGGACCGCGCGGTTCTGGCTATCACACGCCTCGGAAAGAATCTCCACTATATCCACCTGGGTCATTGTTCACGCATCACAGACGCAGGCGTCACACAGCTCGTCAAGCTGTGCAACCGAATCCGATATATCGATTTGGCGTGCTGTACCAACCTCACGGACAACTCCGTCATGCAGCTTGCAACTTTGCCGAAATTGAAGCGGATAGGACTGGTGAAATGCGGCAACATTACGGACCGGAGCATTCTGGCGCTTGCCAAACCAAAGCAGGTGGGACACGGCGGACCTGTGGCTCCCAGCGTTCTCGAGAGGGTCCATCTCAGCTACTGCACGAACCTGACTCTTCAGGTATGACAAACCACACTCCAAATTTGACTTTATCATTGCTGACTCGATTATAGGGCATCCACGCTTTGTTGAACAACTGCCCACGTTTAACACATCTGAGCCTGACTGGTGTCCAAGCCTTTCTCCGTGAGGACCTCATTGTGTTCTGCCGCGAAGCACCGCCAGGTTTGTCCCACCTCTCTTGTCTGCCTTAGTACACCGTTAACCCCCTCCCAGAGTTCAACGAACATCAGCGCGACGTTTTCTGTGTTTTCAGCGGTGTCGGCGTCTCGCGTCTGCGCAACTACCTCAATGCCGATTCCCCTAATCGACGCACCCCGATTTTCGATCCTGATGGCAACATGTTCGACGAGAGTGAGGAGCCTGAGATGATACTCAACGTCACCGCCCAGGCGCACGGCATGAACATCGAAGAAATGGACGAAGATTTCGGAGAGGGCAGCGAAATGATGGGTTAGGAGTAGTCCTACCCAGCATGGCCATCCCTCTTTATTGACGAAATTACGCAGGCATCGTCGGAACCGGTCCATTCTCAATGTGATTGTATTACTGCATGAGCAACAGCAGGGCCCTAGTGGACAGGGTACTCAAGTAGCGCTTCCCTCTTGGCTACCCTCAATCTGGGCATGTCACTTTTCCTTGCAAAATTTTATCCTTCGGCATGGTCACGGAGTCTATTTCCATTTGCTTTATTGCATATCATCACGAACACGGCCGCTCATGCTAGCTTCGGCATCTCCTATTCACAAATGAAGGATGATTGAACGGCCTTTCTCATTCTGTTTTGGAAAGAAGGTGCACGAGACCAGAGGACGTGAGCAAGGTGGCAACAAGAGGTTGACGATGATGGGATGAGGCGACTACGATACCCTTGTTATGTATTCTGTGCTTGTTGTTTCGTAGTGTTTAAGCGCTGGACAGTAGGAAGCGTAACATGGTTGGCGGATCCGGAGCACCGTTCAGCTTGTAGCAATAGCTAACAGAGCTCGATTTATAACTTTAACTCCTTGTGCTCTTGTACTGCTCATTCACGTTCTTCCGTCCGTTTTGCAATCAGGTCCTCTAGGTTCTACCGCTTCTCTCTCTCCGCAGTCCTCCGATACGTGTCTAAGACCCACTCCCTAATCCCCTCACTATCCTCCTGCAACACCGGATAATGATGCCCCATGGCCAACTCTCTTACCTCGCTCTTCCCTTCCCCTTCCTCATACACACCCTCAATTAACAGCTTCCCTGCCCACGCCCACTCGTCTTCCCTGCCCTGGATATGTAGCGTCGGAATGCTAACCCTGCTCTCTACCAACTCTTTCTGCTGCTCCCCAGATAGCGATGAGGACGCCAAAGCAGCAGACACAGCCGGCGGAATCAAAGCCGGCGGATACGATCCGCACACCGACACAGCGAACTCAAAACCCAGCCATCCGATCTGCGAGACGTCCTCCCCAGCAGCTTCCAGCGCTCGACAGATCTCCGCGCCCTTGAGCAGCCCCGCGACCACGCGCGTCCCCTGGCTGAAGCCAATCAGCCCAACGACCTTCCCCTTGCCGCCCTGAGCGCGGGTGATGCTGGGCACGGTGGAGGCGATTAGCTCTTCGACGGCCGCCGGCATGTGCGGCGACGCTTCGCCTGCTTTCATGCCCGAGATGCTGAGTTTTTCCGCCGGCGGGATCCAGCGCTTGAAGGGCCCGCAGCCTTCGAAGAAGGGCAGGATGCCGGGTCCGGCGGCGGAGGGGAAGGGTGCTGTTTGCTTCTTTGTTAGCTAGGTTTACTATCGTCGTCTGTCTGACTAGTTCGGGGCCGGGTATGGGAGAGGGAGAGGGGTTCGTGGGAGGAGGGGTGAGTAGGTTGGTGAGAACGAAAGAAGGGGAATTGGGGAGAGAAGAAGAAGGTATACCTTCGAGTACTTCGATATTAAAGTGCGGTTTTAGAAGGCGGTTCAGCCGGGCTAGTTGGACGGTGTGGATCGTGGTATTGCTGCCAGAGCCGTGGAAGGCTAGGATTGTAGGTTTGGAAGCCTCTGCCATGTCGAAGCCTGGGTCCCTTTGCAAGTAATATACGCGATATCCGCGCCGTTAGTAGCGACGACGTGAATTGCCGCGACTTCTCCCGTGGGACCGTATGTGAAGGATGTCGTCGATGGATGGTGCCTTCCGAGCGGAATTGATAAGGAATCTTTATCTTGTGCAAGAACCTTCTCTGGTGCAAGAGGGTACCCTGCCCTGTTTCGTCGTATTTCCTCTTTGTCGAGTTAGGTTCGGGTCGTCGATATCACCTAGCTCTACGGCGAAGTCTTGTTTGAATTCCTTGCTCTTTCTTCTTCATCCAAGAAACGCGGCCGGTTATCGGAGGAACTCCGTTACTCGCTAAGAAAGATGCAATTCGGGGAGCTCTTGTGAATACACAAGGTACACCTTTAAAAATGTTTCGTTTCGAAGAATATGAAACGTAGTGTAAGCTGGAAATGACGTGGGTGGAGGGTGGATGAAGGGCTGTGGAGAATAGCCTAATCTGGATTAGTCAGATGTACAGTAACGGACTCGGAAGGCTAGCATATGTACACTGTTTTTTTTGGAAGTTCAGAGAAGAAGGACCGCTAGTCCCAGGTATGTATGCCGCTATGAAAGCCGTATTCCGCCATAACTCAGACCAGACCTCATTGCTGGTAATAACCCGTCCGAATCCAAGTAATAATGTCCTAGGAAATGCACACTGTCAAGAAGCCACACCCACGCTTCAGCTCCCAGTCTCCACATTCGCCAACCCACTCCCCTCATGCACATTCTCACTCTTCTTCCCACTCGCCTTACTCGCCCTACTAGTCCCACTGCCTGCGCTAGCGCGGCTACTACTCCTCTTCCTGCCCTTCCCCTCCATCATCTCCTCCCTAACATTCTTTAGCAACTCCCGCCCCATATCCGTCTTCCCCATCCTTGCCACGAGCGCGGTGTTCTCCCGTTGCAGTTCGCCAATCTGCTCCTTAAGCAGCTTGTTCTCCTGCTCCGCGAGCTCCGCTCTCTCTTTCCACTCATCCCTTTCGCGCTGCGTCTTTAGGAGGTTGTTCTTATCAGCCTCCTTCTGCTGGCGTGCGAGGAGTTTCTTAGTCTCGCGCTCACGGCGGGCTTCAAGCTTTTGGATTTCCTTTGTGAATTTGTCCTCTTGTTTCTTCCGGTCGCGGTTGTGCTTCTCGGTTGCTTTCTCGAGTTCTTTGGCTGATTTAGTGCTCGCACTCTGTGTCTCCTGGCTCTGTTTCGTGCGGGCTTGGTCGAGCTTCTCCTTAAGCTGATCGCGTTTCTGCTCTATCTTTTCAAGCTCGCGGCTCGTATGGTGATGGTGGGTTGAACCGGACGGCCCGAGGGCGAGGGACTGTTCGGATTGAGTAGAGGGAGTGGGTATTGAGCCATCCGTCCTCGGGAGGCCTTCGGTCGCTGTATTGTATTGCTCTGCTGATGCAAAAGAGTCGATGGATGATGACGTCGAGACCGAGCTCTGCGATTCTGACCGGCGGAGAGGGTTGAGGGAATCTGGAACGTAGGACTCTAGGGTATCTGCCATTGATTTGATGATGCCGGACTGTCCATCCCCTTTGTCGGTTGTCCGTTGTGATGGCCGTCGGAAGGTGGCTAGGTCGGGTTTGTCGGCAATGCTAGTTCCCACACCAGCGAGAATGCCGTTTGATTCAAATACTGAGAAGCGGTGGTCACTTTCAACGCTCTTCCTGCCTCTGTCCTCCACGATTGGTTCCTCTTCGTCTTCCTTGGTACAAGCCCAATCGAGGAATTTTTGCGCGTCTTGCACAATACTCGATGGAGTACTTCGCTCGACCATGAACCGAGGGATACCGCCTCCAGGGTCACTCCGCGTTATCATTATCCACTCCACCGGATTTGCCTCTGGATCATCCTCATCGTCGTCTCCTCTGTCAATCTTCTCTCCCTTAGCTTCCGGACCCCGGGATTCCGCGAAGCCTATTGTGCCACCCCTTTCTCTTGACTTCATTCGCTCGTGGTTGAGGAGATCAGGAGTGGAAGCTGAAGCGGATTTGGACGACGGTGACAGCGGAATTTCTCGAATCATCTCAACAGACTCGTACTGCCCTCGTATGAGCCCATTTCGTGGCGGCGCATCCGGGTGTGACACGGGTATTGAGACGACCATAAAATGGCGCGGTACGATATTGCCGACCTTTGAGGCGTCGCTCAGGCAATTGGCGGACGTGAGGAGGAGGGTTATGAACTCTCGAGGCGAAGTCGGTCCAGGGAATTGGGCGGAAAGCTGGTAAACTGCAGGAAATATTAGCTTCTCGTAATCTTCCCCCTTTACCTCCATGATTGACTGGCTACCAGGTATGACGTACCCTCTAGCTTGCCCACCCCTTCAACCTCGATGTCCTCTAACCTTTTATCACCCCCAATGCCCCGCACGTTGCCCTCTCCCGGGCCACCCTGCACCTCTAAACTCTCTGGAAACTCCCTCTTCATAGCCCTCTTCCATTTAGCAAACCCCAAACCCTCATGCACGCTCGTCCGAGCGAACCACGCTCCATGCCTATCATGGCCTGCCATCTTGAACACGCTGATGCCTGTGGCGGCATCCTTTGCGCCCAGCTTCAGTGGTTTCCCCCATGCCTTCTGTAGCCCTACATGCTCCTTCGCCGGCGACGGTCTCCGCGCGTCTGAAATTGTGAGGTCTGCGGCTGAGGTCGCCCCATTCGCGTCGGAGCGGGAGCGGCGCGAGGACTCGTAGGGCGTGCCATTGGGCGGAGGAGGGACAGAATTGGCAATGAGTTCGGCTTGAGAGAAGACGTCCGAGAGAAACGTGTGGAGCTCGTCGGTAGGGACCTCGCTATAGTCCTTGGGTCGGAGGCACTCTAGCGCCTTGTGAAGCTCCGACATGCTTCTCTGAGTTTCCGACGAAGTTCAGCAGTGTGGGCAATGACGGTGGAAGCTGGATATAACACAGAGGGCCAAACAATGCTCTGCAGGGTACAGTTGTTGCGCTTCCGCCGTCTTCGTGGAGCGCTGCTGTGGGCTCCGGTATCTCTATCGCTATGTGGTAAACATAGCAGCTGGGTATCGACCTTCAGAAGACACGCCGAGAAAGAAGTAAAGATATGCGCGAGGACGCAAATTGTTGTTATGCCCGGATCCGCGAGGCTGATGCGGCGGGCAATCACCATAACCTAAATTAGAACAACGTCATAGGCTTCACGGTGGGTCCGCGGGGGCTTGGTGCCGATTCCCGCTTAGAGGCGCAGCGGCCGGCCGAGACCTTGGACCAAGGAAAGGCCGATGCGGCCGTATCGACGTCAGCATAGTACCTTTGTATACTGTACACGCCGCACTCCTTGTAGCGGGCCTCTCATGTGGAATTCTCCGGATAGAATAACGTGCGTAACAGCTACCCTAGAAGCCTTCGCGGGTACGTACAATAGACGAGCTAATCTTACTTGCACGGCAAGCCCTTAGATCCGGAGAAGCCCCTACCGCAAGAGCGGGCTTGTCATGTTTCACGGAGTCTTCCCTCTCGATCCTCAGTAATCCTTGGCATAATTCTGACCGCAGAGAGAATTTCTCTAGGAGAGGGAAAACACTTAACATTACGCAGGCTAGAGTGCTTCACAGTCTTAAGTACAGGAGGAATTCCGGAGGCATACGCACCTGACGGCCTTCTGCTTCTCTATTGTTAAGACGCTAAAAGCGTTGTAGATATAGCGAGCTGAATCTCTAGGGACGCGCTTCCGAATTTGCCTATGTACTTGACAATTTTATACCATACCTACTTATAAAGCAACAGAGAGTTGGGGTTTAGGTGGGTGAACAATAGATACGGCCATGCAGAGCGTGCAAACGTAGGTCCTTTCTAGATATAAGAGATATTTGCATTATGTACGACAACGGTATGCACAGTCTAAACAAATCCAAAGCAGTAACGAGAGGGGTATATCGCCCAGTCCTTCCCCGAATGCTACCGGTAAATGCTACACAGGGTATATACGCCGAGACCGCTTACTTACACGAGAACGTACAGGGCGCACATCTAAGCCATGTCAGCGGTTTATTCGATGCATTGGGAGGTGGTGTCTCTTGTGGTAGGGTATTCTCCGGATTTAACGGCTCGTCGTGCATGCTCATTTGGCATTGTATGCATCTGTGAAGGTCTCCAGGGTAGCTGTTACGTACGTCGTTCTATCCGGAGAATTCCACACCGTGAGAGGATGTGTAGCTTACCATTGACAGACCAAGAATCATGGAGCACCAAAAGAGTATGTTGTTTAGGAGGGTGCGACCCTTGATCCATTTTGAGCGTTGGACCACTACAATTGGCATCTGGAGCATCATGGCGAAGAAGCCGTAGCCGCGGAATTTTCTCGTGATGCAGCCCATGACAAGCTCGTGTGCGAGGGCGCTGATGAGGAATGTGATGGCCGTCGCAACCGGACGAGACATATGGCCTCGCGAGGCCGAGTAGACGTGGCGCCTGAAGAAGTGATGGACCGGCTTATTCCATTCCCGCGAAAATTCTAGCCAATCGCATACGTTCCACCAATCCGAGTAGAACTGACGGTCGGCAAATACTATCCCAGTCAGTAATGGTGTTGGCGGTTCCTACAGATCCATGCACTTACGCGTAATCTCCGCGAACGCGCCCAGTATGTATTCGAAGATGACGAGGAACACGAGTAGAAAGGCGACCATGAACGGAAAGAGTAGACGGCCAATTGTCTCACCGAGAATCAGTGCGAAGTCTGAAGCACCAGTCGATGCTTCAAGCCGAATCGTAGACTCATCGAGCACGGGTAGGATGAATTCCTCGGTGGTGATGGTCAGCAGGAAAATGCATCCAAACACCGCGAGCGTCTTGTAGAAGAGCTCCATCCATCGCATCTTTGCTGTCCGCGGATACTCGAGCTCATAGCAGAGAGTAGGACAGAAGATGAAGTCAATGTAGTTGGAAAGAGTGAGGTTCTCCGGGTAGGAAACGTGGCCAAGCGGCGATGCAAGCTCGAAAGCAAGGTCTTCCCGTAGCTGGCGCAACTTCTCCTTCTCAGACTCGTCGGCGTTCTCATGGGAAGGAGATTGGGGTATCTCATGGAGATGTGTCCGCGGTCTCGGATACCTATATGCTGCTGCTTTGGACGCAGTGGCTGGGGTATCGAGGTCATTAAGCCGGCGCATTGTCTCGCTAAGATGCCCGTTGTAGAAGCTGGTTTGCATTAGCATGCCGGAAGGGCCTCAGCCCACGATTGCGACTCACGCGTAAGAGTGCATCTTCATGAAGATCGAAAGCAAATGCAGGGTAAAGAAGACTTGGGCCGTCCAGCTCCAGTCTCTGACAAATGGGTAGCTGCTCGCTAGTTAGCATCCGTAACCGCGCCCATTGTGCGTTCCGCGACCGAAGTGGCTTCGAGTCTTCAGGGCGGGGGTATGGGGTTATACATACGAGACCCAGAAAACGAGCCAGATGGCCTGGTAGATACTTTGAACCACCATACCCAGCCTGTTCCAGCGCAGATAGCCATTGACGCTCATATATAGCTTGTGCAAAGGAAGCGACCACGCAGTACTGGCTACCATGGCTCCGTCGCAAATGGCCAATTCCCAGACTTTCTCTGTAAACAGCTCCCATTGCCTGATGAGCAGAGGAGTTCCATTCTCCTTGTAGTTGCGCAACATAGTCGTAATGACCATGATGGCAAGTCCAATCCAAAAGAGCACGAAGAAGCCGCGGAAGTCATGGTAGTCGCTCGTCGGGTCGAAGTGGGACACGCGGTCGACGTATTCGATAGAGGGGAAGATGCGCCGCCTCTGCTCAGCGCGGATCTGGCGTCGCGCATTCGAAGTAGCCTTTACAGAGGGCGGCGCGTTCTCGGGTATGGGCGTGGTGCGGCCGCTACAACAGTCAGCGCGTGAAGTTCTTCCGGCGTCGGTTTACATACCTCGAGACCCCCGATGCGGTTTCTTTGAGGGATCCATTCGGCCGCAGGGTTTCGTCGCTCGGTTGCGGCTTCAAGAGATCAATCCTGGTAGGTTTCCGCGGGCGCGGTTGGTGGTATTGCGCGTGCCCGTTCTGGGCTTCAATGGAGGTGGATTCAGCCATTATGGGAGAGAAGTTGCGCGCATGCTGAAGGCGCGAAGGAGCGTGGGCGGCGCGGATTTAAAGGCGGTGTCAGCCCAGCCAAAGGTGTGAGCGTTGATCGCCTCCAAGCCCGAATCGCACCCCGATCGAGGCTGGATATGTACCGCGGTTGGATAAGATGGCCAGGGCTAGGGGTTGGGAGGGTGGCTTTGCACACCGAAAGGGAAAGCCTGCAGAGATAAAAGATGCGAATTGGGTCATAGACAATGTGTACAGATGGGACTACTGCAGCCCCATGCAAGCGCACACAATTCACAGAAACAAGCCACGGGCGCGATGACGGAAGTCGCGGAGACATGCCGAGCTGGTTACATCAGCGGTCACTCGGTGTTCTGTAGACGTGCTAAGCTTTTTCGAGCTGGGCCCTTCGCTCCTTCCCCGTGGAACAACAATTCCCCGACGAGGGAAGGAACCTCGCCTGGAATAGTCAGCAGCGCCTGCAAGCACTCGCCAAACATCGGAAACAGCCCCCTCAGCTACGTTCGTCACCCCGGACCGCGAAATAGAATCTGACCACAGTGTCCTCGCACTGCCCGTCCGACCACCTGATCCTCCAAATATCCTCCGGGTGGGGTCCTTGAGGCCACCACTATGACTTCCCGTATGCCAAGCATCGCGCCCGAGCTTCAGACCTGATACTGAGGAATTCTTAGTAAAGCAGTTCATTCGGAACGTGCGTGCCGCAAAGACGATTGCCGACGAGCGCGCCGTGGTGCAGAAGGAGAGTGCGGCAATCAGAGCCAGCTTTAGGGAGGAAAGCCACGACTCCAACGTGAGGTGGGCAGCACCCACGCCTCAGCCGAGTGTCCATGTTCACAGTGTTGCAGGAGAAACAATGTCGCAAAGCTCCTATATCTCTTCACGCTCGGCGAGAGAACGCATTTCGGACAGATAGAATGCCTGAAGCTGCTGGCCTCCCCGCGCTTTGCGGACAAGCGATTGGGGTACCTTGGAACGATGCTGCTGCTGGATGAGAACCAGGAGGTTTTGACGCTGGTCACAAACTCGCTCAAGAAGTATGCGTCTCGTTACGTGGCTGGGATTGGGAATGCTAATGCGACTGCCTAGCGACCTCAACCACCCGAACCAGTACATCGTCGGCCTCGCTCTCTGTACCCTCGGAAACATCGCCTCCGTCGAAATGGCACGAGACCTCTTCCCCGAAGTCGAAACCATATTGTCAAGCGCGAATCCCTATATACGGCGGAAGGCCGCCCTCTGTGCCATGAGAATATGCCGGAAGGTGCCTGATCTGCAGGAACATTTCTTGGAGAAGGCGAAGCTGCTCCTTCAAGACCGGAACCACGGCGTATTGCTATGCGGATTGAACTTCGTGGTGAGTCTGTGCGAGGCCGATGAGGCAGAGGACGACGAGAATGGCATAAAGGACATGTTCAAGCCAATGGTCCCCAGTTTGGTAAAGATTTTGAAGGGCCTCTCAGCGTCCGGATATGCCCCAGAACACGATGTGCAAGGGATCACGGATCCGTTCCTTCAAGTCAAGCTGTTACAGCTGCTTCGCGTACTGGGACGCGGTGATGTGCAAGTCAGCGAGCAGATCAACGATATTCTGGCGCAGGTACGATATCGGACGACAGCGCTTTGTATAAGTACTAAACGTAGTAGGTTGCGACGAACACCGAGTCCTCCAAAAACGTCGGAAACTCAATCCTCTACGAAGCCGTCCTCACCATCCTGGACATCGAAGCGGACTCAGGTCTGCGCGTGCTCGGCGTGAATATTCTCGGAAAATTCCTCTCGAACCGCGACAACAATATCAGATATGTAGCCCTGAACACGCTCATCAAGGTCGTTGCGGTGGAACCGAACGCTGTGCAGCGGCATCGAAACACCATCTTGGACTGCCTTCGCGATCCTGACATTAGCATCCGAAGAAGAGCACTTGACCTAAGCTTCACGCTGATCAACGAGAGCAATGTCCGTGTTCTCATTCGGGAGCTGCTTGCCTTTCTTGAGGTTGCCGACAACGAATTTAAGCCTGTGATGACTTCGCAGATCGGCATTGCTGCTGATAGGTTTGCGCCGAACAAGAGGTGGCACGTTGATACTATGTTGCGCGTTTTGAAGCTTGTGCGTAGATGAATGACCCTTTGTAAAAAGTCACACTAACATCGACCAGGCCGGCAACTACGTGAAGGAGCAGATATTATCATCCTTTGTCCGACTCATAGCTACCACCCCCGATCTTCAAACCTACTCCGTGCAGAAGCTCTACGCTGCTTTGAAGGAAGATATCACCCAGGAGGGTCTGACTCTTGCGGGCTCTTGGGTGATTGGAGAGTACGGAGATGCGCTGCTGAGAGGGGGACAGTACGAAGAGGAGGAGCTAGTCAAGGAGGTCAGACAGAGCGATATCGTCGACCTCTTCGAGTCGATCCTCAACAGCAGCTACGCCGGGCTCATTGTAACGCAGTACATTGTCACAGCGTCGATCAAGCTCACTACGCGATTAAACGAACCTGCCCAAGTTGAACGTCTTCGGCGACTATTGCAGAGATACAACACCAACCTAGATGTCGAAGTCCAGCAGCGCGCTGTTGAGTACCTCAATCTCTTCGGGTTTGACCAGATTAGGAAAGGCGTCCTTGAGAAGATGCCACCGCCAGAGATTCGCGAAGAATCTCGAGTGCTAGGAGAGGCAACCAAAAGCAAGCGGCAGTCCAAGATTGGCAAGAAGAAGCACACACAGGCAGCGACGGAGGACTTGTTGCTTGACCTGATGGGCGATTCAGGTGTGCCTGGAGACGTCAATGGCACAGCCAATGGCTCCCAGGCTCACAGTGCTGACTTACTCGCGGATATACTTGGTGGAGGCGGCCCGTCTGCCTCGTCACCACCACCTCAAACAACCTCGCCTCCACCTTCAAATGTCGCCAACATCATGGACCTATTCAACGCTGGCCCGTCCGCCTCTCCCGCGCCCACCCAAACTCGACAAGCTCCAGCAGCAGCATCCTTGGACCTCCTCGGCGGTATGGGTGGCATGTCTTCACCACCGCCTCAGACCTCTACACCCCCAGTCGCTTCTGGCCCGCCGCCGCATACCGCATACAGTAAAAACGACCTCCATGTGACGTTCCAGCTCAAGCGTGACGCCAATGCCATCCAGGTCTTGGCACGGTTCCGTAATGTGGGAAGTTTCTCGCATCTGTCAGGCGTGAGCTTGCAGGCCGCTGTACCCAGGAGTCAGAAGCTACAACTTCAGCCTATAAGCACGAGCGAGTTAGATGCCGGACAGGAAGCCACGCAGCAGATGAGGGTAACAGCTGTCAATGGGGTAAGTCAATGGGGCTCGCTTATACTATGACACAGAAGCTAACAGCGGGTAGCCGCCGCCTGCGAGATTACGATTGAGGCTGAAGATTGGTTACTCGGCTGGTGGGGGACCAGTAACAGAACAAGTCGATTGGTCTGAGCCCACATAAATGATTGATCCGTATTCTATAGCGTCGGCGGAATGGATGGGGCTGGGGACATAGATCAAATGGACGTGTGTCATGTGGAATGATAGCAAGCGTGTTTAGCACCTTTAGGTGATTGAAAGCATTGTGTATACGGCGGGCCCAGCGTCAGCGGGCAAATCCACAAAATACGTGAATCTAGCTAGAGGAAGCCGTCTAACCGGTCACTTCGTCTCTGTGCGAACCCCATGATCAGCAAAGTGAACATGGAATCTTTGAGATAATCACCTGTCCGCTCAACTCCCCCTTGATCGAAAACCTTTCATATCGCGCGCTCTCTCTCTCTTCTTGCTCGCACAGCTATAAGTGTCCTTCATCTTTACTTCAGCAAGCCACACATACACTGGCAATCCGGCACCGGACACATAGCATGCCTCGCAAACCAATCTCTCGCATGATGGCCATGAAACCCATGCGCACAACTCATACAAAAAACCATGAGCCTCGCCTCCAGATCCTCCTCCTTGAGTGTCTGCGCCGCGCCCACCTTCGCCGGATCTGGACTACCCAGCCACATCATGCAAATTCCGCACCTTGGCATCTGCATGTTGCAATTCGGGCACGCCAATGCGGGCGACGAAGTGGCACCCTTAGGGGGGTGGGGCCGTGGCTGGGGGCCAGTGTGGTGTTTGGAAGCGGAAGCGCTGACGGGGACGAGATATTGGCGTGTGGACTTGGGGTCTTTGCGAAGAGCGAGGTTCTGCTGGCAGCGCGAGCAGCGGAGCACGAGAGAAGGGGAGGAGGGCTTGTTTATGCTGCGGCCTTCGCGGGAGACGCAGCGCAGGTTGTGCTCTTTGATGTAGTGTGTGCGCTCAAGGAAGGTGCGCCAGACCTGCATTTGGTTGAGGTACATGTCTTTCCAGAGCGTCCAGCGGGGGTCTTGTATATATAGCGGACAGGCGCGCGAGAGAATTAGTACGGAGGATTGTAGGTCACCGAATTTGGCGATGTAATGCTCGAGGAGGTCCATTGCACGGTTTGTGAGGCCCGTGAGCAGCAGGCCTTCGATATTGCCGTAGGCGATTGTTTCTTGGGTACAGAGGCGGAGGAAGTGCGTTAATTTTTCGTCGGGAAGATATTTGAGGGCGACGCCGACGCGGTCCGTGAGGGAGACCTGTGTCATTTCGACGACGGTGGTCCAGTCGCCGCTGATGAAGTAGGCGAGGAGGCCCTTGAGATAGGGTTCGTCGGTCATGTCGGCCATCCAGGCGCAGAGATGGCGCTGGTCTTCGTTCACGGAGTCGCAAGCTATGACAGCGCCGAGACCAATGTTTTCGAGTTGCTTTTGTCTGATAGTTTCTTTGAGAATGTCGAGAGCGACATCTTTGTAGCCCTGGAAGACGGCGAGGCCGATGGCTTTATAGTATTGGCCTCCGTCGATGAGCATTGAGCAGCGCTCGCGCAGGCCGACTTTGGAGAGGTTCCAACCGCAGAGGGAGAGGCAGAGCTGTCGGTTGTCCGGGAATTGGGTAGAGATGCCGGAAAAGGGCGGAAACTCCTTGTGCTCGCAAATATCCTTCACCGCTTCGACCATGATGGCCTCCGACGTTTCCGTGTCTGGATCGATCAGACGCTGATCGTACATAGTGAGCTCGTTCGCCCAGATGGAAGCTACGCCAAGGTATTTTAGATCCAGTCCAGCGCCTACCATGCCGTCACCCCAGGCATGTGCGTCCATTCGTTCGACTAGGTTCCATGCCTCGACCAACCATGGATCATTGGCCACGATAGCCTTATTTTTTCGACAGTCGAGGTTGTAGCCTTCCTGACATCGTCGCTTCTGTGTTTGAAGTACCTTCAGATAATCCGGAAGCGGTATCTTCACGTCCGGATAAGCCAATGTAAGGACGTCCTCGTGCACTTGGCGGCTTGACTGGGTAGCCGATTGCGGGGGGATACTTTGATGCGGGTGGTCAATGTTGAGCTTGTCCAGCCTTCCATTAAGACTGTCTCTTGGCTCGGGCTTGATGTTGAGCTGCTCACTTAGCGCCTTATTTTGCAGCTCGATGAGATCTTCTGCTACAGTGCCTTGGCGCTGGCTGGGTCTAGCAATGATAGTTCTGTCTTTGTAGATCTCCTCTAGTGCCGTGACGCTGATACGAGGTGCCGGAGGTGGAGACTTGAAAACCTCGACATCTCTGTTCGGATACAGACCGACCGCGCATGGTCCCGTGAACGGGCTCCCGACCGCCATGAAATCGTAGGCCACGACACGAGTTTGTTCTGCTTGACGATGCCTCTCATCGTACCATGGATATCGTAAATTGTGGGAGATTTTGGTGTAGTGTTGAGACACCCATGACTGAGCATACGGGCCGCTATTTGAGTTTTGGTGTGGCTCCAGCCTGTGCGAATGCTGAGCGAGTTCAATGATCTTGAATTCGCCCGTGTTCGCCAGAACGCCGAAAGTCCCTTTCTTGGTCCCGCAATAGCGCAAGCTCCATATAGTTGCTGAATGGCTGTTGTCCACTATCGGCCTGAACTCTAGCACAGATCCGCTAGTGGCAGAATCTCCAGTGTTTCTCTGCTTTACGAACCGTTGGTCCCAAACAGAGACGGTAGGATCTCCAGTGGTGCCGGCTGAGATGAAATAATTCTCGTCCAATGGGTCTATAGCAATGTTGTGGACTTGCCGTGTTGGGTATTGAGCAACGCCCGAGGTAGCAGAGTCTGGCCGGCATTAGCGCTGGTGATAAATTTCTCCTCGGAAGCTGTCGTTAACTCACCCCGCAAATCGTAAATTCGAATACACTGCCTTGAAACGCCTGCAACTAAGGTATCTGGCTGGCCGGAAAAGAACTTGATGCTGGAAATAGCCTCTGAGCTCGCCAACTTCTTGTATGGTTCTGAGCTCGAAGTAAGATTAGGATTATTTAGATCATAGATGTTGAGACAGACGTCGTTCCGGACACGATCTAAGCCCGTAGCGACAAAATTCTTCAGGCTGAAAGCTATGGAGTTGCATTTCCTCTGGTGTCGGATAGGGAAGGCATGCATGTACTCTTGCTGGGGGCGGTCCGGGTCTATTTGCAGAATGACGGCCTCTCCTGAAGCCGAGCCGATGCCGACTATGGTCTCGTCCCGTTTGGACCAGTCGAAGGCGGTGTAGTTGGGTAGCTTGTCGCGGAGGCATATTTGCTTGTATTTCACCTTGCTCTTCTCAAACTTGTCGACCTGACAAAGCCGTAGGCGATTCCCGGCGACGTCAATGACAAGGAACCGTGGAGTATGCTGGGTCGCATGAGGTGACCATCTGATGGCTGCTTCCATATTACTGGCTTAGCAATCTGTAACACCAGTGCAATGTGGACCCGGGCGGTGAGCTGGTTTCTAGGGGAAGTTCATGAAAGGAAAGTCGTCAAGGAGGGAGTTTGCGCACAAAGAGCGTGCTCAACATGTTGAGATCATTCAGCGACCTTTTCGATCGAGGCGTGGCGTGCGATATGGAGGTCAACGATGGGACACTCGTGATTAGGTCGAGGTCCTGGCGCCATGGCCTCAAGGCGGTCAACAATTCTGCCGCCCCGCTAAAACTTCTGGTTGAAGTTTCCGCGACTGTCAAGAATATAAGGACAGCAGCAACCATGTCGCAGAAGCGGAGGCACCACGAAGCGGCCAGCGGAGACAGCGTCGCAGAAAATCCCAAGAAGCAGCGGCCAAACTTCGAACCTCGCCGAAAACAGCTCAACTCGCGCGGACAAAAGCGTGGTTACAATCAATCGAATGCTTCGCACGACGAACCCAAGGCTGACTCAACGAGCGCCCTCAAAAGCCGTATTCGCGACCTCAGACGCTTGCTAGACCATGTCGACAAGGACCTGAAGCACAAAATGCCCGCCGGTGTGCGCATCGAGCGCGAACGGGAGCTTGCAACCTGTGAGCATGAGCTCGCGGAGAAGCAGGCTGCCGAGCGAGAAGCGGAGTTCAGGAACAAGATAATCGGCAAATACCACCATATACGGTTCTTCGGTCAGTCAAAGTCGGTTGGAGAGAGGACATGGCGAAACTATGGGTATGGGAATGCTAATTGCGAGTAGAAAGGCAGAAAGCGTCGAGAGTCGTGAAGCGCCTCAACAAACAGCTTTCCTCAGTGGAAGACTCGCCTGAGCGCGAGGACTTACTCCGCAAGATTCACAATGCAGAGGTAGACGTCAGCTACACCTTGTACTATCCTCTCCTGAAACCGTACGTCTCGTTGTATCCGAGGCAGAAGACAGAGCAGAGTACATCTACAGATCCACCGGCGAACGGGAAGACGAATCAGCAAAGTGCCGAACCAATTGACGGGCCCAAGGGCAATATAGAGATATGGAGGGCGGTGGAACAAGCAATGGAAGACGGGACACTGGAGACGCTCCGAGAGAGTAAGGAGGGAGTCACAATCCCGGGACCGAAGGACGAGATATGGAAGGGCAGGATCACGAAAAAGGATCACAAGAAGCTGCAGATCAAAGACACTAAAGCTGCAGCGCCCAAGGAGGAGGTTGAAGAGAGCGATGGCGGTTTCTTCGAGTGAGACCACAGCAGCAAACCTACCGGTCCCGGCCGACCCCGGGAAACCGAACCCCCGCTACGAAACACTTGCGTGAAACTCAGGGGCTAGGGAGGCTCCGTTCTGCTGGGCTCTCGACCAGGCGCCCGCCCAAGGCAAACCTAGATAGAGGGATCAGAATGACAGTGGCACTGAGCCGGGCTCGTGGTCCTCCTGTCGGGGATGACCGCTACCGCGGAAGAGGGCAATGAACTGGGAGCTAGATCGTCGCCGATCCTCCCAAGGAAATAGACTACATGGACAGTGCTGTCCTAGGGTAGACCTTCAGGGCCGCATGCTAAGGGCCTTCACAGAGCTCATTTAAAACACGCGGGTTCTGGAAGGAATGCACACATACTTGGTCTGAACCATTTAACTGACACCGATCTCCCTTAAACTCGCCTGTCTCCAATGACGATGTGGGAGTAAGACACGCGCTGGGCGCTGCGGAAGTGAGCGTGGCGTCCGCACGGGCTTTTAAGAGGCAGATCACCCCGCATTTTGGCGTTCAGGTACCATCTCTCAACCAACCTGCTGGTCCGTATCTCACCTATAGCGCAACGCCGCAATCACCTCTTCCATCCTCTCTAAGCGCCCATTCCCACGTGTCTATTAGCCAAAGAGCTGCCCGTTTCGTTAAGCCTTCCGTGTCCACCGGAGTTGGAATCCTTCGAGCGCTCCGCCCTGCCAGCTCACATGCGAAATGACGCCAGCATGGGAACCTGGGAACCTGCGCCAGGCCTGCTGACAAGCTCCAGCGATCGACATTTCAATAGCGCGAGCACGGCAACTTGAACTAGGTAACGCTGTGGTAACACCTTCCTGAGCAGTGACGCCGTCATTTGCTCTACCGCACTGCTTGGCCCACAGCTTCCCGCATCCCGTGCTAATGTGAACCCGTTAATTATAACCTAGCCCCAGGAAGAGGGTGTGGGCAGATTCTAACAGCGCGGCTAGAGTGGTCAGTTGAGCTTTAGGCCCCTGTCATCAATCCAAGACCCACATCCCCGTTGTCCCTAATAACGGATGCTACCCGCGCACAGTAGCTATAAATCCCGGGTGAGGCAACCACCTCCTTTATCTTCTTGCGAGACGTTCGCTGCTGCCTTTCTTCTCTTCTCCTACTCTTGCCAGTCTCCCCTCTTTTTCTCTTTACTTTTCGAGCCGTTTCGTTGAGTGGGCTAGACGGCTAGACTCGAGCCAGCAATGACGCGAATAAAATCCGCCGTCGCTTTCGGAGCGCTGCTCCCGACGGCATTATGTCTTCCACAAAACGCACCAACCGATTTGAAGGGCCATGGGAAAAGATATGATATGCCGCCGGCGGAAGAGCGCGCTCAAGCTGTCGTAGATGCATTTAGGACCGCATGGGATGGGTATTACACATACGCGTTTCCGAACGACGAGCTGAAGCCCGTATCCAATAGCTTCAGTAACTCGCGGTAAGACTCTCTGAAACTCTCAAGACGGCATGCAGCTAATCCGTGCATTCAGGAATCAATGGGGTGCCTCCGCCGTGGACGCGCTTAGCACAGCGCTGGTAATGCAACAAAAAGACATTGTCAATCAGATCATAGAATACATCCCGACAATCAATTATTTCCAGACGCCAACGGAGGTCTCTTTGTTCGAGACGACGATTCGGTATTTGGGCGGCATGCTCGCCGGCTATGACTTCCTCTCTGGACCACTAGCCGATCTCGCAGACAATAAGACCAACGTCGACGCGCTCCTCACTCAATCCCAAAACCTGGCGAATGCGCTGTCGTACGCATTCGACACACCGTCTGGCGTCCCGTACAACAATCTGGACTTCAACAACCGCAGTAATGACGGCGGCGTGAACGGACTTGCAACCGTTGGTACTCTCGTCCTCGAATGGGTTCGCCTATCCGACTTGACCGGGAACACGACCTATGCCTCCCTCACCGAGAAGGCGGAATCGTACCTCCTCAACCCATCTCCACCTTCCAGCGAACCCTGGCCTGGACTTCTAGGAATGGACATCAGTCCTATAAACGGCTCGTTCCTTGACGCGCACGGAGGCTGGATCGGAGGTGCCGATTCCTTCTACGAGTACCTGATCAAGATGTATGTGTACGACCCGGACCGGTACTCTACGTACAAGGATCGTTGGGTCCTAGCAGCCGATTCTACAATTGCGCATTTGACTTCGCATCCTGCCCCGCGCCCAGATCTGACCTGGGTGGCGATGTACGACGGCCAGAACCTCTCACTGGTATCGCAGCATCTCGCTTGCTTCGATGGTGGAAATTTCATCCTCGGTGGCCAGGTCCTTAGAAAGCAGGAATACATTGATTATGGTCTTGAGTTGGTGAATGGGTGTCATGAGACGTATATCGCGACCGCCACTGGTATCGGGCCGGAGGTCTTCGGCTGGGACAGTGCAGACGTTCCGGCCGACCAGGCTGCTTTCTTCAACAAATCCGGCTTTTATATCCGAAACGCAAACTACCAACTGCGTCCCGAGGTGATCGAATCCTTCTATTACGCGTATCGGGCGACGGGCGACACGAAGTATCAGCAGTGGGCCTGGGATGCTTTTCTAGCGATCAACGCGACGACGAGGGTTGGGTCGGGGTATTCGAGCATCGAGAACGTGAACGTGGAGGGTGGCGGGGGATTTACCGATTTCCAGGAGAGCTTTTGGTTCGCGGAGGTGTTGAAGTACAGCTATTTGATTCATGCGCCTGAGGCGGAATGGCAGGTTAGTAAAGGTGGGAATAACGCGTGGGTGTTTAATACGGAGGCGCATCCCTTCAAGGTGTTTAGTGGGAGTTCGTAACGAGAGATATCTGAACGAAGTAGAAGGGTTGAAAGCCTTTAGGATGCTGGATACAACACGTCTGGCCTCGCCAAGATGACGAAGTTACTCTTACGGTCCACAATCTAAGGATTCCCTCTGCCCTTGCTGTTACCTCCAATTCTCTGACCCCTACTGCCGCATTTGTCTCCCTTGATTCATCTTCTAGCCTGGACACCCTTCCCGGTAGGTCTCTATCCGCATTCTCCTCTACTAGGACTCCATGCCTTCCCTCGTCCATGCTGCTTGGTGCCTGCTTCTCTCTCCCTCCCGTATCCCCGGCATCTTCCTCTTCTTTGGAACATCTTAGGCGCGGCCAGGCGCGGCAGGAAAAACACCGTCTCCCACCGTGCGCCTCTGCATTATTTGGCCTGCACAACCGGGATTCCGCCTTGACCGCCACGCGCACTGTACATACGTTTGTGGCCGTCTCGCCGCTTGTCGTCAGCAATCCGCACCGCATCGCCCATCTCTGGACAAGTATCGCCATGTTGAGCCATATGGTGATCATTCGAGAAGTTCGTCGGTGATCTCCTCGTGCTTGGTGATGTTTGTGGTAGGCTTCGCGGTCGTAGACTTCTCGCCCGTCGCGTTCTCTTCAGCGTAGGGATCTTGTCGAGTGTTCAGTGTCGAGTAATAGCATTTGGTTCCGTTCAAATGTCGAAGCGAACACCCGGCACGAGAAATAACAGCAACAGTATCAAAAGCTGAAGCACGTCTAGCCATACTCTTGGTGGCTGCGAAGTCTAACAAATAATATACAGCAAGTAAGGAAGAGAAGGGTAATCTAAAGTATATATGCTCAAGTAAACAATCTAAATGTTGGGTAAGGGTAAAGTGGTAATTATTATTAGTATGAGACGCCAGTGGTCGGCTGCGGAGGGAAGAGAGCGGAACATGAGTTGAAGAACGAAGATAAAAAAGATGCTTTTTGTCGACTATGGATTACCCAGTCTGAAGGCCCTCAATTCCCAGCGGCTCGTGAACTACAACATTACGCATTAACAGACCAGTTTCCAACGATGTCCTCTTTCCCACATTCCTGCATCCCAGCACCTTCTACGCATTCGGGTCATCCGTTAGAATGATGTAAAAGCCGAGCGGGCAGATAGAATGCCTTTCTTCGAAGACGAAAAGAGTGTCCTCAGAGCAGAGAGAGAAGGCAAAGGTGACCGGTCCGCGGACGCCAGCGGGAATGCCGCACGGTTCGGACTTGATAATGTACGAATTGCCCGGCTCCATGACTGCTGGCGGATTCGGCGGGTTCGGTCCAAGAGGAGGCTGGTTGTTGTACGTCGTGACGCCATACACTGCGCGCGTTCCAATCGCATACCCGGTGAAGTTAAACTTGCCGCTGCCGGAGAACTCATACAAGCCCTGCGCCTCCATGCGCCGGGGGAAGTCGAACACGAGGTTGCAGATCTTGCCCTGTGTGTCGGCTGGGTCGAGTTCGTATTGGATGATACTGCAAAAGTCCTTGGGGGTCACTTTGCCCATGTCCCAGTCGACTGGCCGGAACACCCTACCGGGCCTCTTCGCGGAAATGGGGAGCATGAGATGGGGGCGGATGTACCCTTGGGGAAGCATGCCGTTTGGTTGCACGGCGTTGCGTGGGCATTCGGCTGGCCTCGGGGGATTGGGTGCGGCGAGCAAGGTAGCCGCCAGGGCGGCGAAGAGAGCGAAGGTTTTCATGTTGATAGTGGCGAGTCGACTGAGGCAATTGCTGGACCTTGTGTATGAAGGGAGGATGTTGAACGACCGATGGACGAATCCGTGGACCTGGATGCCGGAACTCTGAGACCACGAGGTACCCTGAGCTGTAGACTGTGCAATGAAGACCCTCTCAACTCTTTATATGAAAATCCCCTAGCGTCAAACATATGTCCTGACTCTTTTAGCTCACTCTCTCACACCCACGGAATTACCATTTTCTAGCATTTCCGCTTCCCGTTCCCGTATTTCGACCGACACAACAACCTCAAGCTCGGGTCTAACCAAGGCCGTTCTCTTCTTTCAACAAGGGTATCATGGTTCCTTTGGTTCCGCCTAACCCATCAACACCGCGATGATGCAGACTTCCAGCTAATATTCCTCAACAATGTAATCATCTTAACAAGAACGAATTTTTACGAGTTCAACATTTTAAGCGGTTACGTTGACCTGCTGCCAGTGTTCAACAGGGGTAGAGTAGAACAAGGCCTTTGCTGGCTCATTCGTTGTGCCAATTAGCGCATCCACTGGTTGTCAAGTTTGAGGCGTGAGTACCATGCCAGTCAGCACGAGGTCACTAGAGCGATCAGGCGCAAGCCAATTTCGACCTTTCGGGCGGATTCTACCGTTAGAATATGCTTGTGCAGAATCCGGGGAACCATGGTTCCTTTGGTTCCGCCTAACCCATCGACACTGGGATGATTTAGGCTTCCAGCAAATATTTCTCAGCAATCCAATCATCCGGGGAAGGAAGCTAATCATGGCTCGCCCCTTTTGGGGAAATGTTGCAGTGCGCGACCTGCCCCCTTTCTAAATCTCCGACGCTAGTGTAAGGCCAAACAGC
Organism: Trematosphaeria pertusa; assembly: GCF_010094035.1. NCBI lineage: Eukaryota > Fungi > Ascomycota > Dothideomycetes > Pleosporales > Trematosphaeriaceae > Trematosphaeria > Trematosphaeria pertusa. The sequence goes on along the minus strand of NW_022987218.1, from coordinate 1,038,750 downwards.
GTGTCTTTACAATTCGTCGGAAATCGGCGAGCAGCGTAGCGGGCAGGAAAGACTGCAGTAGTCCAAGGCTAGCGAGGAACGGTGAAAAGACGAAAGACATTTATTGATATAAGGATGCGCGCGGTCGATTGGGTGGTTCCATGCCTCACGCATGTTGAGGTGAGACTTGGAAGCATTTGGCAGCGCTGATCTCCTGTTAGATGAGACGCGTAGGAAGAGACCAAGAAAACCCACTATCGTGATGCATGGCAATTGGGAGGTGAGGATTCGCGGTGGTGAAGCAAGCCTTTGCTCGTGGCGTTGCGATGAGCTTTGAGAATGCTTTGATTCCTGAGATTAGGTGAGGCTTTCGAAATCGACCGGAAAGATTGCTCTTGAGACTCCTGAATGCTTATTGCTCTCTGCCCTGCGCAGGTAGTCGATGAAGCGTAAGCTTCGGTGTAAAGGGATATTCAGGTACCGTTCCCAACCAGCCGTGAATCCCTGCGCCGTCTTCTGCGAGATGCTATCCAAGCAATGCAACGCTGACCTCACCTTGTCGAATAAAGCTACTGTTCGAGCGCCGGATGCCTGCGGAAAGAGTAGACGCCAGTTTCGAGGTGACCCGTACGAATGTGTCTCATGCTGTACCGTCGGTCAGCGCCGCGAAGGCGGTCCTGTGTGGCACAGATGGGTCGCGAGCCTTTGCCGCCCGCCATCACATCCTCATCGCATCTCGCACCAAATCTGCCTCTTCCTCTCGTGATGCGCCGCTGGATGCCACGCTGGTTCCTATTGCGACGGGAAGAATGTATGACGTGGAAACCAGCATCCGAAATCCTGTCCTTGCGTGCCGCTGTATACGTGTCTCGAGGGCCGTCGTCGCGTGACCACCCGCGTGCGATTGAAACATTACACAAGCTGAGATGCGAAACAAAGGAAGGAAAGGATTAGGGGAATGTTTCGTCGCTCCGGCCTCCTTGCTTTGCGCCCACGCTTCGCTCGTGGGAGCTGCGACAGTATGTCGCACCAACTTCAACCTCACCATATCCCCTCCAGTTCATTGCGCAATCGGCAGTCCTCCTCTAATGGTTCCCTCGTCGATAGCATGCCGCAGGTTGATTGCGGTGGGAGATTGGAGCGACGTTGAAATACAGTTTGATGAGGTTTGTGTTCTTTCCAGCCTTGGTTGGGCCCCTGGCAGGCCACGCGGTCGTGATTTCCCTGCCATCCACAAAGGTGCCCCGGGACCATGGGAGGGACCGAAATGAAGCGGAGATCATTCTGAGTTTGTTTGGACGTCGGTGGAACTTTCTGCGATACGATGAATGCTGAGATGATGATAGGAGTTTGCACAGCGTGTCGAGGAGTATTGCGCGGGCAACGGTGCGATCGGGCGGAAGGCTACGGAAAGGCGACGCGGACGCAATTACACAGTTCATAACGCTGGGTTGGAAATGCATCCTGTACACGCAGCCCTCCTGACACCGAGAGCAGAATCAAGACGTGGAAAGACAAGAGGTCACAGGTGATATGGCACAAGACTGATCACAGAACGTAAGGCACAAGAAAGTCTAGATCAAGTTCCCCATTGACAACTACCACCAGCTACACTCCCCCAAAGATTACAATTACTCTTGCCATGTACAAGTGGGATTCCATCCCGGGTTATAAGCCGAACCAATGCACTCCATCATGCAAAGTCATAGCCTACCGGAAGGCAAGCTCAGTTGAAGAGATGACGTTTACAAGAAAAGAGCAGCGAAGGCACCAACACCAGCAACGAAGCCAGCGGCGTTGAGGGAAGAGGCAGCGCCAGTGAACTCCGGAGGAGCAGTGGGCTTGACGTATCCACTGTGCGATGTCAGCATGAAATTCTTGTGAGTGCGGCATGAAACTTACCCAGTGGAGGAAGCAGTGCCAGCAGGCGGCGGGGGAACGGGGTAGCCAGTGCCGGAGGGAATGGGGTAGGGAGCCGAGGAAGCCGGGCCGGACGGGTAGGGAGCAGGCGGGTAGCCAGTGCCGGATGGGTAGGGCATGGTCACCGTGATGGTGGTGGAGGTAGTGCAAGGAGTCTCTTCCGGAGGAGTGGGAACATAGGGAGAGGGAGTCTCCGTGGGGTAGACCGGGATGGAAGACTCGGGGCAAGGAGTGCTAGACTCAGCAACGGGGTAGGAGCTAGACTCAGCCGGGGTGTACGCCGGGGGAGTGTAAGCTGGGGTAGAGCTCTCCTCCGGAGTGTAGGCGGGAGGGCTAGGGGTATAAGCCGGAGGAGTGTAGGCAGGAGTCGAGCTCGGGGCCGGCGTATAGGCGGGAGGGGTGTACGCCGGGGTAGACGAAGACTCCGGAGCGTAGCCGTATGGCGCGTAGCCGGGGGCCGCAGCGGCGGCGGAGACGATAGCAGCAGCAATGAAGGCGCGCATTTTGACTGATTAGGGTATAGAACTTGAAATGGAAAAGTTCGAAGAGTGTTGGAGGGCGGTGGGTATTATTAATGATAGTATTAGTTAGGTGCAACGAATGGACGACCGGGTGGTCAAAGGACTTGAGCTCGTAGATTGGCTTGAGTGAAGTGAGGAAAGAAGGACAGCGAGAAGTGAGGGAGTACTTATGTGCAGTCAGGAGATTGCGGGCACGGTAGCGCGGTCCGGAAACAGTTGGCCACTGAAAGGAGAGCATGCAGCGGGCGGCAGGGGCAAACGGATTTCGGTGCATGCGAGTGGTCTTCGCACTGCGTCCGCTAACGCAGGAACCCAGCGATCCTGCCGGAGAACGGCCATTCACAGCAGCCGCCCCCCTGGTGCTAGTCCTAGAGCGGCAGGTTTGTCTTAAAAAGTAGTTTGTGGCGGTCGTATTTTTGAGATGAACGGACAGGCGCAGGGCCTCTCGCATTGCTGAGTCGAGACCCCATTATTGCTGTGTGCTCTGCGGGCTGACAGCTTCAGCCGGGCGGTTATTGCAGTGTAATTTGCGACCATAACGCGCCGGCCGATGACTGCTGAATTTGGTGCCATTGTCGCTGAGTCGGACCTCGAGCAGCACGGGGGCGGTGGAAGAGCGCACAGTGGAGTCGTGGGGCTAGCGGCTAGACTCCAGCGAAGCCGTCAGGGGTAGGCCTTATCGGAGAGCCGGGCGCAACACCATTGCTCGCTTCCTCGACCGGCGGACAACACACAGCAAGTGACAGGGGAGGTGTGCGGGTTGCCCTGACGATCTCGTCCCCGAAATGGCATCGGATCCTGCTGTGTCAGCGTTGCAGATTCTCCATCGCCGCCAGCACCGATGTCCATCTCTTTGGCCAGCTCCCGAGGTCAGCATCAGCGAGCGCTCTGCAGCCCCGAAACAAAAGTCCGAGATGTTTATACGGAGATTTCCCGTCGGAATGCCAGTAGCCTGCACACGCGATAACGCTGTCCGTCTCGTGCGATGCCGGCCAGGCCACGCCCAAATTTTGTATTCCTTCGTCTGCGCGGTGGTTCGCGCGGTCGCAGAGCGAGACGCTGAGCCCGTTCGCGAGGCGTGCCGCTCCAAGAATCGATAAAAAAGCAGTCCAGCATCAAGCGCACGTTCATGACTTGTGGAAATTAAGCATGGGCGGCTCTCCATTCGGTTAACGTGGCCCTCGCGCACTTTCCTCTCTTGGCTCGCCTCTCTCGCACCCCAAAACCCAACATGTCGAGCGTCATTTCGGCTGTCGAACCCTTGAGCGCGCTCGCTCAACGCCTTTCATGCAGTTCCCCTGTTGCACTCAAGGCGGGGTGAACCTTTTGCCCAAGTTTGGTGCCTTTTCCTCATCAGCTGCCGTCTTGTTGGACCGTGGTGGTCGCGCCAGTTTCAGCCACTCAGAAGGCGCAACGGCTCTGCGGCTCCTGAGTCGAACACTGTTGACCGCCTCAAGTTGTGCAATTCACTTGCCGTTCGTGCCTTTCGTCCAGCCTCGCCCGGAGAGTGCGAAGGATCGAGAACGCTTTCGCCCGGTGCATCTCTCCCGAACGGTGAATTGTTCCCCTGCCAAGCAGTGCTGATCTGAGGTTCTATAGCGCTTAGACGATATCAGCCTGTTAATAGATCCTTTACGAAAGCTTGTTGCCGAAGCGAAATTTCGACTCGTGAACGCTTGGACGCCGAGAGTGCGACTTTGGATGCCGAAACGGCAGAGCATCTTCGTTGGGTTCGCGGTTATAATTCGGGGTGGGCCATTGATATGCAATTGATACCGTCCAGAAAGGAGCTCGTACGATCACCAGCCTCCCCTTCAACGCTTTCCGGGACCACCAGAGTCCCTCGACGAACAGTCCTGCTTCACCGGTCTCGATCCTTCCTCCCTTCAACGTTTTCGCAAGACTTCAGCATGCCCTTCACGTCTCCCGACTAGAGCACCATCCCCGAACCTATGTCCTTCCGCTATCCAAGGCCATGTCCGTGTGTTTCCGCCTCGTCCACTCCCACATCATTATCACACATCCGAGAGAACAGCCAGATATAGCACCTACAACCTCCATGGAGGAGTCGGCAGTCCTACGAATGGTTGAGCTTGGATGGCTTCTATTCGCGATCCGTCCTCTAGACATTCCGTCGACGTGGAAGGAAGGTCTATTTGATCCGATTCGATCTCCATGAGCCTACTGGGCACCATTTTCAACTCGTGCGCCATAGTCCTACCCTCAAGCCAAAGCATTGCATAGCAGCCTCACAGGCTCCGTTTTGGATATCTAAGTTTAAGGGCTCCCACACATGAACGTCAAGTCGGGCTGGATTTCGTAGTAGCGCTGGCGTATCATCATATCAGAGTTTTAGTGGTAGACTCAAGCATCGAGGACGGTCCCAAAGCATCATCCGACTGAACTGGAACCACTCTCCCATGGCTGTCGCCGGACACTATTAGGACTCGAGGCTGTGGCATGCAGTTGAACGCCCCCCCTCCCCCTGCTTGCCCTCCGTAACTTTGGAATGCCACTTATGCCCTCCCGGAGGAGGCCGCTCTCTGTTAAATGGCTCTGTGTCTTGGATTCTTTGGTTTTTCCAGACGCCTACTCTCTGGTTCCTATTCCATGCCTAGTTATGTTGCTCAAGACCTACCTAGTAGGACGCGTCCCAACCTGCTATTTGCCTAGTAGTCCGGTCTATTTTGTCCCCACACTGCCGCGCCAGCAAGTTTGAAACGCGACCTTTCGCGCACCCCAAGAAGTTCATTACGAAAAGTGTTTCCTCCACTTTGTCGGGGGGTTTTTTTTTATTTTTTTTTTTAAATCTCGCTTTTTGTCTGTTGATCCTGTTCATTCATTCAAGATTCTCAGTCCAGTTTCGTTTGCCGGATTATGGAGTGCATCAAGGACATTTCGCTCCCTTTAGGCCATGTCGAGCACCGCATGATAGCGCATGGCTACTAGTAACTCCCGACCATGCCCTTCACGAGCCCAGCCTGAAAACAGCGCAATGCCAACACCGATAAGAGCCCACGACACATGCAGTAGTAGCGGCAGCAGCAAACTCCCTTGCCACGTCAAGGCGCGAAGGATGTGGAGTCCAGCAAGGCCAACATGGCGTCGATGAAAAGAGAACGGCTGGAGGGGAGTGGAAGTGCGAAGATGCCTAAGGTCTCAAAAGTCCAGCCGACCTGTGCGAGGAAGAGAACCGGTGTTGTACGGTCACTTTCGAGGGCACGGGATCATGGCCGTTCAATCAACCCCGACCAATGTCACCACGGATGCCGCCGCAGGAAGCCTGAAATTTCCGTCCTGGAGAGAGTGTATCCGGAAAGCGTATATGTACGATTAATACTCTCACAGTAGACACGAGCCTAGCCATTCACCCGGCTTCCAGCCTATCCATCCCCGGTCGAGATCCGCTTCTGGCGCAAGAACACAATACTCCTGGTCTCAGAGGACCAGGAAAACGCTGCTCCACAGCCATGCACAGCGGTGGTTCAATTCGCGCAGTTGCCGGTCCTACAGAACGCCGCCCATCAGCACCTCTCAGAAGACTCGGCGACATTTGATCAGCGCTCGAGGGATCCCAGGATCCCCTTTACAGCGAGTATATGTCCTGACTGAAGCTGTCTGGTCCCACAGGAAGACGTGTGCACAGGTCTTCCGCACAATGCAGTCTCGAGCCATTCGAAGAATCAGCGCCCCTGACGCGTTGAGTCCTTTATGCATGTTATGCTAGACGTCTTCCCATACCACTTATCACCTTCATACCCTCAGTCCTTCCTCTCACATATTCCGCTATCCCCATCACTTCAACATAAAATCTGTGTTCGTCGTGACCACGTTAGTCACTCATCTTGATCTCTCTTCCTCTCTTCTACAACGTCCCATCCATCCCCCTATTGTCACTTGTAACAATCTTTTCCGTCGCTCCCCGTTAGAATTCTCGTCTTTCTCGCGAAGTCGCCGTGGCGGGTCGTTCATGGTGTAGACTGGGACGGTCCTGTCTTTGTCTGTCGGCTTGGTTGGGAAGGCGATGCATCCTCGCAAGTGACCGGACCTACTCCAAGAGCGATTACGAGTCTCCGGTTAGTGCTAGATGTCGTTTGTTTGCAGTATCGTGTGCAATGCGTAGTGTATGGATTAGGTAATGTTAGAGACCTCGGGCTCATGGACAATTCATCAAGATAGAGGACACGGCCCTTTCGTCTACTTGTCGGCCTTTCGATCATCGTCGTTCTAGGAACTCCCACTTAGAGCCGCTTGAATGATGCATCGGGACACAGAAGGAGAGAAAAAGCGATTCAAGTTCCGCCGCCTAGTAGAAGTTTAAGTACTGAAGTAGCCACTTCTATATCGATACGCACACGATAGAGCCCCGCGCGCCCTCCCAACAAACACGGACCCACGGAGATCTCGACCCATCCGGAACAAGTAGCTGCACAGCGAGATTCCGCCGTTCGAACGCCGTGCATCTCAATCCACTTTGACCTTCCCTTCCCGCCTGTACTCCCTCTAAGCGCCACCTCACAGCCCTCTCGAGTCCCTCGCTAGTGGTAAACTTCGGCCTGTACCCTAATCTCTGCTTGATCTTATCCATTGGAGTTGTCCGCTCTATCGTCGTAATTTGCACCGCAAACGCCAGCATGACAGACTGCTTCCTCCCAAGCGTAAAGGACGGGTACGCCGATGATTCTTCATCCACCAGACAGCCCACGAAGTCCGCAATCCTACGACGACGCTTTCACTCTGAGCACAGTCGCACACCTTTAAAGGTTACCCATATTGCAGTGCCACCAGGGCATGCCGATTCAGCCTTCTGCCGGATAAGTCATTCTAGGTAGATGGAAGTGAAAGACTAGCCGAGCGCTACGGCATTCTAGAAGATGAATCGCGGTGCGAACACATCGTGTTGTGTGTGGGAATGGAATTACCAATGCTTAAGCCCGGTAAGCACTTATGTTGGCACAGCTTGATTAGGAAAGAGGTACCTGAGGTAACCACGCCGCACGACCTCGTCTCACCAGAAAACATCGCTCTTTTACTTCTCGCCCTCCCGCGACCAATACCCACTACAACTCTTCTCGGCCCTTGTCATCTCCTCTCACCTCCAACGCGTCCCCCAAATGGCTACCTCGTCAGAATTCACCATCACCGGCTCGATCCAAGAGCATCCGCGAATCTGGGCTGTCGCGTCAATCGCCTGGGTTCTGAGCTGCCTTCTCGTTTGGAAACTTGAGCTCATGGCTTCTGAGAAGGGCGCTCAGTACGTCAGAGGTGACGTGCAGAAAAAGAAGGATTGATGATTTCCACGACTGGTACGCAGACCTTGGGACCAGACAGTCCGCCAGGGTATCCGACTGACTTCGTGTGAAGCTGCGCCCTTCAATGCGGGAAATGTTTGCAAAGTACGTTTATATTCTGTCGTTCAAGCCGGATAGCCTGCGGCTAACATAGACGGCCAGAGCTACGGAATACGACGAGCCAAGAATGGATCCGGTTACGTTTGGAGCTATGCGTCCTTCATCACCTAATTCGACCTCTGTTTTGCCTCATGTAGCCTCTAACTCGGCATACCTTCCCGTCCGGCCTTCCAATCGAATCTCTTCCCCCAACCATATCCCCGTTTTGGCGCGACAAAATCTGCAGCGTCCTCCAGCCACGCCATGAAACCGGAACCTACATAGGACACAGCAGCTATAGGACAACCGGAGAAGAAGAGCAGGATGTGAAAAGAAAAGGGAAAGGGTTTCCTAGGCGGCATTGGAGAAGGTTATGGATCATGCGTATGAGCTTCAAAAGCTGGAAGCGCAAGACCTACACAGCTAGGACGGAGGAATAAAAGCACTGCTCTCTAAATTCTGGAGGTACCTTCCCGGAGACTCAAACATCTCGTTTTCTGAACATAGTGGACTCCTCTTTCATTCTTTCTTTCACGACGGGCTAACGTTCATCAAACGAATGGAGGATTCTTTTCATTCAACAAACGCCATAACACAGCCCAGACTAGGCCTCGTACTCTAGCGATGTCTCGAGTTCTATCACACTCCCTCTCTTACCTTGCCAACCCAAGTCCCAACTTCGAAGTCAATATGCCGACCCCGGAACCTGAAAGGATCCACAAAGATCTTCATGCCCACCTCACGGGACGTCACATTGAACACTCGAAAGATGACGTACACCTGCCTCACCATACCAAAGTCTGGCACAGCGATGTCCTGCATCTGCGAGTGTGTCAGCACCCTCCCGTACGTCGATGGAAGCAGTATATCCGAAAAGAAAGAAAGAAAAGGTACCTACTCTCTGGAACTGACTCCCGCTCATGAAGAACCTCGTATGGCACGCACTCGTCGTGGTCTTCACCTCTAGGAAATACTCAATCGGCTGGACTGCGAAGTCCCAGTCTTCACTAATCCTGTCAGGAAAGCCGCCAAAGCAGTGCTCTCTGAGATGCTGGGTCAAGCCGCCATCCCTGTCCGTGTAGACTATATCCGCCGTCTCGCGGCCGAGCCAGTCAGCCATATCCGCATAGCGAGAATGGCCTCGCAATTCGCCTCTGATCGTGCTGCGCCAGTTGTCGCGACTAAAGCTGGACAGGTTGAGGCGGGAGAGGATCTCGAAGACCTGCAGAACGGCGGTTAGAGAGCGCGGCTGCAATGTTCAATGGCGAAGACTTACGTAGGCTTCCCCAGCAGCGCCAATTCTCCTATCATGCGCCATCTCGTTCCTATCGCGGTTCCCGAATGTACGCTCGTGGTCAAAGTCATCATCGGGCGGCGCATTGAAAGGTGGTATGTTGCGTGCGGGTGCGGCGTTTGAATTCGCTCGACCCTGCGCGTAGCTTACTCGCTGCGCACTCCACACAACTTGCTCGACGAGCCTTTCGTACTGAGGCGGCATAGCCACTGGAGGAGTTCTGACATCATCAGCAAATGGAATGCGGCTCGCACGCCCACTCTGCTCTGCAGTGGATTCTGGCGTGAAAACATTCCTGCTCGGCGTCAAAGGCGCTGAGGATGCTTCCGAGCTCTCGCTACCGATATCAGAAGGACGCCTGGCAGGGGCAGGCGTGCTTAGACTTCTATCTTCTAGCGGGGCAGGGAGCTCTATCACCGGCCGCTCGATCCAGTCAACATCCGGAATATCCATTAGCGACTTTGTGTCCTCCAGGTCCCGGGTATTGGTCTCGAGGATGATCGATATATCATGGGTCGCCTCACCTAGAACACCGAGGAAGCCCGCGAGGAGACCGGGTAGCTGTAATTTGTAGCATCTCTTGCATTGGCGCTGATCAGCGGGCACGTAGATCTTCAGCTGTCCTTCCTGTAGCTCGTGGTGGATCGCTAGTCGATCACTCTGTACTCTGACTTGCATCGTGCCGAGATTGAGGACTAAGTCTGTTGTCATGTTGTTGGTAGTGTAGATCTGGACAAGCGAGAGTTGTTCGAAGAGCTCCCGTTCTCCCCGTAGGGCTTTGACGCTCTTGTACTTGGTCGCACAGCTGGTTATGTCAGTGCGACGGGTGGATTGGGAAGGGTAATCGAGAGATAGTGTAGATGCGCAAGCGCACTTACCAATAGAGAGTGTATGCTTTGCTGCGGAGCTGTTCTCCTAGGACCTCGCTCTCGATCGCGTCTTCCCCCACGGTAGAGAGCTCTGTTACAGCTGAAGAGAGATAGCGGTGCGTCAACCCCAAGCACTGGAATAGCTTATCGAGAGTTTGCGCCTCATCCAGTGCGAAAGCGAGAAGCACCGAGTGTTGTGCGAAAGCATCACCGTAGCGTTTGTGATCAAGGATGACAAAATCATCGTCAATGCCGACGAGGACTGAGTTGCCATCCGCGGCCTTCTTGGGCAAGAATTTGACCTCCTTAAGTCTGTCGAGAGCCGTGGAGGAGGTCACATCATCTCCTCCTTTCGCAATCATCCTGCCCACTTCGACGAGGCGTTGACGGATGTCATCGATCTGTGGAGCGTCCTCTTGTGCCATTCTTCTAATATCGTTGATGAGCATCGCCGGATTTGCATTCTTGACTTTGAGGCGATGCACGAAGAATCGCTCTAGGTTTGGATAGATTGTCGAAAGGTCCTGATAGTCGGCCAGCGAGAACGGGCTTCTCCATAAGCATGATTGCAGTGTGTACCAGCGCCCGCCAGTTCCCACCACCAAATTTTCCCGGTTGAAAGCTCCCCTAAGGACCATTATTAGAAAGGATCAGGGAGGTTACGGCAATGCTCACCTGATGGACTGCCACTCGAATTCCGCTTGTAAGGTCTCATCCAGGAATCGGTACAGTTTCTCGGCGTCAGAAGGCGACCAGCGGCTCGCAGTCAAGTTGTGCCTTCTATGTTTGAGCTCATCTAGTATATCTCCATGATTTGAATCACGTATCCCCAAGAACACGCGGAACAGGGTGGCAAGATACCCTTCTTCGCCGTATTGATTCTCCAAAGGCACTTTGACGCTGAGGAAATCGGGCCCCTTCCATACACATTTCGAGGGGGTAGTCCACTTCAGCGTGTTGGAACCATCGAAATAGGCGATTGAATGGCGAGATCCAAAGAAACTCCTGCATTCCGTGAGTAAAGTCCCTGGGGAGCTTAACGGTCTTCGTACCTGAGTTCCTCTTGATCTTGAACTGTGGTAAGTCGCACTACGCATCCGTACACATACTTTACACGGTCCATGGTGGTATTGCTTCGTTCCATCAGATGGCCTAGGATTAGCTTGTAGAAGTTGATATCCATTCGGAAACGGACCCCGAGCTCCTCTAGAAATCGCCATTCTTGGTGATTCGAATTCTCTGTGGGCGAGGGTAGCCGAAGCAAGGGAAAACCGTCTTGAACTTCCAACCTCTGCAGTTCCGATCTGATCTCGGCAGTAGGAATGTACGTCGATTGGAGCGGAAAGGATTCTGCGGGTTCGCAAGGAACATCGCATTCTCCGAGTTGAACTCTGACACGATGAGCGTCTATTCGGTACTGTTCCCAGTGCTCTTTCAATGCACCCACAAACTTTCTCGGGTTGTGTTCGAGAACAGCAGATAAGACTTTCGATACCTCCAAGCCAAACAAGCCCGCCCGTTGCACCAGGGGAGGATGATAGAGAGCCCCCGTTGCTAGTCCAAGCCATTCTTTCCAAGTGCGATCCTGTTGACGAACCTGGGATGGCTCTAGCTCGGCTAAGTCTTGTTTGACGAATGTAGCAATGTCGTTCTCGCTGCTTCTAAACCTTTCAGGAAGGAGCTGCTGCGTATCGTATTCGCGATTGGAGAGAAAGTACATGAGCGCGGATGTTGGCTCCAGGTATCCTCTTTCAGTTGGAATCTTGATCCATTCTCTGAGAGACGCGGGTTGCGGATGGAAATGGAATAGGTACCGGAAGTGTGGTTTGTACTCGATAGAAATGTTTGGCGATCTGTGAGTTGCTTCAATCCTTAAGAAGACGATCTCTTTTGCGCACTCTTTGACCCCCAGTTTTCGAAACAAGTCTTTGCGCTTGGGATAGGCCGCTGCAGCACTTTCCACTAAATGCAAGCTAATATCCCGGGGGATAGGGACACCGTTGGTACTGGGGAAGTATATCTCATTGAGACCTCCGGAGCTGATCCCTGGGGCGCCAGTCCATGCACGTCCACCGGCGAGTGGAATAATCGCCAGCCTCTTCATGCGCTGCTGTACTGAACGGTGGTTTTGGCTTGAGAAAGACAGCAGTAGTAAGGCAGCACAGGACTCATGCCAACTATCGCTTGGCACTCGTGTCCGCAAATCCGAAGTAGGCCTCAAGAGATCCGCTTCCAATCGTCTCAACATGTCATCAAAATTGATCTTGGTTGCGCCGAGGTCGTCCAGAATTGTCTCGTGAGCGGTATCGTACTCTGGGGCCAGGTATTTTTCCTCGGGAAGATCCTTGAAGATGGGTTGTCCTTGATGCAAAGCTAGTGGTGTCATTCTCCGTAACGAGCTAGGACTTTTGAAGCGCCTGCCCTCCCAGGTTTGCAGTATTGGCATGTCCTGCAACATTCTCTTAATCGAGGGGTAGAGCGGTCTCCAGAGATGCTCCATAGGCCTCGTAGGAAGATAGGCGAGCCACGAATACCGTAAAGGGTGATCAGCGGCTGCGAAACATGCTACAGCGGTTGTAAAGGCATGCGCGACACCGTCTCTAATAGCATCGTTCCAAGCGCAGTCTACAACGCTCTCGCGGCTTGCAGAGGTGATGAAGTCCGATTGAATGAGAAACTGTTAAACGTGATCAGGCGTTTTCATTTGACGATGGATCCGGGGCTTACCTGTACTTGAGGCAATCTCTGCAGTGGGAGATAGGCGAAAACATGTTGGCCGAGCTCAGATAGCTTCGGTTGCTTGTCGGCCTCGTTCACCGGGAAGGCCAACTCAACTTTTGCCCAGGTTCGACCTCTGCGTCGGTCATCTTGCGGCATGCGCCAGACAGTATGAGAGAAGACGTGGTAGACACTTTCTTCCGTCACGGCTGTTGCTATGCCTCCCGTGGGACGCCTCGTCGTCCGGGTCAGTACTACTTTGCGTCCGGATGATCTGACTCGTTTACGAATTTCTCTAGTCTCCGATGATGAGGAATTTGGCCGTGTAATGTTGATCCTTATCATCTTCAGCTTTTGGAGGAAAAAGAGAGTGGTATCAGGAACATCAGCGACAGCGTCAAGGAATCGCTGATATTCTGTTCTTGCGGCTTCCGAAAGTTTGAGGGTTATCCGTGTCCCAACCTGAGACTCTGCGCCGAATTGACCATCCAGTGGCGTGACCATGCCCAACCCATCGTCGCCTCGGCGATGCTTGAAGTAGAACGACCATACACCCGACTGAATCTGAACCTCGTCGGCTACGGAGAAGACAGACTTGAAACCGAAACCTTTCTCGCCGATGTGGTCGTCGACCGCAGAAGCCGTTTTGGAGCTCTTTCCCGTCGCGCATATGGCCTCGACATTAGCTCTCGTGAACCCGTCCTCGTTTGTTTCGACGACGAAAGTATCAGGCGTGATCGTGAAACCCAGGTAAGGTGGCTCGTTGTTCGCGTGAGCTTTGTGATAGAGGGCATCGTCGGCATTTTGAACAAGCTCATACAGCAATCGGTACTTCGAAGAGTACAATTGTTCTGAGATGCTGAATAGCGTTAGCGCATGCGGGCACATGAGGGTGTTATTGCTACCTTCTGGTATATGCTGCTTCTGTCTCCTTCTTCAGCTCGACAATTCGCAAGACATTCTGGCGACTCCGATCCGATATCGAGTTCAATTCATGTAGTGTCTCTTCGTCAAGATGACCCTTCTCAGCTCTAATGCTCTCGATGACTGCCTGCGCCTCCAAAGTAGTGGATGGCTCGCGATCTCCAAGCCTCTCGAGCACATCTCTATGCCTGGAAATGAGAGACAAATTTTCGCCGTCCATAGCAGCCACAACGGGGTTAACGTCAGGTCGACTGAGCTATTGAAGAAGAAACAGCGTGTGAAGGGTCCTGGGATTGTGGAGGTTATGAGGGCTCACTTCGCAATAGATATGAGCTCGGGTGCTATTGGTGCACGCATGGTTGGCCCCTAGGTAGGCGCCCATGTTGCTGTGCCGCATGCAGGGGATGCGGTCCGAAACGCTTCCCGAACCGCGCTCTGAAGGTAAGAAACGCCCTATTGAATATTGCGCGCGGCTACTTTAGGGGGTTCAAAGTGGTGATTGGAGCTTTTCAGCGTGTCGCAAGTCGTGTGACACAAATCTACCCTCTTTCATTCTCGCAATGAAATCTAGGTATCTACTATAATTCAAGCGAACTTTTCCTATGCACGAAGAGCGCCTATAACCGTATGGACCGACTGGCTACAAGAAGACTTCGAGGTTGAACTCCAGTGTACTAACGGGATATCTGGATAAGCGCGTTAGTAACAGTGTTGCGGATCCTGGGACCAGATGCGACCTACGGTATTTCGAATTTCTGCAACACCGACGGATGCAGGATGCCGAAAACGCCGACAGTCTCATTCTTGCCATCAATGTTCAGCTTAATAGCAGCTACGTGTCCCTCGAGGAAGGTTGGATCTGTCCATATTAGCCAAGTCCTCCAGTGTTCGAACCACGACTTACCATCAACCTCCTCGATCCAGTACCCAGAGAACTTTGGATTTTGCAGACCTTCCTCTCGCGTAATGAAGGCCGATTTGAGCATCAGCATCAGCCTGTCCAGCAAGCCGTGCACTTGCTCGAATCCGCTTGTCTTCCCCATGATGGCTGCTGCAAAGTGCCGCTCGTTTCGGCTCTTCCTTTCCAACGACAGATCTATGAAGCCAACATCGCTGACTTCGAAGATTTTGATTGGCATTGCATGGTGCTTGTTGGAGTTTATAGTCTTGAGTAGCCCGGGTAGTAAGGACGTTCGCACGATTTGGTATTCGACTGTCTTCGGGTTGGCGAGCTTGACGGCCGTCTTTCCGTCGTCTTTCCGATTTAGCCACTCAAAGTTCTCTTCGTGTGAGCACAAGATGAGAGGCATAACTTCGTTCCATCCAGCAGCTGCCGATTCTAACCGCACAATATCGCTGAGCTTGTTGATTGGGAGTGGGGCTGCAATTGTGGCTGACTTGTTCGGGTTCTGGCGCGGAAGGTTGTTGAAACCGTATGCAATAGCATAGTCTTCCATTATATCGGCCTGATGTAGAACGTCCGCCCGGGTAATTGGCACAGATACATCCAAGAGGTTGCTGTCTGAGCGGGAGTCAGTTATGGTGTAGCCCATGCGCGATAGCAACTTGGATATCTCAGCCGGTGATAGGTCCAAACCGGTGACCTGATTCAGATAATCAACCTCGACCTGTGTTTCTCGCGGGGTAAGATCCGGAGCTTCCCGTGACTCGTTGTTGTGCGGTGAGATGATCTTAATCGGCTCTATCGACTCTGCGTATCCTGCGAACATGGCGACCAGCGTGTGGTTGACAAGCTCGACCTTCGTCTTGTCCAGTGCCGTGATCTCAATGAGGACGTTCTTTGTATCGAGTGTGATCTTGCTGTGGTCACCGTTGATGATCGGGGGCAGCGACAAGACAGTGCGGTTCAAATCATATATCACGGGATAGACGGGCGAGTCTCGAATGATGTGTAGGTATCGGCCGAGGTGTTTGTCTTTCTACTCTGAATCAGTCGGGTTCTCGACGGCAGGAAAAGGGACCTAGCTACCTCATAGAACTCCATGAGCTGCTTCCCGTTCATTTTCTTGGTCTGGTTCAGAGGAATGAACTCAATCTGCTCCGGGGGAAGAGCCTCGTATGTGAAGGGACCCTGGATCGCTGCATTCTGTCAGCCACAGCCTACGCGTTCCCTTACACGTGAACCCACTGTCAAGATCATGAGTTCCGATTGAGACTAATGTCCGCTGGCGAGCCAAATTCTGGTGTAGCTTGTCTTGCAGCGCAATGAAGGAATCGTATCTCTCTTGAGTGAACTTAATGTTCCGTAGCACAACGCCGGAGCAGAGCGGCCGAATCTTCATGGTCTGTGGAAGGTGAGCACGTTAGCTGCCATCAATTCACTCTCCATATCCTGAGAGCGTACCTCCTCCTTGATCGTAAGCGTCTCTAGCTCCCCGGACGCTGGTGGGCTAAGTTTCCATTCCGGCAGCTTTTGCTTCTCCAAGAAGACCCTGAGATTCAACGCAATGCCCTCGAAGCACAGCATGTCATATCGATTCGCGGGTATCTCAACTTTCAATTGCGGCGGTTGCGCCTGGTCCTCCGGTTTCGTGCTATGACTCGTGTCCTCTTCCAGCTCGATGCCGAAGTCAAAGCATAGCTCGTCGAATTCTTCCGTTGTATACTCTTTTCCTAGCTCTTTGAAGAGAGCCGCCTTGTCTACCGTTATCGTAGGCATGCTGGGCCGAGAATGCTAGCGAACGGGGGGATTGACGGCTGTGGTGGGCAACGTGGTGGGGTAAACCAGTTCGATGGAGACGGTACGGGTTCGGTTGGCTGCGAGATAAAAGCCTTCGTCTTTGGTATGTAACCGCCTAGAAGAGCCCAATTGATTCGGGGGAGTTGTGTAAGTGTGGCATGAAGCGCTGGCTGGGAGGACAAATTGTTGTCGATGACTCCAACCTCGAGTGATTCGGATAATCTCCGGGCCGATATTATGACTGTACGCGTCCCTAACTGTGCATTCGCAGTGAAAAGACTCCGATCAAATGCATGTAGCACTCTGTATTGGCAGAGCCACTTGAGTCGTATCCCTTTAATTCAAGGCGCACGGTTTTCCGTTGCGCGATTATGCTACGTCTGTGCCCAGAATAAAGAGTCAAACGCCTGCCAATGCCATGTAATGGTGGGCTCAAGTGTACAGCACAACCACCAGATATTTGTCTTCATCCCGCATACCCTGTTCACATTTCCAAGCTCGTAAGCTAACATTGACCTGTGTCCCTCATACTGAAGGGCCTAATGCATGCCTATGACAGTGCTTTCCTCCGTGGTGCCCGCCAAACGAAGCCGAGATGATGTGGTCTTCTTTAATCTATGTCCAGCACATGACCCTAGATATGGTTCCAAGAAGATGAGTAGAACATTGCTGTGGACGGGAGACGCCCGTCCAATCGAAAGCGATGGGTGGAACCGGGATTAGTCCTTCCAATCCCATACTTGTTTGAGGAAATGGCCCATGTTGACTTTCTTGGTCTTCATTTCGAGCATCCAGGGATGCTCGAGCATGCGCCAAGGCGTGGCTCGACGAGGAGGTTCCTTTTCGAGACTGTAGATTGTTAGCTGCTGTTCTCTTCGCGTCAGAAAGGAAAATGCATACCAGCATTCAATGAAGTACTTGAAGTTCTCCGACCACCGAATGCCGTTCTCTGGCTCGTCCTTCAGCTTTGGGATCGGTTGTCGCACGATATAAGTAAGCAGATCAATAAGCCCAGCACGAGGGTTCATCTCTGTACCGTCCGCGGGGAAAGGGAATCGGTGTTGGGCGACCTCAAGTAGTGTCACGCCCAAGCTCCACACGTCGCTGGTGATGGTGTAGCTTTGTCCAGTTATCCGCTCAGGTGCCATGTAATATGACGTCCCGATAAAGGTGTTAGCGTCTCCTTTCGTTCCGAACTCGCCGGAGACGCCGAAATCGCATAGCTTGACCTGTCCATTTCGGCACAACAGAATGTTGCTGGGCTTGATGTCTCGATGGATGATGCGGTGAGAATGGAGGTACGTTAATCCGTTCAGGACACCTTCCGCCACTTTGCCGAGTACTTTCTCCCCAGTCCGGCCTCCCAGTTTCTTGACTTCTCGATAGACCGAATCCAGAGAGCCACCCTCGCAAAACTCCATGGCAATGCTGATGGTGCCGGTGCTGTCGTCCATGAAAGCACCGTAATAGCGGCAGATGTGGTCGCTTGCGCAGTTCTTATTGAAGGAAAGCTCGCGCACAATCTGCTTCTTGACGTCGGGGTCTGGGTTTGTAGTTATGATCTGGGCACAAAGTCAGCGTGGGCAATGAGCGGAGACAGGATGCAATACCTTCAACGCGAAGATGGTCTTCCCACCTTTCAGGATACATTTTGTGACTGCGCCGCCTGCGCCTTCTCCTAGGCCGCCCTTCTCTTCAATCATGCCCTTTGCGGCTGCTGCTTTCCAACCCGCATCATCCAAGTCTTCCACGTCCAGCGGCGCACCCTTGTCTGCAGCCATTTGCTCCAGGTCCGGCAGCGGCTGGCTGCTACCCTCCCTCTCCATTGATGGCGCACTTTCACTGCCGCCTTGTGATATTGCAGATATGGGATCTGAGCCCTGGTGCGGTCTTTGAAGACCAGGAAAGCCCAGGGCAGCCGAGTAGGATGACGCCGACCCGTTCGCCTGCACCTCCCCAAAGCTCCCTGATCGCGAGTGTGCGCTCGTATCGCTTGAGCCTCCTGCTGAGAGGCCTGATGATCCGATCTGCAGCGGTGGCAGCCCTTTTGGATGAGGGCGTCCTTCGTGTGGTGTATGGCTCGTACCCATCGGGGTCGCGAGGCGTAGCTGCGGAGGGGTCGGCCGGGCGAGGTTCTGGGCGTCGTTTGTGCCGTTGACGACGGGCCTGGCATGTGGTGATGGGGGTATTGAGAGACCAAGACGAGGGGTGCGGCTGCCGCTTTGCGAGCGGGCACCGGGGATGGGTGGCCGAAGGAGGGGCGCGGGGGACGACATGTTGGGCGGGGGTGTCGACGAAGTTGTTTCGACGTACGGCAGCATCTATAGACTGTCTAAACGAGCGGCCTTCCGCCTAGCGGTATGGTGTATGTGAGGCCGCCAGCAGCTCTGGCGGTAAGGCGATGTGCGCAAGGCAGCGGCTCGTGGCGGAGCGACAAGGCAGCGCGTCGCTAGGCGGCCAAGCGTGTGGAGATGTCGGGCTGGATCTGGGGGAGAGGAATGAGGGGTGTCTGCGGTGTGGGCTTGAGGTTGCACGTCAACCTGCTTGGTCCCAGCAGCGCGGGTAGCTGCCGTCAGCCGAAGAACTGACCGACTCTTCCACGGTTCAGCAAACTCCAGACGTCTGCCGGCGGCGACAGCGGTCAGGGCGCGTTGGGGGGCGGGCTGGCCGGTGCTGCCCTCGGGCGATGAACGTGACGTTGACAGGCACGGGCGGCGGGCCAAAGTCGCTGCAGCAGCAGCAGGCAGGCGTGAGATGCAGCGAGAACGGCACGGGCGGGCGGGCGTGCTGGCGCTGTGCTTGGGCCTGGCGTCTTTCCGGCCGCGAGGGTGCGACTCGAGCGAGTTTCAGAAGGTGGATGTGTGAGGGGCGCTGGACGTGGTGGAGAGGATGGAGGCGCGTGCGAGCTGGGCTTGCCGAGAAGTGGAATAGGCGGAATATCGACGAGCGGACAGCCTGTGGCCGGCGGACAGCATGCGGGTGCCCAGCCAGGAAAGAGTCGCCAGAGCCGCGACCGCACGGCAGCAAACGAGGGTGTGAATGTTGACCGTGGAGAGGGAGCGTGGACCGAGTTCAGCGGCCAGCGATCAGATGTTGCGGCGCAGGCTGTCGTCAAACTCCCGCGAGACAGGAATCAACAAAACTCGCGCAGCCGCTGAGGCTACCCGCCCTTATGAGCGGATTCCGACGCCGTTTCAAAACCCGCCCGCAACGTAGACGGCCCTCATTCGACTGCCCGCCCCTCTGCGCTAGAAAGGGGACACCCATACACAGGCTGCGGGCGGGTTGGTTGCCCGCCCGCCAGCCGACCGCGCCCCGCCAGCATATGATTTCTCACGTTGGGGCCGCACCCAAATACATCATCTCGACCAGCATTGTGCAGCAGTTGCAGCCAGAGCGCGCCTCAGGGTCAGCCTGATTCCCGAACCGTCACCCCCAGGGCCCGAGAGACTGTACTCCGACCACTTCACCCCTGGACACCACGCGACAGAGCCCCCCGAACGCCTACCCATCCACCCAATCGAGAAATTCGACACTGGACATCGAGCTAGCACCCGCGGTGGCTGACGTTGGACCTGCTCTTCCATCATCGAACCAGGCCGGCAGCCGCCTGCGCCCAAACGCCAAAGGAGTCCGAAGAGCGTCCATAGCTGAAAGGATAGCAACCGGTTTTCAGACCCCAACGACACGCCTGCTTCTCTGTTTCGCGCCATTGGAAGCATATTTGGTAAAGGAAACGGTCCATCGGCCGGCTGCTGCAGCTTCCAGCATCCTGCAGAAGGAAGCGATACACGAACTTGGCGGGCCAAACCCCCCCATCTTTGCGGACCCGGCACCCTTACGTTTCTCCTGTCTCAAGAAGCGCCCGCCAACACGTCACTGTACTCGACGGTTGAATACTAGTCTCGAGTTGATCAAACGGTCTCTATAATAGCACCTTAGAAGAAAGTGGGCGCCTGTAGTGGCTCTCTGCGCCAATAGCGTCATCGCCTAGATGACCAAGTGCATGAACATCCTGGGAAGCTGACCCTGGCAGGCACAGTGCCGACAATAACGACAGCAGAGCCCCTCTGCACCCCGCTCTAAGATTAGAAACTGAAGGGCTCGATTTATCCAACCTTCCTTACGTCCTCGCTATAGTCTCGCTATACTCGCTCAACTGGACGCATTTTCCACTTGAGAGTATAAGCCGCCCAATGCACCTGCTGGCAACATCCGACAACGCAGCCGCAGGGATGGCGGCTCGTGTGGCTGACGGCATCGTCACACAGCTGAGCGCAGCACATCCAGGTGAGAAGCATCCGAGAGCAGCTATCGTATAGGTACAGCCGGGACAGTTGGCGCGCGAATTCGGAAAGCAACGATCCGGTCGAACCGCAGCCCGCCATGGATTGGCGAATACCGAGCTGGAGCCTTCATTTGGAACCCACCTCAGTGACCTGATAGGGGTTTAAACGACGGAGGAGAGACACATGTAAGGAGCATGGAAAACCTGCATGCGTGGTGTCACCGGTTGTCTAGAATCCCGTCCGAAGCAAGTTCAGTTCACCGACCTCGACGCAGTCCGTTCAATACGGCCCAAGGCTTCGCTCCTGTCGTTCCCTGTTCAGTATTGTTGTCTTGTGCTCATCGTACAGACGGCATTCGGGTGAGGATATCACGGCCGCTAAGGCGTCCTACAGATGGTCAACTCTATATGGAAGCCTCACTGCAGCAATCCTAACTCGGCTCACATGCTACTCGCGGTTTCTCGTCGGCTTCCAAACACGTATGCACTGCCTCACACCAACGATATTCCGGACATGTACTGACAGGTGCATATAAGAGCTAGGCACCTAGGACGCACGATCCGACCGCCTGGAGACGGCTTGCGGAAGCTATTACATCCGTTTGGTCCATGACATAATTGCGGATGCAGCTTTCAGCTCTTAGAGTTGAACTCTCAGTGGATAGTTGTCACTGACTAGCATATTCTCTCAACTCTGACTAAGACAATGGATCCGCTACCGTGGAAGCATCATAGCAACCAAGATACATATACTAAGAAGACCCCCTGACGCACCTCCAGTCGGCTAATCTGTATACTAGACAACTCATGAGGTTTCAACAAGGCAGCGCTTATTCTTAGGGTACATGAGAAAATAAGCGACTTGCTCCATATCATCGTCCCTAAACCCATCTTTGTACGACACCTTAGCATTAGGATACGCCCGGAAAAACGTGGCTGTAGCATGGCGAAGTTCCATCATCGCCAGATGGAGTCCTATGCATACTATCAAATAATCAGTCAGAGAACGGCTAGATGATTGCGAGGCGTTCTTACTCCGAGCGCCTCCACCAAAGGGCATCCACGCGTCTGTCATCTCTTTCGTCGCATTCTCCCATCGGGAAGGTAAGAATCTGTAGTTGTCAGCGCTCGGCGTCGTCCTTTGTTCGGCCCCGATGGGCTCACCGTCCAGGTTCTGAAAAGACGATTGGGTCTCTATGCATGGAATATGCCTGCGTGCAAACTGTAGTTCCCTCCGGCATCCAACATCCATCAATTTCGCAGCCGCCTGAAGGTGCATCCCTAGGCAGTGCAGCCGGCACAGACGCATACAATCTCAAGATCTCGTGTATCACCTGGTCCAAGTACGGCAAAACTTTCAAGTCCTCGTCTTTGTATCCCTCCGATAACGTCGCCACTTCCTCAACTAGCCTTCGCTTCACTTCCTCGTCTCGGCAGACGGCCCAGACCAAGAACGTCAAACCATGCGCCGTGGTGTCACTGCCCGCTGATATATACGTCTGTGCATCCTGTACGATCTCAAGTTGCGACATGCCCTCCTCTCCGGCGCGGAATAACTTCGTAAAGAGCGTGGGCTTAGGGTTCGTTGGGTCTGCCGCGACGATGCGCTCGTACCGTTGGATACATTCTTGGGCATAGGCTCGCATTCGCAATGATCCGGCCGTGGCCTCCGTAAGGATCGGAAGGCGAACGTGGGAGGCGAACCTTGTAAGTGCTGGGAACGCAACGCGTAGGCCGCCGAGTTTGGACACCATCTTGAGATCGAGGGTGTACTGATTTTCCTATAGCGACATGCACGTCAGACTGCCGCTCGTTCAGGCACATCTTTCACAGGGTCGGCAATGAGATGACGGGTGACCTACACTGCCCCGTTCGAGCATGCGAAAGCTGTTGCCGAAGCTGAGCTCACCAATTACATCCGCGCTAAAGAACAACCACCATTTCATCACATCCGCCCTTCCCTCACTCTTCATCTCCTCCCCGATCCTCTGCACCGCCAGCTTCGCTCGCTCCTCCACGACGTGTTCCACGCCCTTGAGCCCGGACTCTGACAATGGGGCCGAGAGCAGCCTCCGATGGCGCTGGTGATACTCAAAGTCTTGTGTGCTGAAGATATTGACAAATTTGCCGCCACCAGCGAGGTCGTGGTACATGTGGCCTTTGCGCAGCGGACGCGTGTACGAGTGGATTCGCTTTGCGGCGGTAACAGAGGAGAAGTCGACTTGGTTGGGACTGATCCGGACTATTCTACCGTATTTCTCATGCAGGCGTTGGACGTATGGGGGACGTTGGCCCCGAATAAAGTGGAAGTGCAACACTGCACCCGTCCATTTCGAATACCACGGTCCTGGAAGTGAAGCAAGTGGACTGCGAGCTCGAGAGAAGAGGGTCTGTTGACGTGAGTTAGTTGTATCATAAATCATAATACGGATAATGTCGACGGCAGCTGAGCATACAAGCAGGAGTTGTAGTAAGCTGAAACCTAGCAACCCTAAACCGGTAATCCAAGCTAGAGACATAGTGTGTCTGTCTTTCACTAGGGGCCAATATTGTTTCGTTCGGTAAGACACGACAACTTGGGGTGTGAGCTGTCGGAGAGGAAATGCTGATAGTGCATCAAGGTCAGAGATGTTCTATTATATCGCTCCTAAGGCACCCCACTATAATCTTACGTTATTCCCCGCATTAGATACCTTGCAAGCTTAACAGATCGCCTGTACCATTTCCAATCGCTGCCCTTTCTCCATTCAGAGTCGGCATCGCTCTGACCGTACGAGGTGACGTCATTATCACCGTACCAAAATGTACCTCCGTACGTTGCGGTTCTATCTAATATCCAGAGTCGGGTTCGGAGTTCCGTGGAGTAGTGATGGAAATTGTGCGGGTTGGCAGGGCGGAGTAAATCATCAACGTTCGCGGCCGAGGAGACGCCTAGAGCAGTACTACGTCTATGCGCAGTACGTCTCTGATACTCTAATGATACTCTACTGCGTGCTGTAGGTACTATCATGGTAGTAGCAGTCTGTCCCTTTCCGCTCCAATTATGCTCTTCCTTTGATGATCGAACAACAGAAAGGAATTACATGTCCGCAGTCCATCGCCCTTCACCATCCAAAAGCAGGCAGTGTTGAATCCACTCTTGAGATGCATTGGAATAGTCCTGGCTTTCGTCCTCGGTGACATAGGGAAGAGCTATTTTCTTGGGCCTCAGATCGGTGCACAGAACTTAGGCTAACAACTCCAGAGAAGATCATCACCGTGGGTATGACGCCTTCGGAGTAACGCGGCGATGAAAAATTATTTCGAGCTGCTAAGAGGATGTCGCCTTCAGCATTCGTGGGCTTCGTGGTTCCTGCCATCGGTACGCATGACGATTCGTCATCGACCGACGTCGGCATCTCCATCACATCTCGTTGAATCCGATGGCAAGTCTTTCAAGGAAGAGCACTGGAATAAAGCCTGGGCCTGGAGTTGAGTGATTTCGATTCAGACCATGAGACACCCGCCATCACCCTCGTGGCAGTGGTCGTCCACACTGGCTCCTGTTTTCGCGCCAGGATCACTATAAGAGTCACTGTCACAACATAGTAGGCAGACAAGGACGTGAAGAGGTGTTGGCGGTCAATTTCATCGCATGGGAGGTCCAGCTTCATTGCTACCGGCCGCGCTATGGCGAGACGCGTCACAGTCTCTCACCTGCCAGCTCGTAGCTCTATCCCCTCCAACCTCTCCGGCCGTCACTTCACCCTCCCCCCGCCTCGCTCGAGCACGAGTCATCCAACGAGCCAATGACCGCTCGACGGTGCGAGCCTCTGTGCGTCACCGACTACCTCATAGCTCTCCCCTCTTTGGCAGTCACTGCCCGCTCTCCTCAAGCAACGGCCGCCTGACCCGGCGGTGACATCACCGCTACCGAGCCATATCTCTGGCCTTTGCTGCTGCCTACTGTCGGCTCAGCTTGCCGCCACTGTGACTTGCGATGTCCGACCGTATGACCCGCTGTCAGTTTCTTCGCCAAGTCTCGTGCCTGCCGCCCGCTTCTTTCCGCCCTTCTCTTGCGATCTGGAGAGCCGTCGGTGCTCTGCCTAGCCAATGGGCGTGCGCCGTCGTTAAGCGAGTGTGATCTGGGACTCCCTCACCTGCTCCCGCTCCCTCACCGCCTGCCCTAACAAGCTCCCGCGTGATCCAGACCCGCAATTCCTGACCTGATCAAAGCTCCCGACTGTGATCCAGCGCCAGCTCTTGCTTAGCTAACGATTAAGCGAGCGGCCCGTGCGCCTCTGCCCCCCGTCTATATAGTCTCGCCCGCCCCGCCGCCTCCCTCACTTCTTTCCTCACTCCACCTCACCCACCACCACAACATCAATGAACTTTTCCACCATGAAGTGGCTTCTCCCTCTCATCTCAGCTATCAAAGCGTCAGTACTTCATCTCATTTCACCTGCCTCATGTACTGACTTCGTCACAGAAATTCAATACTATGTCTGCCAAGACTCATGATGTTTGACGTCATCACAACAAACAACATCACCCACCCACCATGAAGTCGACCTCAAACCATCCTTCATCTCAATACCATGACATCTTCATGTCAAGTCGACCTTCAGCCCCATCGACCTTGAGTCATCACTAGACTTTGACCTCACCTTTGCCACACCTCATCGGCATCCAATGCCTTCGGCAACACACCAACCACACCATGAGCACCTTCCATCAGCGATGTGTGCCGTTGCCGGCTTTCAGTCACTCAAGCAGTAATTACCCTTCCCCTCTTTCGTCCGACTCATCGCTGACACCTCACAGAAAAAAAACCCATGACTGAAGCTGCTCCTCGCATCAGTGCCATCACTATCCTGATGCTGCTCTCACCGCAGTGACGCCTCTCAGCGTCACTTCGTTCCTTCGACGATGTCCACATCAGCTCCAACATCACTCCCATTCGCCCTTCATCTCAAATCCTCCGTCGTCTCTCTCCTCCCGACCCGACCGACCGCCATCATCCCAACTCAACTGCTGCACCTTGTCCGGCGCCCACTTGGGTCAGGTCAACGACAGGAAAGCACGTCATGCCAATACGATCTACCACTTCGACACATTCTACTATTTCGACACTACGACTTCAACTCTTCTACTCCGACGCCTCTACCCTCAACTCAACGTCATGCTCTTCTCACGTCCCCTCACTCCTTCACATACATTCGCTGCAACCACCAAAATAAGTAAGTCGGCCCTTTTCTTTCCTTTATTGACCTCTTTCTAACCTCTTTCAGATACCTCAACGTATATCAATACATCATCGACGCAAAAAAAAGCGTCAGGACACTGCTAGGTAGTTTAGACTCTGCTGTTTAGATTCATCTGTTCGGACTGGCTCATTCTCAGTGGAGGTGCTCTTGGTAGGGTTGAATCCGCTGTGAGCTCCCTAGGTTAAGTCTATGTTACTAAGCGCCCCCGCTATGGTTGCTTAGTGACATAGCTCCTTAGGTTAACTCTATGCTACTAAGCACCCCGCGAAGGGTGCTTAGTAGCATAGAGTTAACCGAGCTCACAGCGGATTGAGTCGGTGCTTGGTCTTCATCTGGTTCTTCATGTCTTCATTACATCCATACTTCAATACAAAGAACTCTTCATCATCAACTTGACTCTTCTGTCTCCTGCCTTCGTGACAATTTTGTGATGTCTTGACTATTCCTCTTCGCCTTGCTTTCGCCTTTTCTCTCTCACAGCCTTCGGGCGTCGCCCGCAGCTCTGCGTCCTTGCGGGAATTCCCACTCGGCCTGGCCTAACCTAACAGGATGACGCTCCAGTGATACTTGAGTTATTCGTTCCGCTCCATAGGCATTCGGGTCCTTGGATGCCCTTTCCACCTGTGTAGTGGCTTCGCTGCTGCGCCGTCGCCATCGCGCATGATCGAAAGAGACGAGCCTCGAAGCGACTGCGATGTCGCCCCTGCAGGCCTGAGTCGAAGTCTCACATCATAATCTCCTTTATAAGCCTATGGGGCCGATCATGTGCAGGTGCCAGCATTTATCTCTTCCATTGCTCAAACGACATCGCGGACTTGACGCAGGTTGGGGGCGCGATACTGCAGGATGCAGGAGGGTATGAGGGACGAGAAGACATGCAGAATTACGGCGGCGCGCCGAAGTGTCGAGCTTTAGCAATCAACGCGTCTACTCTTGGAGATGGAATCAGACTGTGTAGCATGAGAATGAAGTTGGTGATGTATTGTATCGGAGGTAAGGTGAGGGTGTGCTGATTCAACTCCCTCGGCCCGCTCCCGCTAGCGTTGCAAGCCACACTTTGATGCCATCTCTCCTCCCGTTCGCTCCTCTCCACCATTTTCTCTCCCTGGCCCCATGCGATCCGACCCTACCATCCCCTCAGCCCAATCTACTCAAACACCGCTCTCAAAACCGAAATTCTCGGTGCCCTGCACCATCTGCGGAGGTAATACGTGCAGCGCCCTTCCCGCAGCCGCTGCGTCCCCTGGCCCCCATCTCCGAACGGTATCAAGTCTGCACGTTAGCATTTGCGGTCAACTCACTCCTGTCCACATGCAACATCTACACGGTGCTGCTACTCCTGACCTGGTCCGCGGCTGCTCGTGTCCCCGAAGCTGCCAGCGCCTTTCTCCATCAAACGCCCGCAAAACCAGGACCTCAGACGAAACACCAACCATGAGCCCCTACAAGCTTCAAGGCCTCCAAGTCCTACCACGCATACGGACCATATGGGTCCAGGTACTGTATTGCGTGACCGATCTGCCGTGCCGCCCTCAGCCTCATCCACTCTCGCTAAACGGATCTTGGTCCCCGATCTTGGTCCCCGTAGCGCCCTTTGCACCCGCATCCTCATCCCTACCGCGCAATCCATTTGCTCGCCGTGCTGTGAGTGCACCGTTTAGGAGACGCTGATCTGCGAACACGTACACAAAAGAGGACATACTGATAACAATGGGGGGAGGCAGGGGCGCTTACACGGGCTCGCCGCCGCTTTGCAGGGTGAGAACCCTATCGCAGTGGTTCGGAAAGTTACACAGAAACTCGGTGTTCTACTGCAATTTCGTCCTCCAGGGAACGCCTCGTCGAAACTGCACAGTTCCAAGCCCACCCTGCGCCGAAGGAGCGCATACCCGTATTCCCGCCAGTCGGGCATCTATACATATCCCCCCTTCATTCCCAGCACCTGCACTTGTCACGCCGGCCGCCTCTCTACATTGCCATCCCCTCGGGCCGTTGCGTAACCGGCTCGCTGTGCACGAGGCTGTACCGTACGCTAACTTATATTAACCCGCGCGTACACTAGTCTACACGCAGCAACAGCACCGCCTCGCTGGACATACACCAGAATACCACACCACACCACTCACACACCCTACTCTCGGCAACGGTCAAGAATGTTCGCCATCTAGGGCGTTTTAAGGCGAGAAGGATTCCCGCTCCCGCTCTTGCATTGTCTCTTGCTTTTCAGGCGCTCAAGAATCCTTCAAATTTCACACATACTTTACTTGCATACCCAGTGGTCTTCCAACTTTCTTTGCACACCGTCGCTGGTCGACGACAACACGTCTATTATGCAACCAAACGGCCAATTGTCGCCAGCCTATTTGGCAGAAGACGCCAGCGCGCCGCTCATGGCAACGTGCATCGCCTTCCTGGCTATCGAAGCGACGTTTATGGTACTGCTGTACACAGCGCGGTATCTACCTGGCGAGCAAAAGGCGAATCTCTCCATGACGCTGCTCATGACGGGCGCGTACCTGGTCTGCGTCTCCAAGATCACTATTGGAATACGTAGGTCCTCACATAATCTCGCTATATTCCCGCGAATACTTACTAACAAGCTGCAGTCTCCATCAAAATCGGCGGCGCAGGGCGCCATCTCATGTCTCTCACACCCACCACCATTACCACAGCCCTCAAGCTTAACACGGCTCTCCAAATCGTCTGCCCGCTCACAACCTCCCTCTCCAAACTCAGCATCCTCTGTCTGCTCCACACCATTCTAAGTCGGACCTGTCCGCGCACCCGCATCGCCATAAAAGGTACCTTTATCCTCGTTCTAGCTATCCTGCTAGTCCAAGTTGTTATTCCCTTCGCCAACTGTAAGCCCTTCTCCAAGAACTGGGAAGTCATGGGGCCCGGGTCCTGCGCCATCCAGCCGCTGTCGCTCTGGCGGTATTTGAGTATCCCCAACGTGGTGACGACGATTATCATTGTGGGCATTCCGCTACCGGCGCTATATAAGCTCAACGTCTCACCGGCGACGAAAGTTGGCTTGGGGCTTGTGTTCAGCGTGTGCATCGCGGGTATCGTGGCTGCGATTATGAGGTTCCAGTCCTTCCTGGAGGTCGCCAATTTCAACGACATTACATACGAGAATATCAAGCCGCTCTGCTGGACGATCGCGGAATCGGGCATTTATCTGGTGGCGGGTGTGTTGCCGACGTTGAGGCCGTTGGTGAGGAAGGTATTCGGTGACGTGCCATTCTTCGACAGGATATTGAGCGGGAGTTTCAAGGCTTCGAGAAGCTCGGCTAGTTGGGGAAATAAGAGGTGGAGTAGGATGGTCGTGAAGTGGGATAAGCCGCTGCCGCCGCCCAAGGCCCCGGAGGTGTACTCGGATATGAGTTCGAAAGGCACACTGCAAACGGTGGAGGAAGATGAAAAAAGGTGGGGAGTTGGATCAACCGTATAGTGGTGGTATGCTGAGATAGGGGATAAAGCATAATGGATAATGGATACAATGACTCAACCATACGCTCTAGTATGCTGCTCACCTATGACGAAATTGGCTGATCAGAGCGCCGACGACTAAGAGTCCTGCAAGCACGCCGCTTTGTATGGGCGCGAAAATGGCGGAGCGTACGATGACGAGAACGCCGACCACAACGAATGTTACCGGAAGGACGATGATAGGTTTGTATGGCCTGTGCAGCTGCGGCTCCCGTCGACGAAGGATGAGCAGTCCAGCGACAGTACTTACGTAGAAAACCCACATGGCCATACCAACAAACGTTACGAGGGCTCGGAAACTGCCTGTGAGGATGTAGACGAGTGTAACGATGAGGACTAAAATGTTCGCGTAGCTAGAAGCGCCGTTAGCAGTAGGCCCAAGAGCGGGTACATAGGAGTACATGCATAGGAGCATCGAAATTCGAGTCCACACTCGTATCCACCTCCACGGCAGATACTGTCCGCGACAAAGGTGCATCGTCCGATGAATCCGGCTCAGGAATCGGTGTTTGAGCTGGGGAACGCTTTAGGAGCTTAGGTAGACCACGTTTGCTGAAGAAAGCCGGAAGGTAGTGGCGCTGAGAAGCGGCAACAGCAAGTCTCCCAACCG
Organism: Trematosphaeria pertusa; assembly: GCF_010094035.1. NCBI lineage: Eukaryota > Fungi > Ascomycota > Dothideomycetes > Pleosporales > Trematosphaeriaceae > Trematosphaeria > Trematosphaeria pertusa. Next base: position 1,008,798 of record NW_022987218.1, on the reverse strand, counting down.
TGAAGACATTACTTGTGATCGAACCTGCGCATGCGAGAGCGACGAGGATCGAAATGATTATGCCAGCCCAGCGCCCAAAGACCGTCGTTACCGCGACAACCGCCACGGCATCGCTGGAGCTCATTGTATCCCATGGGAGTAGGATGTAATAGGCAACATTCACCAGCTCGTAAGAGCACAGTACAACGATCATGGCGACCTTGATGGCTCGCGGTAGGGCTCGTCCGGGGTCGCGGATCTCGCTCGCAACGACGTTTGCCTGCACATCAGAGCCGGCTCAGCCAATGACTCGGAAGAAAGGGAGGGCTCAAAAACGTCCAGTTGTAGCACGCAACTTACATTATCCCATCCGTCGTAAGCCCATAATCCCCCGTAGATGGCCGCGGAGTAATGACCATAGCGCTCCCATCCGCTGATCGATGTCCAGTCGACCGGGTCCCCTTCTGGAGCGGGCGCTCGGGTACCAAACCAGTTCTTCGTGTACCAGTCCGTCCCTCCTGAAAGATGGGAGTCGGGGTCGACAAAATGGACGATGACAGCCGTCAGGCCGCCCACGACAATCAGAACGACCGTGAGTATCTTGATGCCTGTAAACGACTCGCTAAGCCGTAAGGTGGTCCTGGTGCTGATGGAATTGAGAATGACCATGGCCACAAAAGCCACGACAGCGATGAGCTTCAGCAGCCATTCTGACAACGGGCGAGAAGCGATGGAGGCAAACGATTCGGCGATAACGATGCTTTGGATAGCCATTGCCGACGGCTTAGCGGCCATGATGTAGATCCAGGCCATGAGGAAGGCCATGGTATCTCCATAGACGTGCCTGAGATACTCCTGCATGCCTCCATTGAGTGGAAGGGCAGTGCCCAGCTCGGCGAAAGATGCGGCTCCCGCCCACGACAACAGCCCTCCGAGGACCCATACCAGGAGGGCGGCACCAGGAGAGGGAACATTATGGTCAACCTGCGCCGGTGATGCGAAGATGCCGGATCCAATTTGAAGGGTGACAAGGACAGCGAATGCATGGCGGGTGGTGAGCTGTTTCGGCAGCAGTTGGCTTGCGCGGGACACAGATGATGCTCGTCGCCCTAGGAGCGGCTCGCTCTCGCCACGCATAGGCTTCGTGTTTCCTTGCTCTTCACCGTCCTGCATCGCGGCGTCTTCCGTGCTGCTCATGCTCCTTGGGCCCTCTTTCTCTCAATTGATCCTGGTATCCTACTTTGCACGAGCGTCTGGCGCGTAGCCTCCCGCACCCACGAATGGCAGCTCCAGATGTACAGGCAAATTCTCCCGGGATGCCCTCAGGGTGAGATGCGAGGGCGGAAGGCGGATGCGAAAGTGAAAAGACGGTCACGCACAGGGCGCTGCGACTGAGATTGCAGTGGCGGGGCAGGGTGGCTCAAATCATTTTGCTTGGCCCTGGCGTCGTTAACTCGCAGCAGCCCACCACGTCCAGGAACTACACCACAAAACAAGCCCCGAACCACGACCCGCCGCCCACCCACTGCACCATTCCGGGGCGCAAGGCTGATCCCCCTATACCTCACCTGCCACCACCCCCGCAAGCTGCCCCGACCCCGTAACCCTGATTCTGCCGCCTTCCACTCCTCGCCTACACCAGGTACGTCAACATTGCCAACGCTGCGTCCCAGCTCTCCCCGCCGCGCCGCGCCGCGCAGCTAACATCTCTCTGAGGGCCGTAGCACGCGAACTTGCCTCCCTGTATTGCTACCTGACGCCCGCCCTTGAGCTCCGCCGAGGCCACTCCCTAGCCTCGAAACCCGCCCATTCGTGACCCACCACATCCGTGCAACATGGAGGCAAATCAAAACGACGAGCTCTACCCGATCGCCGTTCTCATCGATGAGCTAAAGCACGACGATGTACTGCTGCGATTGAACGCGATCCACCGCCTGAACACAATAGCACTGGCATTGGGCGCCGAGCGGACGCGGGACGAGCTCATACCCTTCCTAGACGGTAGGCTCCAAGAAGTCACGGAGATACAGAATCGGCAGGCTAATTAGGACTACAGAGTCTGTCGAGGACGAAGATGAGGTGCTCACTGCATTGAGCGAGGAATTGGGCAAGTTCGTCGAGTATGTCGGCGGTCCCGAATACGGGCATGTGTTGCTCTCACCTCTGGAGAACCTCGCGGCGATAGAAGAGCCGCTTGTTCGAGAGAAGGTTTGCGCCCAAGGCCGCGACTGCGTGGGACTCTGCTGATGAACCCAGGCTGTCGAATCGCTGAACAAAATTTGCGAGGAGCTCTCACAGCAACAGATTGAGGAGTTCTTCATCCCGCTCGTCATGCGCCTATCAAAGGCCGACTGGTTTACCTCAAAAATTTCCGCGACCGGCCTCTACTGCGTCCCTTACACCCGAGCCACGCCGCCGTCGCAAGAAACCCTCAGACAGCACTATGGCCAGCTTGTGCACGACGATACCCCAATGGTCCGGAGACAGGCAGCGAACAACTTGGCAAAGTTCATCAAATGCATGCCCCCAGCGATTGTGATTGAGGAGATGATCCCCCTCTTCCAGCACCTTGCGGCGGATGACCAGGACAGCGTCAGGCTTCTGACGGTAGATATTCTCATTGCGATTGCAGAGGCAGTGCCAAAGGAGCAGCAGTCGAGCCATGGCGTGTTACTCACAGCTCTGCGAAGCTTATTTGAAGACAAGAGCTGGAGAGTGCGCTACATGGTGGCAGACCGATTCGAGAAGGTTGGTTGAGGTTGCCGCTGAAACAGGGCCTAGGCTAATCTAGTCTAGATCGCGAAAGCCGTCGACGAAGAGGTTGTCAACCGAGACTTGGTGCCTGCTTTCGTCAAGCTCCTCAAAGACACGGAGGCGGAGGTACGGAGTGCTATCGCGGGGCAGATTCCTGGTACGCAGCGTTTTCACGAGCGTCTTGGCATATCACTAACTATGCCCTAGGCTTTTGCGCCCTGCTGGAACGGGAGACGCTCCTCCACGAGGTCATGCCGAGCATCGAGGAGCTTGTCTCCGATCAGTCGCAGCATGTTCGTGCTGCTCTTGGCACCCAGATTAGCGGGCTGGCCCCGATTCTCGGAAAAGACGAGTATGTAGCCATATGCGCGTGACCACGTGCCTGCTCTAACACGGTCTAGAACCATCTCACATCTTCTTCCTATGTTCCTGCAGATGCTCAAGGACGAGTTCCCCGATGTCCGGCTGAACATCATTTCAAAGCTTGAGCTCGTCAATAACGGTACGCTGCGTTCTCTATGACGAAGGGTGCTTACTAATGACGCACAGTAATTGGCATTGAACTCCTTTCTCAGTCCCTCCTTCCCGCCATCGTCCAGCTCGCCGAGGATAAGCAATGGCGCGTGCGATTGGCTATCATTGAATACGTTCCTCTGCTTGCCTCCCAGCTCGGCGTGAAGTTCTTCGACGAGAAGCTGAGCAGCCTCTGCATGAGCTGGCTGGGAGACACCGTCTTCTCTATCCGCGAGGCCTCAACACAGAACCTCAAGAAGCTCACCGAGGTATTTGGCGTGGAGTGGGCTAATGAGGCTATCGTCCCCAAGGTCATGGCCATGGGCCAGCACCCCAACTACCTCTACCGAATGACCACCTGCTTTGCTGTTTCGGTAAGTTCGACGGATTCCATGATCTGCAACCTGCTAATAATATGGAGACTCTTGCGCCCGCCCTCAGCCTTGATGTGATCGAGGCCTCAATCCTCCCCATGATGGACAGACTCGTTAACGACGACATCCCCAACATCCGCTTCAACGTTGCCAAGTCGTACGCTGTCCTAATCGATACCCTCAAGCAGTTGCCGGAGCAGGGCACTGTCTTGGCGCTGCAGAAGGCAGGCACGCCTGGGCAAGGCTGCCAAAAGGGGCAGGACCTCATCGCCAAGAGCATCCTTCCGAACCTGGAGAAGTTGCAGCAGGACGACGATGTGGACGTCAGGTATTTCGCAACGACGGCAGCGCAGAGTTATACAGACGCCATGCAAACCTAAAGGAGTGGCAGGGAGGGGGATGTTGTGCATGGGATGAGGTTACGATAAGCATTCAGATACAGTTAATGATCAGGGCTTTAGAGCGGAGGCGGAGCCTAGGCTTGGTTGAAGGTTTGAGCATTGCAGCGCGCCCTCTATACGGGAGTAGGGCAACTCATGGAACATATTGGTCCCTTCTTTCCTTGGCCGCGTCTTACAGCAATGTCTCATTCCTGGTTAGCGAGATGATGCTGATGGGTGTACGAGGTAGGACCGCAAGACAGGGCAGAGCAGAGCAGCAGAGGTGGAAAACTCAAGACTACCCCCTGTTTAGATCTCTCACGAGTTACTCTTCGGAATGCATTTTTGGCGCCACGATCAGACCTTATCCGATTGTATCTGCTGTCGCTGTCACTAGTTGCCTGCAAAGCACAGATGGTAGTCGAACGCGCATGTCTAGTATTTGTAGCAGCTAAATGTCTATCCATTCACTTCTTCCTCCGCGAATCTATCCTTCGATGGGCACCCAAAGCTAGAGCCGAGGTTGAGAGCCGGGTGGTCAAACAGCACCAGCGTCCTTGAGCAGCGTCTCCAAATCACGCCTCTTCGCCTGCAGATCCGAGTTACCACCAATGTGCTTCTTGCCGATGAATATGTTGGGCACGGTGCGCTGGCCCGTGATGTCGGCGAGGGTGGACTGGATTTCGGAGCCGTCGTCGACTTGGTCGAGCTCGATGGCGTAGAACTTTGCGCCGCTCTGGGAGAGCAGCTGTTTGGCCTGTTGACAGTACGGGCAGTAGGATTTGCTGAAGACGGCGACGGGGTTCTCGTCGATGATGGATTCGACCTTTGTCTTGGTGGCTGCCATGGTGGTGGGGCTGGGGGAGCGCGTCTGGAAGAAGCGGCGTAGGAAGGACAGTTTGGCGGTTGGTGACGTTGCGCTCTAGTGGAGCGGTTATCAGTAGGTTTGAATTGCTTTTTGGGAGTGTTGATGTGAGAAGAGCGGAGAGAGGCGAAGATGGGCGCACTATATACTGGGGGGGAGAGCTTACCTATGTGGTTTGTCGTTTGCCTGAAGGCAGAAAGGTATTTGGTATCAACAGATGAGGAGCCGAAGGTGGTAATGGAGATTTGGAATCGCAGTGGATTAGTAACAAGCGGACTGCGCCCCCCGCAGCACTGATAGAGAAGAAGGCAAGATGCGGATGATGCAATCGCTCAGCGGCATAGTCTCAGATTCGACTAACCGGATTGGGTGAGGGGCGGAATTAGCTCGGTGATTAGTGGACGCCGAGACGGATGACGAACGTATGCCGTGCCGTGGATGCGCCTCAGGGTCCATAGGGATTATAGGATTTGGTCACGACATCACGACAACAGCGAACGAGACGGCTTGCGGAAACGATTGCGGCACCTCCGTATACTGCAGAGTGTTGACAAGAAGAAAGGACTGAAAGGAAAGATGAGGGCAGCATAGGGACGGAACGCGCCTTCTTCCGGCCGCGTGTGATTGAAGCGTTCCGTGACTTTCCATTAAAGTCAGCATCTGGTCGCAACGTCGCCTCAGAAGACGCCAGGCACCGACTCCACACACCACAGCCCGCCGGTTCCAGCGCTCAGTAAACCAACATATATGCGCGCCCCTGCACGCAACCTACCGCCGCGATGACATCGTCTCCCGCCGGCTCGACCGCCTTCTTCGCCCTCTCCCTACTCACCATATGCGCCCTCGTCCTGCTCCTCCTGCGCTACTACCTCCCGCTCCGCACAACGCCCGCCTATGTCATCGTCCCCGTCTTCCTCGCCATCGCGCTGCCTGCGAGCATCGTGCTCATGGTGCCTATCGACCTTGCCTCCTCCGCTGGAACAGACACCGATGGGAATCGCGGGATATGGCTCACCGTCAAGGTCGTATACAAGTCATGGCGCGTCATGTACTGGCTCACGTTCGCGCTGACGTGGGCGATCCTACCGCTGCTGGGAGAATACTGCGACTCGGGATATCGCGAGCCGAAAGCGAGATTCTTGTACTCGCTGAGGAGTAACGGGCGTTACTATGCTATCATTCTGGGGAGTTCTGTTGCAGGGCTGGTGTACTTTTTCTGGTACAATGGATTCAACTTCCCGAGTTTGAAGGCGTTGATCATGGCGCTGGCGTATGCGTATACGCTTGTCCTGGCGATATACTTGATGGGACACGGCCTCGTTTCGTTCCCGAGGAGCATATATCGCTATGCGAGTATTAGCGGACGGTTAAAGAGGTTGCAAGCACAGGCACCGAAGGTTCACGATAAGTTAACCGAGGCGCTGGAGAAGCTGGATCAGTACGAATGGCAGGTCGTACAGCTTAAGCAGCGGAAGAACGGCACCGCGAGAGACTTTCAAGAGTGGATTGATGAGTTAGCGGAGAAGTGCAGTTTGCCCGAGAATAGGGCCAGCGTTGTAGGGAGGACGACCGCCACAACGGTTCCCCCCGTCATTACGGAGAGGTATCTAGCGGACCTGACGAGAAGGTTGAAGAGAGCGCGGCATGCAAAGCTGCGCTTTGAGAATGAGTGGGACAGGTTGGTGCAGAAAGCGGTCAAGACGCAGGCGATTCTCGATTCGAAAGCGAGTCAGAGGCTGGAGTTCACGAATTCGCAGTTCCAGACCTTTAGTGGTGGCTTCTTTGACCGGATTACGCTTCTCACGCCGTACATGCGATATCACCTACACGTGCACATTATCCCAGCGCTATCCTACGTCGCATGGGTAGTCACGTCCCTCGCTTCGCTGTCCATAGTATGGTCCGAATGCATCCGGTCGCTCGACCCGAAGCTCTCCCTCATCGGCCTCACCGTAATCCACCATCCGCCCTCCTCCCGCGGACAGATAGGCTTTGGCGGACAAGTCATCGCGGCAGCTTGGCTGTGCTATATGTGCACATGCACTTTTTTCTCACTCACCGAGGTCAAGATCTGGGGTAATCGCGCCCTCGTCCGGCGGAACACTTATCAAGAGTCGGCTACCTGGTATAGTCTGCAATTGGCCAAACTTACCGTCCCGCTGGCCTACAACTTCGTCACATTTATGCCGCCGACGCTTGTAAGGGAGACGAGTTTTTATCGGTTGCTGGGGCAGTATATTGTGCTCACACCGCTGGGACACGGGTTCTCCGATTACTTCCCTGTGTTGATCATCGTCCCAGTGCTGGCGACGGCATTTGGGCTGTACAAGAGAGTGCGGAATGTCTGTGGATTCGGAGACCTACTAGAGGATGAAGATGACGAAGTGGACGAGCTCGCCGGAATAGGCGGCTGGCGCGAAGGCCGCGCACTCATCGACCGCGAAATCCACGGCGCAAATGGGAACGCACTAGGCCTTGCGCATCGCGGTCCCACATCCGCACCCAACGAGCCGTACAGAGACACCCCTCCCTCCACTTCCAGGCGGGTAAACGGCGAAGCAAGCAACACGAGACGAACGATACCGGAGAGAAGAAGAGCGCCAGTCGAAGATGATGAGGATACGGGAAATTTCTTTGAGAATTTTGGGCAGAGGGTACGGAACACGTTTGAGACGACGGATTTCAGTTTCTCAAGGCCGAAGTGGCTGGGTGGAGATGATGGCTCGGGGAGAACACGGAGGGAGAGGGGGAGTAGAAGGGATGCGGGTGGTGGAGCTAGCGGGGCGGAGAGAGGAGGGAGCTTCTTGGGATTGTTTGGGGGGCGGCCGGATGAGGGGAGGGTGAGGCTATGAGACGCAAAGCGGATCTCCGAGTAGTGCAATGGAGGCTGTCGCCACCAGGTTGCATGGCGCGGAGTATTGGGCTAAGAAGGAATTCTGTCTTTTCGAACTCGGATTGCATTAGCGGGATGTATGAGTACCAGACCAGACACACCCAGGGCATCTTATTCTCTTTTGTTCAGCTCAACCCACTAAGAGCGGTCCATAGATCAAGTAGCTAATACTAATACCACGCATTGCCACTCAGGAGCCCGCGCAATCCACCACTGCTCCGCTTCTCAGGGGTACATATCGCGTCTTGCAAATGTTATTCATCGTCATCAACCTCCCTTTCGCTGCCGCTGCGCCGACGTCCTGCACGCCTGTTCCCCATGCCAAACCCCAATACTCGTTCTCTCCACCATCGATGTTGTGACTTTCTCTTTTTAGTTCCTCCAATCCCAAGCATCGGACTCATAGGTTTCGTCTTTTAGCGGAGATTGCTTTTCGCGCAAGGCCAGGCAGCGAGGCCTTAAAGCCTACGGGTTGCATTGGAAGACGAGCCGCATGAGCTGTTTGGACTCCCTTTTTTGAGAGAAGAACGCGGCATATGTACCAGTTCTTCCACCTTTTTGGAGTCCGGAAATATACAATGATGGTGAGCAGTGTTTTAGCTGAGGGGAAGTAGAAGAAGAGAAAGCAGGATTTGTCGCCGATTTTAGGGTCTCCAAGAAAATGCTTTGACGTTTTTGGACGAGGACGACGCATGTTGTCTGGCGTCTGTGATTTTGGTTCCTAGAGTATGATCACTGGGTGCCTTCGCTTTTAGCCGGCAGGAGAGATGGAGCACTCGTTCAAGGGTGCCATCCCCATTTTTATCTCCAAAATGTTCCCGTTCGGGCTGGATGTATTCAGGAGAAGAGAGAACACATAGTTCAGTGGAAGCCCAGTTTCGGGAGCGGACACCGCATGAGATAGGTGGGCGATCGCTTTTAATGCCCAGGACATGTTCAGATGCTATGCTGAATGTGGTGTTCAAGCACTGGCGGAGAGCACGAGAGTCATCGTCGCTTTCGGGAGCGTATTTGGGGTCTCCCAGGCATGAACGGGGAGATTAGCGTTTTTTTTTTGGTTTTGAAGAGAGAAGGCAACCATAAAGTGTTCAGGAAGAGGGTTTTGAAGGGAAGACTCCACATGACAGCTTGTACCGAATGATTTTGGACGCTCAGGACACGCTCCCGTTCGCATTGCGGAAGATGAGCTGTCCGACGTATTTGTACGTCCAAGCTATTTGTCCCTACTGTGTTGACTTTGGAGACGAGTGAAGAGGAACCATAAGACTCAGATCTCCATATTTCCTTAGAGAAGACGTTTTTGTTGCTGAGGACGTAAATTGAGTTGGCTCAACCTTACCGGGCGGCACGAGGGGAACTCATATCGTCATTTTGTATGCGCTTCGGATGCCCGAAACGTCTTTGGATCATCTATATTTGGAGCGAAAGCAGAGCAGCCACATGTACTCATACACAGATATATTTTCGCGCGACCTAGATTCCGAACATGTGGAAAAGCCACCAAGGATCTTTTCGATCGCGGTTCGGAGTCTCCGGTTCAAACGGCGGGTAGACGGTTGACACGACTTTAGGATGGGCAAAGAGGAGAGATGGAAAAGACATTGTCTTGTGCTTTTATGTTGCTTGCCCTTTTGTGTTTTACTAAGAGAGCAGGTGAGCATATATCCCAGAAGTATGAGCGCCTTTCGTTTCTCCACAGTAAACTCCATGAAGTAGATGGAGGGCAATTTGGAAGGACGTCCGTCGACGGCCCAGCAGACTATTTTTGGGCGGAGAAATGGGAGCCGCTGCGCTTCGTTCTTCAGGGAAATTGTGGTCCACATACAAAGAGGCATTTGAGAAGGCATTTGAGTCTTTTTGGGGTGGAAGAAGGCGCATGACTAGTGTCCTCTGTCACTTTCGGCCCTTCTCATGGTTCGAAACAGTGTGAACTTTTGGGACGGCAGAACAAGAGAAGGCGTCAGGTGGATCGGACCTGTTCTGAAGAAAAATCGCGCAGCACATGGAAGTCCTGGGGCAATTCTTCCAGTCAAAGGTCTGGACGTCCGCAAGGAAGGAATGACGGGCGAAGAGAGTGTTTAGGAGGAAGGGGCACATCATATTGTAGAAGCTTTCAAGATGGGGACACGCCCATCGTTAACGACCAAAGGGAATTGGATTTCGGGAAACCTAGAAATAGAGCCATTACATTGTCGTATGCGTGATTCTAGAGCAAGAGTGCAGGACATTGTAACTAAGTAAGTTGGATCTGAGGTCGCGGTTCGAATGCCGACGGGGAAGACATGGCTTGGGGGCAGGGGGTCCTCGGGGGGGGGCGCGTGTGGTTTCCCGCACATGATTCGTTTGGCCAACATATATTCCTTCGCTGGTAGCTTTAACGAGCGGAGAAGAGAGACGTGCGAATTTGACAGAAGGCGATATGGATCGCACTTCTGGTACTTTGGCCCGGGGTTCGGCGAAGAGATGTGGAAGTCTCCATGCTGTCTGGAGGTACCTATGAAGAGGAGAGGTGGCCGTATATTTCGATGTTCGGAGCAGGATTCGAGTCTACTCCATGAGCTCTGTCGGGAACTGGTCCTTCTGACTTCGTCCGCCACACTCCATATGTTCCTGAGTACTTCGTTTTAGAGATCTAATACAATAAAATGGACTGTGTTTCTGACACTTTTTGGTCAGACGGAATTTCCTCCGGGGCAGTTATCGTATTCTAACATATGCGGTATTCTAGCCTGGGCTATAGAATCATTCGCGAATGCGTATTCAATCGGGATGTGATGACGTATGACCTGGTATAGGAAAAATTACCAAGAAGAAAATGCAGACATAACCCAATTAAAGCAACAAACTGAAGAAAAGTATGGCTCCGTCAGTAGACTGCATGATGAAAAAGCTCCTGATACGCTCCTGGGTGCGATGTTCCCCCTTATGATCAACGCACTGCCGTTCCTCTTCTCGCCAACCAAATCTCATCACTCCTCCTCAATAGCTTTGTACGCATGAATTCTATTCTTCTGGTTCTCCCCAACCCTCCACCTCTCAATATACTCCTCGCACTCACCCTCCTTATACCCATTATCCGCCCCAGGGATCGGCTCTCCCCACTGCAGCCACACCGGCACCACACCAGTCCAGATGCCCCCTCTCAGCGCCTCGTCCTTCAAATCCGCTCGATCATCATGCGGACCACCGGCCCTCACCTTCGCGCTCGCCGACGCGACCTTAACCCTCAGAATAGACGTCGAGTTGAGCTCTGCGGCCGTCGGCGGGTTGCGCGACTTCTCCCAGCGCGACGGGAGCAAGTTGTTCGTTATGAGCGTCATAGCATAGTTCCGCTCCTCCGGGTCCGTGACGAGCGACGCATACCCATACGCGATAGCGGAGCGGTAGTTGCACGAATTATGAAACGGAGCCAGAGCTAGTACCAGGCCATCGATGTGTGAAGCAGCGACCGTGATCGGTAAGCCTTCCCCCTCAGCCTCCTTCCCGCTCTTGAAAATCCGCCCGGAAACGTAGCCGTGAATATAGATATCCTGCTCCGAGGTGTTGGGGTCTGCGTTTGGGGCGGCGAAGTTGCCCGTGCAGCCTAGCATGGGGAGTACGACGGGGAAGGGATGCGAGGGGTCGTTGAAGGAGACGTGCAGGACGGGGCAGGTGTTGATGATTGTGTGTATGGTGGAGTAGTCGTAGGCCCCTTCGTGTGTTCAGTGAGCTCGCATTCCTGAAAGGAAAGGGATTGTCACACCTCGTTTGGGTAGCCGACCCAGCTTGTTGACGGCTGTTTTGGGATACTCTGGTGATGCCATTGTTGATTCCTTGCTCTTATCGGATTGCAATCAAGGTTCTCTGATCCGGTGGGGTTGATTAGTACCGGAGGTTCAATCAAGCCTCACAAGCTTTTATACACCTCCCTAGCTCGCCTAAACCTATCGATGACTCCTCCACACGTGATGTACCTCTTCATCGTCAATTCCAGGTACTGAAGATATGCGAAGCACGCGAGGGTCGGTTGTACTTACTTGAGACAGTAAGGTGGGGTAATACGACGTTTCTGATTGGTTAGTGAAATTTAGGATCCCAATGACGCACATTCCCATGCTCGGATGAGGCGTCTGCGGCGTGTATCCTAATTTTCTCGGCGGAGCAGTATATAGGAGCCGGGATATTCAAGGATAGCAGTGGGCGTCTGAAGGATGATATAGACAAGGCAGGAGTTTGCGAGCGAACTAGGACTTCGGGTGCCGATACTAGCATAAAAAGAGGTTGCGTCTCTCCGGAGCTGGTCGGGTTGAAGTCATCGCGTCTCACATCAAAGGCTTGTGTATTAACAATCTTGATATACGCTAGCCAAAACATAGATACATGCACATTCATATCATCGTTCTAACCCCCAATTCGTACTGTTCAGTCATGGAGATACTTCCCTGGGCCTAAACTTAGTGTTGAAGTTTGCTTGACGAATGAACCACGCATTGTGCGTTTCCCATTCTGCTTCGGGGTGCTCGAGCTCAATCTGTAGTTCGTTAACCCAACTTGCAGCTACGTGTATTGGAGTTCGGTCACTTACCTCGAATCGTCTCAAGAAGCTCGGCACTAGCTTGTAGACCTCCAAGAGACTAATGTTCTTCCCAATACAAGTTCGTGCACCGGCACCAAACTGGAACATGGTCCCGTTCATCTCCTTTCGCTTCTCGGGGCTCGCCTCGAGCCAACGTTCCGGCCTGAAGGCATCCACATCCACACCGAAAACTTCAGGACGACGGTGCAAAACCCAGGGATTGCATCCGACAATGGTGCCTCCAGGGATAAACTCTCCAAGGATGTTCATTCCCTGTGGCGGAACGATGCGCTCCAGAATGAGGCCGGCTGCGGGATGCATACGGAAAGACTCCTGGACAACCGCGTCCAGGTACGGAAGCTTCTGAGACTCCGCCCAGGACACAGTCTTATCTTCCCGAGACTCAATCGTACCATTTGTAACGGCTTCGTCCAGCTCTGCCATCAGCTTGGCATATACCTGCGGGTGCTTGAGGAGGAAGTAGAAGACGCTAGACAGGGAAATTGCAGTGGTCTCAGAACCCGCAAACACCATCGACGTACACGCCGTCAGGATGCGTGTATCATCCATGAACTCCGGATGATCGTGGCCGGCTTGGGCAAATTTGGAGAGAAGGTCGACTCCACGAGAATTCGGCAGGTCATCGGGAAGGCCGTATGTCTTAATCTTCTGAATTTCACCAGCGCGCTCGTTGGAACGTGTCTGTGCAAACAGTGTCACGGGAAAGACGGTACTGTTCAGACCAATGCGCTGCGCATACATCCGGATTGGGTTCTTCTCGAGGATTAGATCGAGGATAGGCATCTGGCCAATCTGTATGACGGGTCAGTATAGGTAAGCCCGCCTAGGTTCGCCCCGCTGCAACTTACCGGCCCTGCGTAACTGAGAAACTTCTGCAGGAAAGCAATGATACCGTCCACATCCCTGTTCTCCTCGACGAATCCCAGGCGCTTGCTCCAAGTCAAATCGCCAATGACATCAAAAGCGAAGTACTGCAGCCACTGGCTGAAGTTGCAAGTATTGCCTGTATGCGCGAACAGCTCCTGCGTCTTATCGAGGAAGACGCCGAGTGTGGAGCTGACTAGCGGTTCGTAGTTGACGAGCGAGCTCATGGCGAAGGCATTGTTGACGCAGCGGCGGTATTTCGCGTGGTAGTCTTCGTCGGTCGTGGAGAAGAGGGATTGGAGGCGTTGGCCTTTCGCTACGGCATTTTGGACGGGGTAGAAGTCGGACTGGAGAGGAAAGTTAGTACGAGAAGGTCCAAAGCACTTGCGGAGGACGTGCCTTCGTCATGCCCTTATTCAAGCCATAAATGGTCTTGATAGCTCTCGGGTCCGCAAACGACAGAACGTTTGGCCCCAACCGCACGATATCGCCATGCTCCCTGTGCAGCCTGATCACAGTCCACTCATGGTGTCTCCCCCGCACATCCCAGAATCTCCACCAGTTTGTGTACCCGGCCGCCCAATGTCCCGGGTATTTGTTCAATCCCTTCCAGAATTTATTGTTTAGGAAGAAGGCGACGACGAGGGAGGCAAGGACCAGCGGCCAGTACTGGACGAGCAGCGGAAGTACTTCGTTGAGAAGCATTGTGCCTAATATCTTGGGTGTTGAAGTCGTTAGATATTAAGGAAGGGACACCTCAGCTTTTCATATCTAGGGCTGGTCGGCGCTGTATATAGGATGCAGCAGCCGCGCCGCAGGGCTTGATTGCCGTGAGCTCTAACGTGCTCGTCGAAGGGGCGGGATTCGGCATGGCTGGATTGCGCAAAACGAGCTATGATGCGAGTCGGCAGTTGAGGTAGCTAACAGAGAGACGCCAGCCTGTGTCAGCGGAGATAAAGGTCCCCTCTGGAAGGGATGGCCTGCTGGCTTCTCCCCGGCCTTGGCAATGAAGCCAGATCGCGGGGGCGGGGTCTCGTTTCCACCACCCGTTTGCCGTTTCCCATCCGTCTTCTAGCATTTCCACCACCCGCCATCGTCTTCACCGTGGTCGGTTCATTTAGAAGGCGGTGATCCCCTTGCTTACTTCTGACTCTCCCCGGTTTTGGCTGACGCCCATATATCGTGGCATCGCCTGGCGCTGACTCGATTCGGGTTTACACACGCCAGATCTCTGTGCTACCCTGGCCACCGACGGCTCGCGTTTAATGTGCGACCGAGAACTGCCGGCGACGTGTCGCCAGCGGCTAAGCTTCGTACGAGCGATAGCAGAGACTGTGGGCCTTGGATACAGTCGGCAGTTGATGAATCACACCAAAACGAGAATTGCCGAGTTGCAGGTGCTGAGTCAGGGCTTCGTCCGGAGCGGCCCGACTCTATCCGGAGCAGTCTACGTCGAGACACGACCATCTCTCGTGGAGGCCGGGCTCCCTCGGCCTCTACCCACTACCTTTGTACGGCATCATACATACTAATTCGAACTGATTACATTCCATGTAGATTTGAGCTCATCTCTTGGAACTTTATTTAAAGAAAACCGCTCAAGACTGGGGGCTGTTACAAGAAAGAATGGAAATGGTGAGAGCCTTTGAGGTGTTTTTATGCATAGAGCGCCTGGACGGCGCCCACTCAACCGTTATAGCAATTCTGCCATACTCATATTTCTGATCCTGGACCATCTCCGCCCAGCTTCAGATTACGTGAGGGCCTAGCCGCCTGTACTTCCCTCGCAAAGTCGCCTCGCCTTCTCCATAGTCATCTTTCGCCACTTAGACTTAGGATTCATATGAAAAGGCTCTGCGGCACGCTTTCCCCTAGCCTATTCGGAGAATGCGTTTAAATATCTGATGAGAAGTCCATGGTCGAAGATCGCAGCTACGCCGTTGGTGACAGGTGTGGTGGCGTCCTTAAGCACCTCGAATTCCACTGGCATGACCCTTCCGTAAGGCAGTCGCATGTCTACGTATAGTCGGCCGATGGCCGATACCTACCCTTTTGATGGTAAGGAAATCTGGTCTCGATGCTGCGGGTCGATGCGGATCTTGAGTCCCTGAGCGACAGCCCATGACTGGTTGAGCACATTGCAGTTCAAACCTGTGTCTAGGAGGGCTTGGAATGGGACGTCATTGTTGAATGATGGGTTGGGGAGGGGCTTCCATTCGGCTCATTGGAAAGGTACATCATGGGCCATGACACCCTCAGGCGGAGAAGAAGAGATTTACGAAGCGGGAGAAACAATCTTTGAGTGTTTTCGTGGTATCCAGAAATGAGCGTGAGGAGCAGGTCGAAGGGAAGCGCTTCACGACCATCGCGATCACTTCCGTTGCAGGAAGATGGGAAATCCTCACCGTCCGCGATGCGTGCGAGAATCATTCAAGGCCCAGAGGATCTTGTAGCCGTGGCACCAACTCCCGATGACGACCGCCTCAGCAGACTACTCAGGGCCACCTGCGGCCGGTGTCTCCAGGTATACTCTACGCCCCCTTGCAACCAGTTTGCCAACAACACCGTATGGGAACGCAAGCGAAAACCATCCCAGCTCCACTCAGACATCTACGACTTCCCCGCGCGGCGCGTCCAGATCCTGAACTATAGCGTGAGCGCAGTGTTCTGTGCTGTGTTGCTTGTAGGCGCAATGGCGTGTTTGAGAGCAATTAGTGAGAGATCGAGGGGCCTCGGGGTTGGCATGGTTGCGTTGTCTGCCTTCTTGTTTGCGGCGTTTGTAGCGTTGTTTACCGATGCAAGACGTAGTGAGGTCTTCGTGGGGTCGGCGGCGTACGCGGAGGCGTTGGTAGTATATGTGAGCGCTGGGGTTAGAGGAACGAAGCAGACACAGGAAGGGACGCAGAGTGGTGGAGTCACGTAGATGTACCTGTTCTTCCACAACCCATGGAACACTCGATCTAGCCTGGGGTGTTGGATTCTCAGGAGGCCGGATGGCGCTCTTGATGGCGTCCATGGGCCATCTTGCCTGGCTGTTCCGTCGGAAGTGGAAAAAGGAGCATGAGCAAAATAGGAATCGGTTGAAGAACTCAAAGGCATATCAGAGTGACGGTGAGCACGCTATCTTGAGGATATGGGATGAGTGAAGACGGGAAGCATCATGGACTGTCGGATGTGGCAGTAAGAAATAAATACGGGGAAGTCGAGGAACTGTAGAAGCTAACGAAGCGGACGATAAAACGAGAACCGTGGCATGAATGGACATCTGCTCGGACGCGGTCATCCAGTAATGCGAGCATGATTGTCTCAAAGAGTTTTCGCCAAGCGGAAACGTGCGTGCAGTCCAACGTCGCTTCCTTATTCGGCAGGACTAGACTTGACAACCGACCCGCCTCAGGATGCTTGAGACATTCTCACCTAAACGCCCGGCCATGTAACCCTAAACTCGTCCTTAAATCTCCTGATGCTGATTCATCTCGGCTGCCCTACCTTCACGCACGCGCGCTGAAGCACAATTCGAAACTTTATCGTATAGCGAGCGGTAGATGCGTGCCAGCTAGAGATGGACGCGCGGTATGGACACTCGCCAACGACTGCGCCCTACGCTGACGCATGAGGGCCCAACATCCGAATGTCCTGCAGGTGAAGAATGGCCGACTGGACTGGTCACCAGATGAAGATGTTCGGAGATCGGTCCCGGGCCGAGCACGGGGTCCTGCGCGACTTTTGCGAGCCTGTACAACTTCCCCAGACTTTCCCGCGTGGCGTACTGGAGGTACCATCGAGGTACCGTTCCGGGGCCAGACGCTGACGGACCGTGCGGTGGAGAAGTACTCGTGACCGGCTCCTGTGAAGATGTATCCTCTAGTGACTTCCCGAGGCTTACGGCATCCAACAGCATTGGACGAGTTTGAGATGGACGTGCAGCGAGAATCAAATTGGAAAACACGGAAAACAGACTCGAAACTCAAAAATCAAGGATGACAGATGCTGGAGTTTGCAGTTCATGTGGTCGGGCACACTGCGCTCCCGGCCTACCATTCCGTCCGGTTCTTCTCGCGATGAGTCAACGCCAACCACGTCGCTACGCATGCAGCGTACATACAGGCGCGCATGCGGCCGTGACTCCCACCAGCAGATTCCGAAACGCCTAGAGAGAGCCTACCTGCACGACTGCTCATTGGCAATGGCGAGGAGGATGCGCAAGCAGCAAGAACAGATGGAAAGATGGGTTGGGGACGGAGCGCGGAAGATGTTGGGCGTTGGAGTTGGAGTTGGCTTTCGCCGCTTGTAGCCGGCTAGTGGGCACATGACAGCGGGATCCCGTCTCGCGCGGTTCCCTGTCGAGCTGAGGGGCATCCGAAACTGGCAAAGAGGGACGATACCGCTTCATGCGCAGATGCACGATCAACAGTGCGCCTTCGTGGGGAAGGCATTCTCCAGCAAGATCCCTCGCGACCAAGAGGGCGGCGGTAGTCGACTGGCGAATGCCGCCACAGCCGAGCCGGATGCGCATCGTCGGGCCCCCGACTGTGAGGCGTGAGGCGCAGTCGTCAGTATCCGAGCTGCAGGTTTCGGCGTCGCCTGTGCAGATTTTGAAACAGCGAAGACGCCGGCTGCTATCGATAGGACCGCTGATATGGGTCGACGATAGGTTAATCCGGGGTCGCTCAACGTCGTCAGGACTTGCGCAATCGCGTCGGTCCGCCTCAGCAGAGGATACTCTGTTCCAATCGTGGAGAGGGCGCGAAAGGGGAAGACGAGCATTGAAACGGCCACTCTATGCAGACCGCTCAACGAGTAGAAGCTCCACCGTCGCGGTTTCTGGTAGACTACCGCAGTCTCGGCCGGCGCGACTCGTTGCAAGGAAAGGGAGCTTAGTCTTGCAGATAGGCGACCGGTTGGACATCGGATGTGCGCATGTGCGAAGTCGGCAGAGGCGACTCCGAGGAGGATCTCGGATCTCCCGCCATGTCGCCATCTGCCACAGCCATCACCGCCGCGCACTGCCACAGCGCATCTGCGGCGTTCCCGGCTATTGCTGCAAGCGGAAATCACCATGGCCCGCGGGCGTCGCGCGCCATCGTCGTCATCGCCGCGAAAGATGCTGGAGGCAGGTCGCGCAGTCTGCTTCAGTACGCGCCCGAGCTACTCGACGATGGCACGCTGCCATGGTTATTCTGGACCGTGTCTGTCTGAGGGCCCGCGCGGTCGCGATCACATGAGGGCCGCGCGAGAGGGCTTTTCGACGCGGACAGCACCCCTGCTCGCACCCCGGCTATCCCAGCTGATTGGGCTGACTGTTTCTGGCCCATTTTTAGCCCCAAGCAACGTCGTCCTGTCGTCGACCCAAGACGACGTCCAACTCTCCCACCTTCTCCAACCTGAAAGACAGAACCCCTAGCCTCCACTCTATCCGCCATCGTCCCTTTACCCGCGTACGCCGAATGTGGCAGCAACCCCGCTGCGGTGCGCGCTCGTTTTGGATGTTGAGCAAAGCTTCTGGAATCCCGCACCGTGGGATGCCATGTCGCGACACCACCTGCTCGAGGCCCAGCAGCAGCAGGCGCCCCAGGAGCAGAGCGCCGGCTCGCTCGCATGTGGCGTGTAGTTGGAGTACGGGCTGCCTGCGCGCATCCGAGCAGGTTGCGGGCCCCATGTGCATGGTCAACCGTGAGCGCGGCCCTCAGCTGCCTTGGGAGGTATCGAAAGGTCCCAACATGCTTTTTGCCATGTGCAGCGCAGGCTGATGAGCGCCGGCTGCGCTCCTCATCTCCGCCTGCAGGTTCTGGCTGGCTTTCTGGCAGCCATGAGGGCATCGCAATCTTCTCGCTGCCCGCCTCCGCCTATCCACGCGCGCCCACGGCGTGAGCAACGCGGTCGCCGTGTCGGCCGGTCAGCTAGGATCCGACTAGACCTGCAGCTGCAGCTCTCGCCATATATGCACGATTAAATCAAGCTAGATGCGCAGTGCAGCCAAACGGGGCAGTGTGCATGATGCACCCTTGCCGAGCTCTGTGGCCACGCCGAGCGGGCCATCACCGTCCCCTCGTCAGTCAGCGCTCTTAATACAAGATGCCACCCTCGACCGCTAGCCTTCCCTACCCTCCACCTCTCACCTCGCCTTCTCCTCCCCTCATTCGTCCGTCCTTTTCTTGTCTCCTCCGCACTGCAAGGCGAGCCAGCAAAAACGTAATTCCGCCTGAGACATCCTTTTTACATTCTCTTTTGTTCCTTTCGTTGATCCCGCCGTCCCATATAATATCGCATCGTCTCGCGCACCGCCACACCCAGCCATAATGCCCATCCAGCTGCTGCCCGCCTCGGCCGCCGCCTTCGCGCCCCGTTCCACCGTCAACATCGTCCTGAACTCCAAGGTGGAGCCCTGGTTAACGCAGACGCTGAAGCGGATAAACCGAGTGAAGCGCCCGCTCAACAGCGTCCAGCAGCATACGCGATGCCTCACGGAAACGCTGTCCGGCTCGAACGCTATATGGTCGCTATGCTCCATCATGGTCCCCAAGGCCCCCGATTCGGAGCTGCGCAAGGACCCCAACCCGCTGGTCGAGGCCATCTTCAACTACCAGGTCATCCACATTGAGGCATACGTCGTGCACGTCGACATGGTTTCACAGCATGAGGTTGCATTCAAGCTCACGCCCGAAACCATCGAGGCGCTTACCGAGTACCACAAGGACATCTACTCGGTCGACGTGGCCGCCAGCACCTGGAACTGGCCCGAGAAGGAGGCGCAGCTGAAGAAGCTCCAGGACGAATTTATACAGGCCGTCAACCGCTACGTCTTCCGGACTGGCGCGCGCGCATTAGAGGGGATGGAGGAGGAGGGCGCGGGAGAACTACTTGAAGGACGAGGTGAGGACGTCAAGAGCGCCATCATGGGCCTGTTCCTCCCGCTGCTTCCTCCTCCTCCGAGGATCGTCGACGTTGTCCGACCAGCACCGCTCCTCCCAAGCTCGCCGGGCGCATCCAACTGGTGGCAGCCAGGACATCACATCCTGCAGTCACAGCCAGCGCATGTTGAATCTTGGAGGACCGTTCACTCGACACCAAGCCCAACCATTGCTACCTGCGGTGAAACGCAACCATCGTTCTGGAGTACAATGGGCTTGGACGCTGTACAACTACCGTCGCCGACCCCCTCCTTCAGCCAGCCATTCAACACCACGAGCCAGTACTACAGCCCGCCTCCGGCAACCGCCCCGATACCTGCGCTTCCCCTGCCTAGCGTGCTGGCCCAGCAATGCGGGTCAAGCGCCGTGCACGGCGGATTCAGCAGCGGATTCGGATGGGACTCTGGATTCGCACCACAGTACGCAGCATTCACGTAAGCGCGTAGGATCAGAAGCGTGGTACCTGTCCTCTGTCGAAGCCCAGGAAGCGCGGACCTGGCCAGTCCCCTTCTTCTTCCCCCTCCTACACCCGGGTTGCGGCGCACAGCCTTGCGACGCCCGACACGAGACGATATGCGATGTGCACGAAAGTGATGTACAACATCATCATACCAAAGCATGGGACGGCGTTTCATCGATTTTAGCGACTGCTTTGAGCGTTCCTACTCTCTTCTCTCGTACAAATTTCCTTGATATCCGTTTAGTGTAGCGTCTGTTGTTTTAGCGAGCGTCTCTTTTTTTGCCTGTCTCCTATGTCGCCTTTCCTGCATACAGCGGCCGGACCAGGTCTTTTCTTTTGGGTCTTGCATCTCTGGGAGGTTTGCATGTCGGGCATTTTAAGACGGATACAGACAGCCTCACGGCTACGAGGCAGGCACACTCGGTTGTTTTTGTTTAATGTCGTACTGGGCGGCTGCTGACTCTTGATTGAGCATGGCATGCCACTCATGATTGGACGCAGTTACGTTCTCGCCTGCTCAGACTGGCATTGAGTGCCAGCCGGACATGCTGGGGGGCGGCGACAAAAGTTATGCAAGGCATCTGGGATGCGTGTAATCGTCTGTTCCTGCGCAGAAGGATGGATTGGGCGGTGGAGGAGCGAGGTTCCCGGTCGAGACACGAGTACGCCCAGCGCGGATTTGGCTCTCAGGAATGCGGTCTTCTGCTTGCGGAACTGCACTTCCTGATTGACGCGGGTTTCTTTGGCTTTCTCCATCTGCTCGAGACGCTGGAGCGCAGGGACTGTAGGGTCATCTCCTACTCTTCAGGACTGGGTCTTGGAAGAAGCACTCCCTGGCGGAGTGAATCTGATGCTGGCAGAAGCAAGCTTCTACTATAGCAGTCTAAATGTAATAAAAAAACGAAACTTCAGCAACTCCAGCAGCAGTCCCAGAAGCATGAAGCAAGTGCGGAGGCCATTCGTCGGGGCAGACCCTGGGCGCGCTCACATGCACTGACTCGGGCGGCGGCTCTGCGGATCTCGCAGCCAGCGTGCTGGGATCGCCGCGGGAACAGCTGGGGAATGAGAGCGCGGCGGACGGGGGCAGGCGGAGTGCTGCGAGTGTGCGACGTCTACAATAGGCGGTGCCTGTTTCAAAAGCGTGCAGCGAGGCAGCGTGGCACGGGCAGAATCCGGCTTTGTCCCGGTGCTGCCTCAGGTCGGCTCTTTGTGTTTGGCGGCCGGGCCGGCCTGCGACGTGCGAACACCCACGGCCGGCCACCACATGCGAGAGCCTCGCCAGCATCTGCATCTGCGTCTGCATCCTCCCCGTCCGCCCTTCCCACGATGCCCGCTGCCCCTGCCGGCCGAGCATAGCAGCGCCCGAAGCCCACCTGCGCCGGCGCACATCGCATCGCTCGCTGGTCCCGCCATGCCGCCCGCCAACTCTCGCAACCCCAGCCCGCCCGCAGTAGGTGCCAGGTCCCCTCGCCCGGCTGCAACCCTCTGTGTCCTCTCCGCACGCGCGTGCGCAGCGGGTGCCAGCCGCGGCCTCTGAAGACGCATTCTGACTGTGCAGGACTCGGGACGGCGTGCCCAAACGCCGCCGTCATACATCTCGGCGCTGTCCGAGGCGCTCGAGAGCCCCGTCACCCAGGACGTCTACAACCTCGCGGCCACCCTGACGACCCAAGCCGAGGACGCCGACGCCGACGCCGACGCGAGCCTGCGCTATCTGCGCGCTGCCCAGGACCACGACCAGCGGCGGCTGGAGAGGTCGCGCGACCGGCTGAGGGCGCTGGAGCGGGAGCGCAGCGAGCTGGAACACCGCGACAGAAGCGAGCGCCTGCGACGGGTGATGAACCGCCTAGGCCGCCTCCACGACGACCCGCGCGCTGCGTATGGCGACCGCGTCCCCAGCCAGAACAGCCTGTACGACTGGTCGCCCGCCAACGAGGCCGACGACGAAGACGAGCTCGACCAGATCCTGGCCGAGCTGCGCCGCGAGCAGCCGAACACCCACCCGGAGATCCTGCGCGTGCTGGGCCGCTCACAGCTCGATTCGGAGAGGGAGCGCTCGCGCGCCATTGTGTCCAGGCTGCTCAACTCGAACCAGCCGTCGCAGTCGGCGGACGGCTCTCTGAGGTCTGCCGCTATCCTGCAGTCTGTGCGGCGGCATCCCCGGTTTTCTGCCCGCACCCGAGATCACAGCCAGCGGTACAATGCTGACAGAGAGTCTGTCACCAGGTCGGATAGCCATACGCATTGGAGGGACCGCTACGGGCCTTCTGAAACGGCGCGCCAGGCTGCTGGCATGTCTCGCCTCTCCGACCGGACCTCACTCGACCGAGCGATTGAACAGGCCCGCGACCGTGATGTGCTAGCGCGCGTGGACTCGTATCGTCGAAGCTACCTAGACCGCACCTCGGCTTCAACTTCTACCGTGTCGCCCATGCTCGAACAGACTATCAAATACCTATCCCGGATACGGTATTCAAATACGCTCGACGAGAGTCTAAACTACGCTATAGACGCAGGCTTCTTGGCCAAGGACTACTTCTGTGATGATCACCAAGACTTCGTCCTAGATCCCTTTACGCTTCCGCCGCCAGCGGAGACATCGTGGTTAGCACCTGGTGCCGTGCTATCAGGATGCCAGCACGCCACCACGGTTACTTCTACTGTCACTACCACCACACCAGGAGCAAGCACAACGCTGTACCGCTTCCGGAACAACGACTCTATGACCTCTACTCTCTTCGAGCCTCCTGGCCGGACGTGGCTGGGCTCCGGTTATACATCCAGAAGTCGAAGCACCTCAGGCCCCGAAGTCGTTACATCTCACTCGCCGCAGCAAGATCGGTGGCCAGTGAAGGTGACTATCCACGCGGTCGACTACAGTAGGATGTCCCTGTCAGCCACTATGGAAGCCTACAACGTCCCGTCACACCCACGTCCACATCAGACTCTGTTTAGCCATTCGATAGACGGTAACCCACAACCGTTCACTCGGACGTCGTCGATTACGACATACCTTGAAGGCGAGATACTTGACTTCAACACGCACACCCTCCTCACCGAATCCTTCAAATCCAGCGCAAGCAACGACGCCACCTACTGGAGGAAATTACCACCGTTCCAGATGCTCACGGATGAGGAGATAGTCCGCAACCTAACAAGTCGAAGATGGTTCAACGAAGTGCTGAGCAAAGAGTGGATCCTCATGCGCTGGAAGGAACGCTGCTTCGTCAAATCGCTCAACCGATCGACCGCCGACCCCGTTCAACCTCCATCCAACTCTTCGTTCTCCTCTGCCCCTGCAGTCAACTCGTTCCACTCCAGCTCGACCCGGGAAAACCATCAACCTGACCCAAGCACACATTACTGGGGTGGCGCCGGAACGGATGCCGAACACGGCTCTTTCGATGATTCAGGTTGCGGGTTGACTATCAGTGGGTTCTATTATGTGTGTCTGAGGAGGAGCAATGGCGCGTTGGAGGGGTTGTATTACGATCCGCAGAGCAGCCCGTATCAGTGCTTGAAGTTGGAGAGTGTGAGAGGCGGTGTATTCCCTGCTTGGGGGTTCAGGTAGTGGTTGGCGCTTGAAGAGGAGAAAAGGGGGTGTGAAGTGTTTCGATATTTTATTTGCATGACCAGGCGTTTACAGGGCTCCGGGCTCTTGTGGGTTCTGGATACGGGAGTTAGAGAATTACCGCCCAGTGTGGCTTTGGTTTGGATCGGGTATTTTACGTCTGGCGAAATGGCTGGATGGACTCTACGCTCGCTATAGCTTCTATCCGCATATTCCGCACGAGAGATGGAAGAGGCTCAAACAGAGAGCGCAGCGGATGTACGCGAGCCTCGATAAATGACCGAATGAATGAGAGAAAGTTCTCTTGAACATGTGCTGCGCGCAATTTGCGTAGGAGGCGTGAAGTATATACGCGGGCGTGACGACGTGAGTGTAGTAGCGTATCAATAGCAAACACGGCGTTCGGGCATGTCAATCGGACGTGGATCAGGGCTTTGTAAGGACTTTAAGCATAGCTTTTGCGAATGCCTCTCGAGGGTTTAAGCCGGTAGTGTCACAATCAATACATTCTCCATTAAACAGCGGAGCAGCATTCTCACTAGTTGGGAGTGGGTTGTGCTGTAGAGGGAGGAGGTGTTCATACTTTTCCTCTTGATAGGCTAATATAAACTGAAGAGCTAACTGGGTTATCAACAAACCAACCATGCCCCATCTCCCGAATTACATACATTACCATACCATAGAGCTAACGCCAGTCTATACACTGAGTGAATGCCTCGCTAAAATTCTATCCACACATGCACAACACCGAACTCCAAGTATACACAGTCCGTCCATCATGGTCGTTAATTAAGGACCAGCATAGCCGATATTCTCCCTATCATCGTCGATGACCCTGCCGTACCTGCGTTGATTGTCAGCAAATTCAATGTTTAACGAAATAAGGAAGTAGTGCTCACTCTAGAAGCAGCCTGAAGAACCAGGCCTCGAAATCCACATTCCTAAGCACTTTATCCGCCCATTCCCTACTCCTCTCCGCAATCTCCCTCGCCTTTCTCTCACCGAGCGAGTCACCGTTTCCGCCTTTCCTGGCGTCGTGCCCGACGTCTCCGTCGACTGGTGCTTGCGGCCGATCGGGACCACTAAACCACCGCACGAGGTCGAGGTGCTCGTCGCCAATCAGAGACAGTGGGACGTAATGCACCCATGGCCGTAGCCACTCCTGGTGCCACTCGCGGAAGATGGCCATTTTATACGTCAGCGATTTCGACCGGAGAAACGAGTAGAAGCGGCCCGAGAAAGCATTCCCATCCATATCGAGCAGGTGCTTATAGTACCACGCATCTTGCCCATCTACCCGCTCCGTAAGCTCGAAGAATTCCTTCTGCGCGTCGCAGTCTCCGGGGTCGCACTGCCCAATGTGGCTGAACTTGACGTCGATGAGCTTCTTGTAGTCTCTGCGGTCCACTTCTTGGACTTCATATTCGGGATTCTTGTCGTTACCGCTCTTGTTGATGAACATGCCAACCTTATCCGGCGCATTCAGGCGTCTCACTATCCGTTGACGGTGCTGTCTCCTCCATCCACCATTCCTACTGAACCCGCCCGTTGTCGAGCCGCGCCAATACAAGCTATTTGTCTTATTCTCCCAGCTAGTATCGTGGTCCTCGTCGTACCCGACTTTGCCGAACCAGTACCACGGGCTCGGGTATAGGATGTCCTGGAAGCTGGAGATCTTGGACTGCGAGAAAACGGGCGTGAGCTCGTGGATGATGTTGAAGGCGTTGGGGCGCTCGAAGAAGCCGAATGTGGAGGAGAGCGAGGGCGAGTTGCAGATGTCAGAGAAGGCGGTATGGTTGTAGACGTATTTTAGGGGGGATGCGGCATAGGAGGTGAGATTGTCGGGCGGTTGGTCTTCGAAGTTTTGCGCCTGGCTGTTTGCGGGACAGGAGAGGCGTGCGTGCGTCCAGGTCTGCTGGTGGGCAAAACGGTTGAAGCGAGTTGTCTGGGCTTCTTCGAACTGTTTTCCGTCGTTCATGTCCAGAGGGCGCTTCGAGAAGGAATTCCGAGGCTTTTCATTCTTCATGACGCCGGGAAGTACGGCGTCTCGGGCTTTCGCGACCATGGCGGATAGATGGTCGTTGGGGACTACCACTCGCGGCTCATCGTGGATGTTGAAGCCAAGATCCATGTCAGGGAGATATTGGATGAAGTCTTTCATCATTCCGGTCGTCGCCTGCTGTTGCCATTCCGGTCCACCCTCAATCTTGGCCACATTACCATCTCGTATCATCATCCCGATTAGTGCGCTATCTTCGTGGCCCAGAGCATTCTTTATGCGCGCTCTAATGGTCGAAGGCTTCACCGCCCAGTACGGCAGCAGGGATCGTGTGACAGTATCGTATTCGTCGATGAGAACAACTCCATTGCGAGTCGCAAATTCATACCATTTGTCGAAATGGGGTGGGGGCGCGATGCCGTTTCGCCGCCGATATTCCCTCACAGCCTCTGCCAAGCTCTTGGATTGCCTGTTGAGCAGGTCTTGGAATTCCTTCTCGGCGGAATCTATCAGCTGGGCCGCGGGATGCCCCTTCTTTAAATCCATTGGGACCGGAGCGAATGGCGTCTCTGGAGGAAACGCATAGAAACCCGAAGCGTCCTTGCGTGGCGAGACATAGGATGGTCTCCCAGCTGCATGTCGAAAAAGTAGCAGTCCGATCGAAAGCGCCGTAACTCCAATGAGGACTCGTCTAAACCGTATCGAACTCCGAATATCCACAAATGATGTAGAAGATGAAGCACCGTATAGAAACAGAAGTGCCGATGACGCATATACGATGGTGAACCATATACCCGAAAAAGATGCCGCTAGGTTTAGCCTAGCGCATATGTACGAAAATAAGGACAAGAATGAAGTATGTACAGCGCCTTGCTGAAGAAGCTGTATCAATCAAGTTAGCATGGACCCAAAAGCAGATTCGAAGCTTCGAAGGTCGCCTCTGTATCAATCATGGAGAGTCTAGCTAGGATGGACTCTTGCTGCTGGCAGCTGTAATGCACTTCTAATGGAGCGCTTATGCAGCCTTTGCTCAGGCCCACTTTGGGGCGCGCACTTTACTTCCACGCTTGGGCGCTGGAATGAAAAGTGTGAAGTAGAGACAGAGAAGGTTCCGAGCACTTACCATGACAAACATTAACACGTTCACGAGAACATTAACGCAAACCATCATGAGGATCTGCTGCATGGTCCTATGATGGTGCAGCGTTTTCCAGTCCCCGTTCAACTCTCTGTAGACGGGCTCCCACGAGATAGCATCCGGTGTGATGGCAGGCTCCATCAGGTACGTGGCGATCGCACACATTACCGTCATGACCGCTGCGACGTCCCTGAGCCCGCCGAGGGGTTGCTCTTTCTGGCCAGCGCTGGCGGAATTGCGGCGCGAGAAGGTGCCGTTAGCGGACATGAGCCCTCTTCTACCGGAATGCCCCTCATCCTTACTCGACTTTAGGGCGCTTTCGAAGAGTACGATGCCGGTCGCGGCGAAGATGACGCTACTGATTCCGAGCGCGGAGGCTGGCGACGTGCTAAAGGGAGTCGCGAGTATGACGGAGGCGGAGATTGTAATTATAGCGAGCAGCCTGAATGACCTCGGATGCGATAAATGCTCGCGGTTGAAGCTGCTCTCGGTGGGGGAATCGTCAACAGGAGCGTACGTAGGTAGTCCCACCTGCTTGGACAGCAAGTCGTTTTCCGAGATGAACACAACGACGAGCGGAAGGAAACCCTAGCTAATGTCAGCTCAGCTATCAATAGACGTAACCAAAGCGACCTTTGTCGACCAGATGCCCTCCTTATCGCACGCAGCCCTGTCGCATATGAGCGACAGGGCCAGGAACCCGCCCGCCAGCGAGGCTGTAGTCCTCCTCTTTCCGGCATTGCTCGTCCACAACCCCGCGCGGAAGATAGTCGGTATCCATACGAGCGCCCATGAAACGGAAGCTACGAGCAGCTGGTGGTGGACTGGGCCGTGGACGCCTGCGACGGCGGCGAGGACGGCGAAGAGCAGCGGGACGAGGAGATGGTGGTGTTTACGCGCATTCTCCACGATCAGAGAGACGACCGGGTGCATTGGAGCAAAGTGCTATCGTTCGTCGGCGGGCATCGAGAGTGTCGACGGCGAGATGTGGTGGTCGAGTCGTGCGGCCCGAGATCTTGAAGATGAGGTCAGTCAGGGACAGGAGCATCGGGACCGGGATCCACTCGCTTGGCGCGCTAATGACGCGATCGAACAGATCACTTGAAACGTCGACTCCAAACATCCATGTATATTCGTTGACGGCCTTCTGCCCCTCTGTCTAGTCAACGGAATACTCAATGATAAGCTGCCCGCTCTCTTTCAGCCCTCCTGAGGTACACGCAAGCGCCAGGCCGTCACATCAGAACCGCACACGGCACAATGAACGCCATGAAACACCGGCACTTCTAAGGAACACCGAGGACGGAGATGACCCGCTTAAATGATCCGGTATATGCAATGGGCGCGGGAACCTGCGACTCTACTGAGAGGACCCTGCGTCCTGCTCTGCTCGCCGTTGCACGAGCCCCCAGCCGATGTTACGCAACAAAAGCAGTATGACCAGAGCCGGGTAACCCTAAGCGGCGCCTTACGCACCCCTCCATTGATTCACCTCGCGCGGTTGGCAAGAAGGCGCCATTTGTAGCTTTCTAACCACTTCGACGTTGTTCATGAGGACTGTTGAACAGCCGCCATGATCCGCTGCCAGCAGATTATGGCTTGAAGCAACAACAACAATTTCCGCCGAAGCCGCCCTGGAGATACCATATCAGTCGGCATGGGGTACATCTGCGAGCCACAGGGGCCGGGCTTGGACTTGGGGCTGGAATCATTATTCGTAGTACACATGATGCCAGACTGTTCCGGCACGTGCGGGCTGAGTCTCACGGATTCTCTGAGGGCCAACCAGAATCCCCACGCACAAGAATATCTTCTTGCTCAGCTAATATGCGAGACCCGTCATTTAAGCACTAGCCATGAACAAAACTCAGCCCCTCAACACCCAAGTCGTTACATGCGGCTATTGGATTCCTCACCAACCACTATTCCCCACCAAACAACGTCGGCCACGTCGTCTCCTCCCGTAACGCTCTTAGACACACTATTCAGTAATCTGAAGAACCTGCCCACCGCAACCCCCTTCCTCCTCTTCACACTACTCAATTCCTGAGTGCCCCCAATGACAACCGACAGCGTCGTGACCACCAGGTTAGCCATCATCACGTTCCTCAGACTCCTATTCCGATGGAACCCCATATTTCCGCTCCAATCCCGTCAGATAACCCGCCAGCCTGGCATCTCGCGCCTTGAGCACAGGATCCAGCGACGAGCCGATTTGATCGACGAGATGAGTGCCACAGCCCGTGAAGCAAAATGGCGGACAGTCCTCAACCTCCTTCCTCTCAATATTGCGGAGGCCTTGTAGAACTAGATGCAGATTTTCGAAGCGAAATAAGGATGCAGAGCGAAAGGCGTTCCCACGGCATTGGCAACTGGTGCTCTGCAATGTTGCGGATAGCGAGCCAGGTATCGCGATATTCGTCGAGAGCGATTCCGCCTGAGAAGCGCTGTCTTCGGATCTCGCGTAGTGGGAAACAGCGAGCGACAACTGCTCTGATGTCTTCTATTGTTCGATCTATGGTGAGTTGCGTGGTGACGATTGTTCTAAATTCCGTGATGAGTTCATCTAGATGCGCGACTAGTACGATGTGGCCTGCAAAATGCGGATCCGGGTCTTTATTATATGGAAGTGTGGCAATGAGGTAGGTCGTTCGTTTGAGGGTCGGAGAGTGCTGGGGACGCCTGCGAAAGGAGACGAAATTTCGCAAGAATCTGCAAGTTTAAAGACCTTCTTGAAGATGGATAACGAGAGAAAGGATATTTTTGAAATGTGGATGAAAGATGGACACCAAAATTCTGCACATCACACTTGGCACCAAATTATGGTTTCGAGAGTCAGTCACTGTCTGCCACCAATGGTTATTGGTGCCGAGTACATTCTCTATCTCCGCATATCGAATATAAGACTGGTGTAAGGCGCCCACATGCGGTTCATAACTGTCGTTCCAGCATCCGCATGAACCGAGAAAGTACCCATGGAACACTCCAGCGCCTGAAGCACAACGCAATCGACTCCCCATATAAGGATGAAATAGTGCAGTGTTGATGCACTCTACCATGGCTTCGAAAGGCCTCCACAAAGAACCACGCCACACGATCGCAAGCCTTCACCCCATCAAAGATACTCCTACCTCACCCTTATCGCGACCAGAACCAGCCTTTCCGGGCCGGCTTTGCGTCCTTGACATCATAGGCATAGCCGTCATTCTGTGGACCTTTCTTCTTGGCTTCGTCCCATATGCTGCCGTCAGTGCCATTGTCGTCGATGATGGTCCACTCCTCGTTGTCAAGCTGGGATTCTTCTGCCTTTGGGAGTGTCTTCTTTGCTGGTGTGACTGGGATTTCGGCCATGCCTGAGGATGGTGTGTTGGTGACGTCCTTGAGGGGTTGCTTGCCCTCGCCTTTCATCTCAGGCTTGGGGGTGGGCTGGTCGAAGTAGAACTTCTTGTCCTTCGGGATTGTCCTAAATGTAGGTAAGCTGACAGTCCTTGCAGGGCGGAACTGGTCCTTACAGATACTCCCCGGCATCGCGCTGCTTCCGTAAGGCAGCCAGCTCGCTCGCGTAGTCGAGAAATCCGGAAGTTGGCTGGCCCATGCCAAAGCCCCTGTCGAGGTCTGCATTTACGACATGGATGAACGCTTCACCGTTCTTGTCCATGGCCCAGCGGAGCTTCCATCCGCCCATGGTCTCCTCTCCGAAGTTCTTGGCAATATGCATGTACACGATTCCCTGCCACGTCATTAGCATTCATATAATACCACATCAAACTGGCCGACGTACCAGCGACTGCACGATCTTCCGAAAAGCCGGCTCCTTCACATCAAGCACACCGTTATCATCAAACCACTGCTTTTCAAACAAGCCATCCCAGAAGCACTCCTGATTTGCACTACGACACAAATCCGCCCACCACTTCTCCACCACGTACTTCTTCACCCTAGCAGCGAGTTCGGGGTCGATAGTGAGGTCACGGGAGTAGTTAACGGTCGATCCGACGGACTTGCGGTAGGGCGTATGCTCTTGGTCGTTGTTGCGCCATTCTTCCGGTGTGCCGGTGCGGCCGTATTTGGTGGTCAACTTCGACATCGCGGCGAAAGTGCGTGGGTTGAGTTCGGACATATAAAGTTGGTTGTCGGTTGCGCGTAATTTGAATGGTGAGAGCGGGTATGTGGCGGTGGGAGAAGAGGGTTTGTATATATAGCTCCGTGAACGGGGAGTTTGCTACCTTGTGGTAGTGAGTGAATATCCTGCGATTGAGGCACTGCGACTAGGGGGCAATTCCCATCAGGGTATCAACCAGGATATTCTAGATTACCTGGCAAGTCTCGTGGATCTATCGAAGGGAGTAGCGCGATGACTGTTCCATTCTTTCACCGGAAGCGTAAGGTAGTCTATGGAAAACACGATCTGCGATAGTAGTACAATGACAACATCTGCGATTTTTGACCGGTTCGAGTTTGAGAAAGCCCCTATCAAGCGAGGGAACAGTTAATACTCACCAAATGAACAGAAAGAAACCTGCACGATTAATGGGTTTGGAAATGCGACGATTGACGGCAGCAGCCCTGGCTCGAAGGGTGTAATGGATGAAACAGAAGTCGCATTCGCATCATGCTAAGACTTGTGCTTGTTCGGACAGAATGAAAGAGATACTCCCCATACTAGACCTTAACGAATAGCTTCTGTTGCCGAAAGAAGAAGTGCAATGATGCGATGTGCGCCAGTTCTAGAACGCCATGAACCAGACCTGAGTCGATCCAGGAGAAAGAGGCAGTCGTAAAGCATATTGGGGGAGCTTAGAGATGCATGAGCATCATAGCCTCCCCTCCCCTTTTTCATGACCATATTCAGAATACACGGTGCACTTCTTGAGATGTTTTGAACGTCCGGTCTCCTCGTCGAAGATGTTGCATCCATAAACTGCGGCGTTCGGCGGCGTATATACTGCTCTTCGTTAGCAACATATTGCACGTCCAAAAGCAGAAGGAGCACACTTACAATGCAAGGAGACGGCGTACTCGTCGGGATCCGGATTAGAGATGCGGTGTAAGCCGAGCTTGTCACACATATACGTGACCTGATTCTCCTCGTAGGTTTTCTGAGAGAGAATCTCGAGCGGACGGTCCTCGTCGTTATTGAGGTTGATGGTTGGCCACGAGTAGCGGGTTTCGGTGAGGCGGCCCTTGAGCACTTTCATGATGCAGTGGGCGTTGGCATGACTACCTCAAGTCAGTGGTTGACTGTGGAAGAGCAGTTGACGGCGGATTAATGTGACATTATCTTCGTAGAGGGATAGCGTCCGACAGCGCACCGTCTTTTTATTTATAATGAAGCAGTTGGGCGCTTCGACGGGGGTGGGCAAGGTGTAGCATAGACAGTTCCTCCTCTTTGCTTAACCTAGGACGTCGGGTCGGCACTTAGTGTGAGCGATAGGCTCGATGTTCCGTCCGAGGGTAGCCAATTCAAGTTCGGGGAAGATTGGTCACTTACTCATGGACTGGGCTGCCTTTTCCCGGGGACCAGACGAGGATGAGCTGAATCAAGTCAGCGAGTGATCTCTTCGAGCTATTCGATGCATACTAGGTTGCTCTTTCCATTGCCCTTGTCAACGAGATTCCGCGTATAGTTCATGTTGGAAGCCGGAAAGAAGTACTTCTCCCAGTCGGATCGGTCTGAGACATAATCTTCCATTAATTGCTGCAACTCTTCGGCATCTACATCGTCGGAATCAATTCCAGAGCACGGCCCAAGCTTCTCAGTGAGGGACTTCACGAGGATCTGGAGGTTGTCTTTGGGCGGCTGTTCGTGGGTAAAGCCGGGCATTTTGTGGATGTTGGCGGAAAAGAGGCTTTGGCTTGTTAGACACAACACCGGGGACGGGCCGCTGCAACTAATATAGAGCATAGGCCACAAAGCGATAAGAGATGATAGCGAAGGGTTGAAAGAGGCACACGTAGAGATAGTGTTACGACACGTGGACCACTCTTTCCAGACCGACTCTCCATTATGTAAGGGGCCCGATGGGCCGAAGCCGTGCTTCCCTTACTGCCTAGTCAGTCAGCCGCATCTCGTCATGCCACCTTATGCGAAGCAAACCTTGGAACGCCCCGCCCGTACGACACAAACGAGTCGGCGACGTGAAAGGCGTTCGGCTTGCGTCGGGGAGGTAAGGCTAGTGCGTCCCGGCCGGAAAATCTATCCGCCGTTGCCCCTCGCATCATCGCGCAGCCTCACCTCAAATTTCTGTACACGGCGCAACAGACCACGAACACGTTCCGAATTCTGCCTTCCGCCGGCTCGCTGTTGACTACTACTTCAAAATGGCGACCACTGTCGACAAAGTGAGTGCAGACCGCCCACAGAATGCTCGGGAACGCTGCTAATACGTCTGGCGGGGCAGATCAAGGAGATCGAGTCCGAAGTAAGACGCCCTCATCTACGCTCCCTTTCCGCGACTGACGCCATGGCTTAGATGGCCCGGACCCAGAAAAACAAAGCCACTTCTTTCCATCTCGGTATCTCGCGTATAGCCTCCGATCGGTCCGCATACGTGCTCATGCGTCGCAGGTCAATTGAAGGCAAAGCTTGCTAAGCTCAAGAGGGAGCTGCTCACTCCTAGTTCGAGCGGAGGCGGTGGTGGCGTTGGTTTCGACGTCGCTAGGACGGGTGTCGCGAGCGTTGGCTTCATCGGTTTTCCGTCCGTGGGGAAGAGTACGCTTATGAGCAAACTGACTGGTCAACATTCGGAGGCCGCTGCCTACGAGTTCACCACCCTTACTACTGTCCCTGGCCAAGTGGTCTACAATGGCGCCAAAATCCAGATTCTCGATCTTCCCGGTATCATCCAAGGAGCCAAGGATGGAAAGGGTCGTGGCCGACAAGTCATCGCCGTTGCAAAGACGTGCCACTTGATCTTCATTGTCTTAGATGTGAATAAGCCGCTAACCGACAAGCGCGTTATCGAGAGCGAGCTGGAGGGCTTTGGGATTCGAATCAACAAGAGTCCGCCGAATATTGTATTGAAAAAGAAGGACAAGGGCGGGATCAACATAACCTCGACCGTCCCTCTCACGCATATCGACCATGATGAGATCAAGGCCGTGCTGGCGGAGTATCGTATGGCCAATGCGGACGTTGCGATTCGATGCGACGCGACCGTGGACGACCTGATCGATATAATAGAAGCGAAGGGTCGAAGCTATATCCCGGTGATATACGCCCTCAACAAGATTGATGCCATCTCCATAGAGGAGCTGGATCTGCTGTATCGAATTCCGAATGCCTGCCCAATTAGCGCAGAACACGGCTGGAATGTTGACGAATTGCTAGAGCAGATGTGGGAGAAGCTGAACCTCGTCCGGGTTTACACGAAGCCTAAGGGCAAGATGCCTGACTACTCCGCTCCAGTCGTACTCCGGTCTACCGCATGCACCGTCGAGGATTTCGTACGTCACCCGCGGATAGGATGGTGAATAGGGGTCGCTAACGGGACGGCAGTGTAACTCAATCCACAAGACCATCGTGGAACAGTTCAAGCATGCCATCGTGTACGGAAAGTCTGTGAAGCATCAACCTCAGCGCGTGGGCCTAAGCCATGAGCTCGCCGACGAAGACATCAGTGAGTCCGATCTCCTTCCTGACTGGATTCCCCGGACTCACGCTGTGACCAGTCACCATCATCAAACGCTAGAAGACGCCAAGGGACTTGAATCATGACGGCATCCAGTCCCTGGACCCCAGCAGCAGGTCGCGAGTGGTGCGAGAGGCTTTACAGGATGGCTTATGTGTCTCAATCCCGTATCAATGCTAGATGTTCCCATAGGATGGCCGCGAGCGAGGCGAAGCTCCAGGCCGGCTTTCCGTGTTGGCTTGGGCCGGGGCGCAGTACTAAAAGCAGTCCAAAGGCATCAGCACGTTTATTTCGGTCGAAGCATTTTGCTTACACGGCGATCGCAGCACTCATTCGCCAGGGCTCTGGCGACTACGGCAAATCAACGCTTCCCGAGAGCTAGTCAATACAGGCCGTCGTCTCGATGCCGAGAGGCGTAGGTGCCGCAGCGGGCCTCGTGGGTAACGCATCGACGGAGGCTATTGGAACGGTCTCAGCATTGTTTTTCCCATATTGTGATCGGAAATTCAGGAATACGACGATCGTTTTCTAGCCTCTTCTTCTGATGCTGGCGCGCCCCATTGGCCTACTGATTCCAGCAGTGGTCGACTCGGAGAAAAGCAGCAGGGGTGCCGGGCGGGCTAGCGACTCACAGCACTGGCTGCCACTCGGGCGCTAATTGTCATCGCTCGCGGGCCTGAGTGGCTCGTCGGTCAAACCTAAAGTGTCTCTGGTGGCTCGCCGCGCATGGGCGCCATCGAGGCAGCCTTTCCGAAAGCGTTTCAGCCCTTGGACTCCCGGCCTCAAAGCGGGCAGCAGCAATACTCGCGGCGGCGTCTCCTTTATGCAGCGCCGATGATTGACGCTCGTCCGGGCCGTGGGAATCGCCGGGCTCGCGTACCTGAGCGTCATGGCGAGGGCGGTCTTCTGGGTCGCACGCCACCAGCGCACGGCAACGGCCAGCAACGCAGCACCAGGCGCACGAGGAGCCCGTCGCGGAGCCAATATGGCGCGCCACCTCTGGCCGCGACCGCTTTTGGCAGAGGCAGATTAGCCGGCGCTGGGAGCGGTGCTGTGCGATGGCCGTGATGGGATGATCCTGCTGCCAGGCCGCCTAGAGACCCCATTTGCCGCCGCGCGCTGAGCGTGGAGGGAGCAGCGCTGCTCAGGCGCAGCGGCCGCCTTCGTGGCCCGCGTCCGGGCGCATCTGTCGCCGCTCTAGGGGCGCATCCCCGACTGCGCTAAGCCCAACCGCTGCGCTCGCGTTGCGGTGTCGCTTGGCCTGAGGGCGGCCGGGATGCGCGCACAAGCCAGGCCTCACGCCGACAAGGTGCTTAGGCTCGAAACAAAACAGACCCCTCCGCAGAGCTCCCGCTGCTGCAACCCGCCGCCGCCCGCAGCGCACGCACAAGGGCCCGTACCAGACTTGCCTGGCTGTTCAAGTACGCCTGTACGCGCTGCAGGCCGCACCAGGCATTCCGCCCTGCAGTCCACGCTCCCCCGTCCAATTCACTCGCAGCCGCGCCGCACCTAGCGGTTTGGCTTTGCGCTGTCTTACCGCAGCCCTCTTTTGTCCGCTGCATCCCCGCCGTCTGCCGTGCCCGTCGTCGTTTCGCCTCAGGAACAGAGCGCTCTCATGCATGCATGCGCGCCGCCGAACTGAGGTCACTCTCGCCCCCCAGGAACAGCAACTCCACGGCGCCGGTGCAGATGCCCGTCCTCGAAGGCCCTCTGCCCACCATCTAACACGGACGCTTCCGCAATT
Organism: Trematosphaeria pertusa; assembly: GCF_010094035.1. NCBI lineage: Eukaryota > Fungi > Ascomycota > Dothideomycetes > Pleosporales > Trematosphaeriaceae > Trematosphaeria > Trematosphaeria pertusa. The sequence goes on along the minus strand of NW_022987218.1, from coordinate 972,146 downwards.
GCACGGATACCGCCTCGCTCGTTGCACCGCCGCGAGCCATGAGCCAGCTGCACATGGACCACGAGCAGCAGCACCACCAAGAGTCTTATGAGGACCACCAGAGCTGGACCGACAGCGGCGCATACCATCATGGCCACCACCAGTCGCCGGTGCAGGACTACAATGGCTTCAGCAACTATGCCCCGCTGCCCATGGAGCCACTCTATACGGCCGCCATGCATCCCCCGCAACCACCACCAAGGACCACGCATCCGCAGCTCCAGCCGCTGATTATGCCCCAATGGCCGAGCATGTTGACCAGCCAGTCCACCTATGTGCCCCCCATCTTCCCTTCGGCGCCGGTGCCCATCACGCCCGCATCCGCAACTCCAGTATCAGCGGTGTCAGCAACTTCGACCCATTCCGGCCGGACCTCGTCTACCCCACGGAAGACGCTCACGGATGCGGACCGCCGGAGGATGTGCCTCTACCACGAAGAGCATCCCACTGTCAAGCAGACAGAGATTGGCGGTGAGCGAAGATCCATCACTGACAAACTAGACCCGAGTGGCTGACTCTTTTCCAGCAATGTTCGGCGTGGAGAGAAGGTACATATGCAAGCTGCAATATAGACCGCACCATACTGACCGCTACGTAGCACCGTCTCGAAAGTGCTGCGCCAGAAGGAGAAGTATCTTTACCAGGACGACGGCAGCCGATCACCCATAAAAAGGTCGAAAGGCAAGTTCCCCGACATTGAGAGAGCCCTTGCCAACTGGGCGAGAAATCACCAGAGGCAAGGCCTACCATTGACGGACGCCATCATCCGAGAGAAGGCGCGCTTCTTTGCGACGACCGTCGGCAACTCGGACAGCCACCTGAAAGCGAACAGCACCAGTTGGCTAGAAAAATTCAAGCAGAAGAATAATCTAATGGGTGCGAAGTCAAGAAAGAGTTCAATAGCGGAAGAGTCTGAGGGTACATCGAATCCGCCATCAAATGTGCATACGCCAGGAGGTATCTCGCCAGCCTCTCCGAGCGGGGTATCGCCCTCGCCCGTCACCGTTTCAGCAAAACCGAGCAAAGAGGATCTCAAGACAGAAAGCCCAGATACCCAGGACTTTTCGAGCCACCGCCGTCCGTTCCATTCGCAGAGTAATACGTCGCTCTCTAGTGTGTTCACCGATACCGCGCCGTCGTCGTTTTCAGCCGGACCTACCAGCCCGACTTCGCTCTCGTCGCCCTTCTTCACGCCTGATTCAGCATGCGGACCCAATCCTTTTATGGGCAGTCAGCAAGCGCGAGGCCAGCCAGGAAGCAGCAACTTTCAGCGACCGCGGAGCCAAACGTTTCCAATGCTTATCGGTGTTGAGCAGTACATGTCTCCTCCAGCATCGTCAGAGGCTTTGACCCCTAAATACATCAACACCACCGCACTCGATTCCCCCATGGACGAGCTTCAGCCCTCAATGGGTGCTATCGACGATGCGATGGGTGCTTCACCCACGCAGGTCTCCAACTCCATGCAACCACCGCCGCTACCCACTGCTCCAGGCAGTATTCCGATGCAGCAGCCAAACGTGTCCCAGTCTGATCCCATCAATCTCGATAGCGCATCGCCCGGCTCTCCTTCGCAGGAGGAAGCTGCCCGCGCACTAGAACTTGTCTGGACCTTTTTCCAGCAGCAACACGAAGATTTTGTGGTCGAGCCTCAAGAGTACCTTACTATCGGGAAGCTGATGGAGAAGCTCAAGATCAAGCGCAACTCCGAAAGCCTGGGGTCTGGGATACGCCGTGTTTCCGAGCCCAACTTCGGTTCGGTCACCAAGGTCGATACCATCGACGAGTTGCACTAGTGGCACAAACAAAAAGTTGGGTGGTATCTGTCAGGCTTAGTTCCTTTTCTGATCGCTGCACGGCGACGACGCACACGTCCCTCGGACCTTTGCGGCTACGACGCTTTTCTTTTGCGACACGCCTTTCCGGTATTTGGACACGGAGTAACATAGGAAACTGTAGGACTTGGCTCACGAGGACATGGAGGAGAGATTTGGCAACCAAGCGCTTCATTTGCGATCTTGGGACGTAGGCCGATCCGGAGCCAGGACTAGGACTTGGACTTTCTTTGCATCGAACGTCGAGCACTTCAGCATCAGCATCATAGCATGATCATCGTCATCTCCTGCTCTCTCAGTCGATTGTTTCTTTTGCTTTGTCTTACTACTCTTCTTTCGCGACGGCCTCTCTATACCCTCGAGCATGTCATTATCTCCTTCCTGTCCGACCACCGACCAAAAAGACTGTAACCGCTCGCGCGGGCAATTATCATTGTACCTTTTCCTCCTACCTTTCCCTAGGCCTGATTCGCTCTACGCACTCTCCTGAGCGATCTCACTCTGAGACGCCTGGGGGGTGCGCATTTCCTTAACTACAGTCTGATATAGCAATATCCCTGCGCCTCGCTTGGAAATAGCTGGAGGCCCCGTTTGATGAGCAAATTTAGTTTTTGCGCTTCATTGCCACTGGATCATGAACACGTCGGTTTTCTTGTGCATGCAGTACATACGTAGCTTGATTCCGCGTAAGGGTCGGACATGGCAGCTACGGTAGGTTCGGAAGGTGGTTCGCGAGGTTGCGCAGTGAGCGACTCGCACTAGAACGTCTGGCTGGCTAAAAGGGAGATCGACTCGTTCAGTAAAGGGACACCTGCCTCCAAACGACCATGTCTCCCGTTTCTCGGCGACCTTTGCGAGGGCTTCACCGTACATATTGCGTAGCACAGGCTAATGCAGACGCAGGATTGCGCGCCTCCAAGGCATGATGCATATACGCAGCGCACCGCACCGCTGCGGTTGCAATCAATTTGTCTTGAAAGAGCTAATTCCAACGTCAAAAGACGCCAGTGTGAGGTTGGCAGTTGTGATACACTTGCTGCTTCGATACGAGACTAGCATTCCTCAACGCTTCGATTGATTGCTGGGGATGGATGCCTTGAGTAATCTCGGAGAGATAACTTTGCTTGCGTGATGGGACCTTTTCACGGGACTGCTAAACTAGGGCTATAGGCGACAGGTCTCGGGCCACCGTACGGTGCGTACTGATGTGCTGCCGGCGAAGAGAGAGCCCTTTCCCGGCTCCCCGACTCCTTGCTGCTGCAAATACGATGCCGGTACGAAGTGAAACATTGGTCCAATCATGTTGCGAGGCGTTCAAACGTTTCAAGCGAGCCCGGATGCTGACTGGCTGGTGCGGCAGGGCCGTCAGATGATGGCTGACTATCTTGCCTTATCGGTGTCGGCTGGGGTGGGTTTCGGGATTGGCACTGGTTTCGGGAAATTCTTCGACGGTGTCTGGATGGTCTGAGGAATGTACGCGTGTGCCTGGACTCCAGGTGGAGAAATGAGATTGTGCAGGACGTCGTGTTTCGGCTCCTATTGGAATTTCTTGATTTGTTTGCTCGAGCGGAGAGCACGCTAGGTTTGACGTCCGCGGCGACAGTTGGCAGGTTGGGAGGCCCTGGTTGCGAAGATCATGGTGTGCGGGGAGGGGCCGTGGAGCCGTTGAGTGCAGGCCGAGGCGTACGCTGGCACGACTACCTAAGCTACACCACGGCTGCTGCGGACGTTGCTCCTTAGATCATCTAAAGGTACGTTACAAGTTACAACAAGCCATTTTTATCAAGCGACGTGTCCCAGACAATTGATCAGGGTAAGTGCTGCCGCGTCATCGCTTGTGCGGCCAAGGTACCAGATCTCGTCCTCCCCGAAAGGGTAGGATCGCGTAGGGCAGCAAGACGAAGGCAGGTTGGAGAAGTCAGGTGTCGAGCATCAGTAGATTGAGTCGAAAAGTCGATATGCCTAATGCCCCTGGGCTTCGTCCTCTGATTGACGGAGCTAAAAGACAACGCCTCCGTGAAAAGTAAAGCATTCAATAGCGTCGCTGTGATGCCTGCTTTTCCCGCACTGCGTGAGAAAAGTGATGCCTCGGTCCGACCCGTAAAGAGAACCTCATGAGCAGCAAAGGACGCTTCTGCGTTATCTCCGTTTGCGCTACTTTTGTTTTTGTCAAACGGTCCTTTTACAGGAAAAGCAAAGACGGCCCACCTCTCCCCTCCTGCGCACGTTCGGCAAGCCCATCCGCCAACGGGTCCAACGTTGCGGAGTACAGCATTGCCAGAGCAACACCAAATACCGGCGCCCTGCCCTCTTTAATCCAGTTCCACCAGCATGTGTCCCACGCTCCTGTCAAATATAGTGTTCGCTCCACATGTGTCCGCTCGTAATCGGGCCTATATTAAGATAGTCGGAGGCAACTGTAGTGCGAGCCCTAGGAGGGTTTTGCTCGTCTGGGATGCTTGTGGTAGGTTGAGCCGATGGCGCTTGCAGCGCGAGCAGGGTTGCGCCCTGATAAGGCTGCATATTGATTTTCCAATTGAGGGGTCTTGGGGTCCGCACGTGATTGACTTTGTATGCTGTGGAACGGGTCTGTGCGAAAGGGAAGAAAGCAGGATTTTTCGGAGAACGCGTTGTGTGACATTGCGTTGTGGGAGGAGGAAAAGTAGATCTCTGCGAGGACGAGGATGGAGGCAGAGAATAGGATTGGTCTGTGAAGATTGTGATAGTGTCCCCGGTCTGGCCAATTGCCGCGTGCTTGTTAGCATGTGACCTTGGAAGAAGTAGACGTCACGTGGAGTACAGCTTCCGGTCCGTTGCCCAACGAACCCGGTGGCACTTTGAAGTGACATTATAAGAGGCACAGAATACAGGTGTACATTCGCGAAGTCAGCTAGAAAGCTATAGTTAGCATCTGAGTTGAGCACGAACACTATGAAGCATGGAAGTGGTGGTGTTGGGGCGGCAAACGAACAAGCAAAGTAGGACGGTGTATCCCCAGACCAGCACACCAAATTTTTTAGCCCCTCTCGTTGTCAGAAATGATGCCGAACGTCGTCCTGCAGCGTCCGCCTCCTTGATGCCGCGAGCTATCGTTCCCCTGACCTACTGCTCGTAGTCCCTGCCCAAGTTACAGTAAGCGCCCGTATCGTAGCGCGCTCTCTTGCCCGACGCCCTCACATACCACCAGCCAACAGCGCAACAACTCCAACCGCAAGCGCGAGTCATGTCCATATATCAGCTGGACATCCAGCGCTTGCGCAAACGTCGCTACATGACAGCACACTCACAGCGTACCGTACGACACCATCTCGCAGCTGCGCCATCGTGGTGCATAGTTTTTGCGCATCCCGTGTCTAACCCAGCAGGATGATGTATGATGCTCCTTGCAAGCATTTCGCTCTTTAACGGTTGCTGCGCGCGGGTCCTTGCATCTGGCACAGCAGCGAGACGGGCCGCCATCCGTTGACGGTACGGCACTGCAACGTCTCCTTGTCAGTCAGCCAGCATGTCAGACGGTGAGGGAGAAAATCCTGGTTTCTTTTCGTATTTCATCCCACACTCGTCAGATGTACTGTATGATATGCTAGGATTGGAGGATGGGGGTGCAATGCGTGTCAGCGGACGACGGGCGTTGCAGTATCTCTATTCGCAGCGAGCTCGGGTATGCGGAAGGATGGGAATGGGGGGATCGTAGCTGGAGCTTGCTCTTCGTGGATATCATGGTCTGAGGAGGTGCAGTTCTTACTTTTCTCTCACTGGGCGAATATGTTTGGTGCTCCATACAGTAATCCACCTGCTGTTCGCATTACAGACGTTTCATTGCTTCATCTCTCTCTCCCCTATTCATGCAACACCTCAGCTCATCTCCATCCCCCTTCCTACATCCACGCTTCCTTCATTTCCTTAACCCCCGGAAGTCGTCGTATTCTACGCGTCCCCACTCGGTAGTGGCGCAAAACATCGTCATGCGCAACACGCGCCCGGCTCCACACACCCTGCGAGATTCATCACACAAGGAGAAACAGATTCCCGCCGTCGTCTTGACTCGTAGGCGACGTCGGGACTGCCATTTCTAGTCATGGAAGTGTGGGGTGTATATGTAGACAAGTCATGGGCCCTACGAACGCCACATGTCGGGCTTCGTTGCGCGATGGGGTTTAACCCCCAGTTTGATGCTCCGGCCCCTGATTATCATGAATAGCGCAACGTGGGATGCGAAGATCCGGTTTTGATCGACAGTTGTTTCGATGCTCGTGCTGAAGCGCGCTATGCTGGCTGCTTTTCTTGACCTCAACTGGAGGAAGGATCTTGCGAAGGAGCGTGAGGGGTGAGCACTTACCGGTATGGTAAGTCGTCCAGGTCAATGGCCATCCGGAACCTCGAGTCAGGATACTGGTTGCTTTTTCGACGACACGCCGTTATCGCGCGTTTAGGTTGCAGCTTCAACAGAACGCTCTGGCTCCAAGGAGAGTCCACAGTAGTCTTGACAATGCTTCCAGACCTCACGATAATGGGTCCTGCACCGACGGAGCAGCACTTCAGGAACGAGTAAAGCGCAGCCTCGTCGCGAACCCTCCCGCAGCCTCCGACGTCATCTAGCGATAGCGAACTGTCAGAAAAACCAGCCCTCGAACCTTCGAAGCGGGGTTCAACCTCTTTTTCCAGCCATCCACAACGCCAGCCCCTACTACCTCGCTTCTCTGCTAAATTCAAAACTCTAAACCCACGAGGCCCCTTGGTTCTCGCAGCCGTTCGTCTTCTAAGCCCAAGTCGTATGCCCCCAAAGGCACGCTATTTTTGCACCTGAAACACACCAGCATACGCGACGCAGGTCCAAAGGTAGAATTTTCGGATAGACTACACTGTTCGAAGTTGAGGAGTTCTTTGTGCGACATCCACATTTTCTCACTGCAGTGCGTTGCCGGCCCCGCAAAGCTTTGACCGCAGCGAACCACGGAAAGGAAAGCAGCATGACCGTTGTCTCTGGGACGGACGGGTGGCAGCAGCAGCGAACGCTGGAACGCTAATCTGACCTTGCGAGAGGTTAATTGCACCTCCAATATCCTCCACTACCATCCCCGACCTTAGACTACGCCAGTGGACAGTCTGCTCATCCATCTGTAACGCTGCTGCTGCTTTGCGGCGCGGAGATGCCCACCTCAGGCTCGCCGCCGCTTTGAACGAGGCGATTCTCACCAACACGAGTGCCGGCCACCCGCGACTCATCGTCAGCAGTCAGCATCCCATACACCCGTCAATTCGCACCTTCCAGAACGCTTCCATCATCTGCTCACCTGACGGATTTAGCAGCCGTGTCGCTGTCAGACGTGACGGTGCCTGCGACTCGGGATAACCAGCTGTCGACGCATCCGCCCACAGACCGCTTCGCTGCCCCAGCTCCGGCGTACATTCTGCCCTGCACCGCATCATAGCTTTTCTCTTACTCACATGAACTGACAAGTACATTCCTTGTACACCGCAGGTTACTGACGATAGTCTCGCATCTTGCCCTGACCATCGCCCATTGGCTTGGTGCTCGTATACGAGATCCGGTTCATCCGGAAATGGTTCGACCAAGCGGGCAGACGAGCAGCGAGTGACTTGCGGTGTACAAATGAACTACTTCCCGCCGCATTGCCAGCCTGCGTCGTCCTGCATCTTCGTCTATGGATATACTCTTGTGTCTTGGTGGCTGTCATTTCGTCAGGTGCTCGACACGGAATGCAGTCAGGATCGTACATGCGCCTCCAATGAATTTTTTCATTGGCAGCGCCTCTCTCCTCGGGGCCCGGTTCGTGTACCATTCGAGGGGGAGACGCTGTATGCGCTGTAATATGTATAATGGCAGACTATATGCGGATGCAAGGTTGCGCACCCAATTGCGGGTGCAGGACTCTCAAACAGGCCCCTCAACGATCTGCGAGCGATAGGGGAAGGCGGAGTTTGAGCCCATGCCTGATGAGCTGGAATGCAATCCACATCAAATCGCAATCATTGCTCTTTGAACTACTTGGCGAACAGATGGGTCTCGATGGATATCTTTGGCGGTGAGGAGCTTGGACGCTGAGCCATGCGGAAGCTCTGACCCCACTGCAGCTAACGAGCATGCTCTGCCATAACGGTCCATATTGTGCGACTCCAGAACGCCAATTCCGCCCATCTAGCGGGCCAAAAAAAAAAAAAAAAGGTTTTCGCACGTAGGTATAGCAACATTCCACAGCACATGGGCAGTATGCGGACGCCTGAACCACCTCCCTGGAAAGCACACATGACACATCAAGGGCTACCCCAGCCTCTCGTCCAGCAATTCCTGTACCCCTCTTTCCCCTAACTCCGGGACCAATCGAAGCACAATCAACTCCACAATCTGGAAGATGAGATGTTTGTTGAGATAAGCGTCGTCAAGGCAGTCGAGTAGCTCCTCGGCTTGCCGAAGTTGCTCCGCTCGGCTTGTGCTCGCGAAGAACGCTGCAGCCACTCTCGCTGGTAGCAAGCCCAATAACGTGGCGGCGCAGCGTCGCTTGATTTCTTTCGCTTCTTCCTCGGTGGGTGGCTGCCGTGGGGGAGCTAGTGTGTTATTAGGAAAGAGTGTCGCACGAAGGGTGCGGAGCAGGATGGGAAGGAAGGCGGGGTTCAGGACTCGCATTTGCACCGTGTGAGATAGGAACCTGAGGAAAGAAGGGGTTAGTTTCTGAAAATTCAGCATGAAGAAGCTCCATGATTGGTGCGAAATGATGCAAAACGTATGCAGTGCGTCCCGGCCAGTGGGCAAGTCCGCGGGATGCAGTCAGACGACGAATAATAGAGTTTTGCAGGGATTCCGGGAGCCCTGGAATGGCCTGAGGAGAACATGCAAGACGGTGAGATGCGAAATCTGGGGTGCGAGACAAGCGAAGGCGGCACAGAGACCATCATTGGAGATCGGCTCCACGAAGTGAGGCGCTCGGTCTTCGCTTCAGCGAGCAGTCGAGAATAGTCGCCGGCATGTGAAGAACGCGCGATGAGTATCCGTATAGTGGTGTTGAAGCACAGCAGGACTCGTCGCTGCGCTAGGATATTGTTTGCCAGGTCCATAAAGATCCAATATTCGACGTGGAGCCGAGATGGTGGTCGAAATAGGGTTTGCGCGACGTAAGATCATTGAAGAGTAATTGTCCTCGATACGACGTCCTCTGACGCCGCCACAGTACGATGGCAGCGATATCGCTGTTCGCCAACCGAGTGAGCGGTCGACAAAAATGAGGCGCCCTTCGTTGGCGGTCTGGGTTGCATGAGGAGCATTCCTGACGAGCGAGTGTTGCGCCAGGAAGCGCGGCCAGTCCCGAGCTAGACGAAACTATGTGGGTAGATCAACCGGGCGCGTAAGCGGCCCATCCGCAGAAACTGGGGCCGCGATAAGACGGGACAGGGTCCAGCGTTTTCGCTGCAGGGCCACGACGACGCCGTGTGCGACCTCGAATACGGCGGATCGATGAAGACTCCTGCGATGTCGGTCTCGTCGGGCATCCAGCACCATGATGCGCCTGTCGACGATGTTGAGGGAATGGGAAGATTCGTGCCAAGCACGAGGCTGGGCACGAAACGCCTCGAGTTGCCGCCCGGGAGCGGGTGCCGGGGCTTGCAGGAGTCGATGCAGGCCGGCACGGGGTGACTGCGTGTGAGAGCCCGCGGGCCGTCGCATTCGCTGGTGTTCAGGTCAAGTGACTGAAATTCCATGCGGGGCCTGCTGCAGCCGAATGACAAGGTGTTGCACCGGACGGACCCTTGACGTGGCCGCCCAACCAGAGAAGAATAAGAGAACATTATCGTACTCACCTGTCCAATACGCCATCAGTGTCACCCACCCTTCCAGGACCGGCCAGAGTTCCCCACCGCAACAGTGATATGACGCCTGAAAGCCACGGCATGCGTGTGTCCAGCTCCACAAGTCGCGATGCGCAGCTCCACATCCTCATGCTCACTATGGGCCGCTTCGAGGCCAGCGGGCCGCCCAGCGCTGGAGAACCCACCCGTAGCTGTTGCGATTGGCGCGTCGCCCCGACGGGTGACAGTTCGCTAGCAGATGTGGCAGGTCTCAGTGGCAGAGACGAGGATGTCGCAATAGCAGCGATCACCGCGCGCATCGCCATACCCGCCAGGAACGCATATTGAACGGCTGCCCAGAAGAGACCCGAGATGGTCATGGGCGCATCCTCATGACGTCGTCCGCTGGTCAACAGCGGCTCGGGAGGCCCATTCTGCTCGGCCGCGGGCGGGGAAAGCAGCCCATACCGCTCGAGACGGCTCAACGGTTGCCCCAGGCTTGCGTAGTCTGATTGGGAGTCCTCCTCTTTAACGCCATCATTCTGTAGGACTTCAGCTATTCTCGTGATACCTTCCCACAGCAGCCAACCCTCACATGCCTTGCTGCTAATGCCGCTCCCAAGGATCATCTCGGCGAAGATCTCTGCCACTAGGGCTCGCAGACACCCGTTTTCCAAATCCTCGGTGGGCAGCAACACAGCCAATACTCCCTGGACCAGCAATTGGCGCCACGCAGACTCACATTCCCGCTGCTCAACGATGGAAGACGGCACGGATTCGGTTGGGACTGGAGTCAATGCAGGGTGGGGATGGAGGGTGTGATAGATAATACGAGGGTCTGAAACCAGTGAACGGTGAGAGGCGGCTTGCTGTTTGGCGAGACGGTACGCTTTGGGTATGCCGTTAGATTGTGTTTATGCTGCTGCCCAAGGACCAGAAGGACCTACCGCTGAGGTGGGCTTCAATAAGCTCAGGGATCTCGTCTAGCAGGAGGGCCTCAAGATCGACCTTCCGAAGTCGCTGCTCCAAAGCTCTTGTGCAATGGGCGATGATTTGAATGACCTCGCTCACGAAGACATGGTCTGGCGTGATTTTTGCGTACCAGGTCTGCACAAATTCCTTGATGATGACGGCAATGATGGCGTACAACTGGAGGTCGACCCCATTGGAGCTGGTCAGCGGCGGGAGGACTTCTTCGATTGGTCGTGGCGTGTTCCGTCCCTTCTCGCCGTTCCCGAGGAGTACATTGTGGGAGCAGAGAGTCCGTCGAATGAAGGCTGCGGTGGCCTTATCTGAGGTGGTGTCAGGAAGAGGCCTTTGTGCCTCAGCCGGGCGCGTCGATCCCTGCCCACGGGGTGGTTTTGGCAAGTTGCTGCCGGTGCTTCCTGGTGCAGACGAGTTCGGTGTTTGCAGCGTTGGGGGCTGCGCTTGCGGGAGACGAGGCTCCCGAGAGGCTGTCTCCGTCATCGCCGGCTGATGCTCATGGCTGCGCTCCCTTACTGCGCAGACGAAGAGCCAGAATAGCGCCTCGGGCGCTCGGTGGCAGTGCGATCCGTTGGTGTGGGGAGTGCAGGCAAGAGTGAACGCAGTCGAGGTTTGAGGCTGCAGTGATGCGCGGGGATGGAACAACCCACTCCGAGCGGGCTTGGCTCCGCAACTACTGGTAGCAAGAACACCTCACACAGACCGAGAGCAGCCCTGACTTTCGCACATTGCCGACCGAAATGGCGCCAAACACACAAGGTATGTTTTTCTTTGCAAAACGAAATGCGCAGCACTGACGTTGGAAGGTGCCATCGCTCTGGTCGAAGCGCAGTTGAAGGACATCGTGCAAAACCTCTACAACCTCATCGTGCAGTCGTTTGATCACCAAGGCGCGCCGACGCAGGATGCAATGAAGCGAGAGATGTACGCTATCCGCCGCAGCACCGGTTTCTGCGCCGCCGCTAACGCCAGGCCTGCAGTCAGTCCCTCGTTCAGAGCCTCGTCAAGCTGTCGCAAACCGCGCCGTCCGTCCACGTCGACATACCGCCCGAAGTGACCGCGTACGTCGAAGGGTCCCGCAATCCCGACATCTTCACGCGCGAATTCGTCGAGACCGTGCAACGCATGAATCAGATGCTGAAAGGCCGGACCAACGCATATCGACTGCTGCAGGAGACACTAGCGAAAGACCTCATCGACGGGATCCCCGACCTGAAGAGCGATGTCATCAAGGTCGTCGAGGCGACGGGAGGAAGGGTTCCTGTTTGAGCAAACCGTGCCGTGCTCCATGGGGCATTCGCCCTCGCATCGAGGCCGCTCGTCAGAACTGTGAGCGTCGCACCTAGACTCGCTGCCGAAAGTGGCACGATTCTCTGCCCATTCCGTTCGCGCCTTTGCCTCACCGTCCATCAATTGCCTCGGTGAGCGAAGAACCGTTCGCTCACCCCCTCCCAAAGCCCCGCCGAAGAAGGGCCACGGCTAGCCGGCTCGCCGTCATCATTATTGGCGTTCGTGTTCCATCTGCATCTTCGCTACTGTACGGTGCCGCCGCGCACGGTCGCCGTTGAAATCTGGGGAAACTGCACCGGAGCCTCCTATACGAGCCTGGGGCATCAACAGCACTGCATTGAGCGGGTCTCTCGCTCGGTTCCCATCGTTTATCTAGAGATGAAAATGTCCAGCGTTATAGCGGCGAATGGCACTACTGCAAGAAACAACTGACGTTCTGTCGGACATTTGCTTTTTACATGGTGAATCCCCGTTTCAGGTTGAGCTTGCGACAGGGATTGCATGCATTGGCTATTCCTAGGGCACCAAGGCCAACTCCTGCCCTCTGTGTCCTGATAACGAGCGATAGGAAAATATGCATCGTCAATCATTTCGTATGCACGCTCGTCGCCGTCCACAATATCGACTTATTGCCCTCCCTAGCCTTACGCCTCGTTGCTGAGACTCTAGACCGTTTCGCGAAGGTACTTCGGCCCAAGTATACCGACGAATCCCGCCACCCAATTTCAGCACCTGCTTGCGCTTTTCCGACATGCGGTACCTGCCGTCATGTACCCTTTTTTGTCTAGAAAAGTCCGTGCCGTTCCTCCTCCCATCAAAACCTGAATCCTTCCAACCGCAACCCTCAGGCCCGCTAAGCACGCGCGGAAGCGAACCGATGCCCGACGCATTTATCCATCAAAACACATTCGCTCGACGAACCTCAAAGTGCTTACTGACGGCGGGGCCCGTCCCGCCTTTCATCACTGTGCAGAGCTCTGCTCGAGGACCTGCCCTGTGTGAAACAGGTGCAGAGGGATGTACCTAGGCATTGTACCTAGTGGGCCAAGAGACGTTGCATTATCGGCGATCCGAGGGATTCGCAGCTGCCCGTCGTAGTGGCAAATCTTTGTAGGGCGAGCCATGGAAGGCATGCCGTTTGTTCCTGAAACTAGGCAGGGAAGGCCGTTGGAGCTCGAAACGTGGACCTTGTGGCTTTTGCGAAGATCGAGACCGTTTCGAGCGGAAGAGCATCAATTCGTAGCTCGAACAGCGCGGGGGCGCATCGCTACTCGCATCATCACGGCTCCACTTTCTCAAAGCACCCTCTTCCGACCTCTGCACTCCGAAGCTATGAGTGCTCTATCCGATCGCCTCGGCGCCGTCGTCAGCAGCCAGCCTCACTCCGCACAGAATAATGGCTCCCAATGTCCGAGCAGTGGGGCAAGTAGCAGTCTAGTGCACAAGTTCCAGGCACAATTACGTACCGAACATGGAACATGCCCTGTCGCGCTCGGACCATGATCTTTTGCGGGATAGTGAGCTTAATTGGACGTGATATTGGTCCCGGCACATCTCGAGATGAAGCGAAGGGTACGTACCCCGCTTGTTCTGAGATGTAGATGAGACCACGGTTGAAGGTGATGAGATGGAGTCGTTATGTGACGATGTGTGATGGGAGATGGTGCGGCTCGAGGAGGTGTTCGTGGACGTTTCGACCATGTGACAGCATTGGTAAGCGGACATGCGAACTCCTGAGGAACACGGGCTACGGAGTGATCGTAAAGGCTTCGGCAGCGTCGCGAGATACGTTAATCACAATTAGGATTGTGTATGGAAGCCGGAGGTGCGCGCACGCGTTTCAAGATGCACTGTGATCAGTGCAATGCCACGGCATTCTCCACAAAGGTACCTTCACAAGCTCCCGAGGTCGATACTCTGCACCCAGTGCACCATAGCACTCGCATGAAGGAGAAGCGATGATAGCAAGAGTTTGGGTGGCAAGGTCATGGTTTCAGGGTGAAAGGAGAGACACCGCTTGAGCTGCAGTCTCGAGGCAGTGGAAAAGGCGTTCCGTTGAGCTCCATGTTCCCATGGAATTCCTGTGGTTGCAAACTTTCGATCCTTTGCCTAGAAACATCTGGCAGCCGGATATTAGGGGAACCGCGGGTGGGAGTTCCACGGCGGAGAAAGCCCCGGAAGCTTCTACCCGGCTTCCAACATAACTTGATGTACACCATGAACATGGTAGTGGAAGGCACGTCTTTGGGAGACGTCTGTCATTCCCCTCAGATAGAAGAGAGCTTTCTAGCGGTCATTCTAGTGGGAAGTTGACGTTGTCCTCAGAGCATTGACGAGACAGACTTCCTGAACTACAGCCGAGCTTTACACCGCGTGCCGATGGTAGCTTTGAACACAGCTTATTAGCAACTTACCGCATCTACACATCGCCTGTTTATGTTCCGTTTTGTTCGGTGTCCTGCTCTCTCTACCGATACTTTTCCCTCTTTTCGAGACTACTGTGGCTGATTGATGGCGAGCTGAAGTAATCTTCAACCTCTATGTCGCCATGTGGCAGCAGGGTGTTCACGCTGAAACAGCTTCAGCTGTGTCTCTGCCAGCCACGCTGACAGGAGCTGCAACCTATCATTGAAAATATAGAGTGAAACTATGGTGTTGAAGACATCCACGATCCTCGATGCTTACATATGGGCCGTTTTCAGCTACTTCAGCTCCTTTCTTCTTTACTGCTGACTTTGTGCCGACTTTGCTGCATCCTCTCAGCTACGCCTATAGATCCATCTTGTAATGGGGCTGAACGATACCGCTCGAGAAACAGGATTCTCGCACGTTTCTGCTGACTGCAGCTCCCGTATGCCACTTGATCTATTCGTTCCCCATCCTCGCCATGAGCATCCTCACCTTAGCACTTCCCCAGTTGTACTATTACTGCTACGTGGCCTGTTAAGGAGGCTGCGACCATTTGCAGGCGGTAATAGAAGCTGCTCACTTACCTTGAGGTGAAGCAGCGCGCCCTTTGTCTCCTACTGCACTGCAAGCGATCACTCGTCACTGCCGTTGAAGGCGTAGACGCACACAGACCGGGCAAAGGGGCTGTCTTCTCTCCTCTCAGCTCTCGGCGAGAGCAGTTTGAATGGTTGGAGTACATACAATACCTCCACGTGTGTAGCCTAAATCCCATGATGCGGCTCTTTTCGAAGGCGACGCACCAAGGATATGCCTCTAGTGAATGAGGATCATGATTTTGCGGAGCGAGAGCTAAGTCTGGACTGGTCTTGCCCTTGCAATGAGAGCGAATTCAAAAATTTGGGTTGACAGCGAGAGTGAGGTTGAGCCTGAGGGTTAGGCGCGTAGGCAGGTAAACATCTCGAGCTGTTTGGTACACTCATCTACTCAACTTCACCGCACAATGTGAGCGCCGCGTCAAGCTATAAAACCAGTGAAGAAGCTTTGGGGACACCGACGACATTGGAAAGACACAATGAAACCGGCAACCTAATGACGCCGCTAGCCCAAGTATATTCCTATTCTTCCTTCTTTGTGACGGGAAGCTCCCTTAAAGGTGTCGCGTGCGAAATCGTGGTCATTTTCTCTCGTCGTGTCGGAGTCCTGACCGCTTTTCACTGCACAATAGCAAACGCACATTGTACCCTTACAACACACTTCCTTCACTATGCAACGTAATGTATATTCACACAGCTTCACCCCCGCTCTCTCTCTCTCTCTCTCTCTCCTCAGATCTAACACCCACACACCACTACGTCATAACTTTTGATATCTCACACTCTTGTCCAAAGCAATAGCGCCCACACAACTAAAAGTTCTCTCACACCCCCAAAAAGCGCCCCGCAGCTCAAAATAAAAAAGGAAGATGCCTTTACTAGAATCTAACATCGAGCCTGCTACGTCGCTATACTTCAATGGCGACGCTGCAGTCTTCGACGAAAAAGCGACGACCGTCACCTTCCCGGCCGCGCTCTACATCGTTCCCTCCAAGACAAACGGCACCTGGATAAACGAGGCCATCGTCGCCCTAAAGTCTCCCACCGCGACCGCGAAGCGGTTTACGAAAGCGCTCCACCGGAAAGCTGCCTCCCTGGACTGGGCGACGCTCAAGCACCACGTCTCCGACCTCGCCGACACCGCCACCGAAGAACTCAACGCCCGACTGAACCGCGCCTTCGAGGGCCGCGATGCCGTCGAGATGGGGAACAAGGTCGTCGACTGCATTCCATCCGTTTCACTTCCCAGTATCCATCAAATAAGCCAAGCTGTAGACGCGCTCTCTGATGCGGTGCAGAACCTGATGGAGCGCAATCCGCCGCAGAGTACCTTCGTAGAGGAAGATTTGCAGGGCAGCCAGTGGCTGTTTGCGCGCTTGATGGGCGAGAAGGCGCGGTGGGCGCTGGTGCGGCAAGGGATTTGTGCTGAGTGGCAGATGCTGCCGGGGCGAGATAACCTGGAGTGGCAGATGGAGCTTAATCAGGCGCTGGTGAGTCTTCTCGAACATTTCGAAATCCGCGGCGCGACTAACGGCGCTGTGCAGGCTCGAGTCTTCGTGGAAGGAAAGCATGAGTACCGGTTGTCGCAGCTCCTTGAGATGGAGCCACTCTGGATCGGTGACCGCGACGGGGCCTCGTGGCGCTTGGTCATCGACACAGGGTTTGCTGATATCTCGCTCTCTGAGGGCAACTTCATTGATTCGCCGGTTTATCTACGTGCAGGGTTTGAGCTGGCGGAACGGTCTGGCTGCGTCTCTGTTGCGGATTATACCCGCGGAACGCGTGGTGTAGAGGGTGATTGGGAGATGGTCGACTGAGTCGATTATGTACTCTGTATTCTTTACGCTTCGCGGTTCAGCGGTGTTGATACGTACCAGTAGGTGCAGTGAGACCGCTCCGGTATTAGTAATGTTGGTGCTGTTCTTGTATAGTCCAGATGAATGGAAAAGAGAAAAGGGTTTCCCTGTTATTGAAAAGCGTTGCCAATTATTCAAGTGGAACACAGTGATGTATGAAACAGAGACGAGCGGATACAGATTCTAGGTAGGGTTTAGGACGGCGTTGGATACTTCCGTCTTCTCCACATTAGCAGTGAACCGTTCCACGGGGTTTTGGCGAGTATGACAACGACCTGATGCTGCAAGAAAGCCAGATAAACTAAGGGAGACGCGATCGCCCTAACTCCACCTCCTAACTGCCTCCGAGTAAATAGACCACAATATCACACCTTCTTCTTTTGCATGCCCGTCTTCCTCTTCCCCAATACATCCCTCCCTTCCTCAATCTGCAGCATAGCCTCCCTCTTCTTCTCCGTAACCGGCTTGAGTGCATCCCTCACCACTCTACCCTCGATACTGACGCCGTCTTCTTCATACTCTTCCATCTTGCGTCCCACTCTCTCCTCAATGGCGTGTACGAGGTCGACGTCTCTCTGTCCGACCAACGTAACGCTGTGACCTACTCGTCCGGCACGAGCTGTTCGACCGACCTATAGTGGGAACACGTTAGCAGACGTCCTCCGTAGGAGACTAGGAGCTGGAAGAAGCAAAAAGTTGACGGCTGCGTGCCTCAGTAACGCTTCTCCTTCACTCGCCACCTAGAGTGGCTTCAAAAGATTGTTCGAAGTAGCTGCGATGGAAAATCTCGAGCGTTCAAGACCGAGACATGACCAGGGGGTGAATGTTAGCATACGTACCCTGTGGATGTAGTCATCCGGATCGCGAGGGACGTCGTAGTTAATGACCAATGCTACCTCGGGGATGTCTAAACCACGGGCTGCAACATCAGACGCGACTAGGATTCTCGCAGCTTGTGCGCGGAAGCGAGCCAGGTTGGCGACACGTTCAGATTGCTTCAGCCCCGAGTGTAGAGCCGTTACCCGGTGCTCGAGTGAGCGCAACATGTATTCGAGGAGGGTAGCGGTTTGAGTGCGATTGCAGAAAATCATCACCGACTTCTTCACATTTTCTAGCCACGATGTCAGCTGGGACATAGCCGCGAATCTGTCCCTGCTTACCTGGAGTCCCAAGCAAGACATGCAAATAACATTCCTTGTGCGTCACCGGAGTCAAAATAAACTTTTGCTGGAGTTTCGGCGGAATAGCTAAGGTCTCCGTATCGACTTCGCAAACGAATATTGGAGGGCGTCCCGTTGGTCTTGGCTTCTCCTTCAACGCCATGACTTCTGGTGTAACGGTAGCGGTGAACAACAAAGTCTGTCTTCGCTCAGGAGGGGGCAGCACGGACAAGCAAGTCTCTAGATCTGGTAGCATACTTCCTTTACCAGGCGCGAGTAGTCGATCTGCTTCGTCAAAGACAACAAAGCGAACCCGGCGGAGTCCGCTTATTGTGTCTTCTCCGGAGGTTTTGATATGCTCTGCGAGGCGTCCTGGGGTCGATATCACTACATGTGGCCGCGAAGCTAGCTGGAGTGCTTGCTCCCGCTGGTCTGCTCCGCCAGTGATTAGGATAGGTTTTACGGACTGTCGTGCGCCAATAGCTTTGATTTGCTCGTAGATTTGGATGGCTAGCTCTCTTGTAGGACTATATCCATAGGCCATTAGCTTTCCAAATCTTTTGAAAACTGTGATTCAAGGTGGCTGGCGCGAGAAGGAAGAAGGCCAAGTCGTAGGCAGATTTTCCGACTGCTACGGGCAGGTTGAAGGATATTAGAAGATATACTCACGTCATGACCACCGCAAAAATACCACACGGGTCCTGCGACCAGACTCTAGAGTCGAGATCAGTAAAGCTCATGAAATGAGGTGCCGATCCTCTGTAGATCGATTGCCTGAACCGTCTGGACTTTAGGGGTTACGTACTAGCACCAGTTAGCAAAGTTTTCCCGAAGCGAGGATTGATATCTCGGTGCATTATGTCCGGTGTTTGGACTTTCTGACGCAGTACTTACCTGCAGTATTGGGACGGCGAAAGCAACCGTCTTGCCGGTACCAGTTCTGGAACCGCCGATACTAGAAATAGCCGTCAGCCTGTTTTCTTCGGACGGCCGTCTAACGCACCAGTCTCGGCCCGCCAAAATCCTAGCTGTTGTTAGCTGTTATGAGTAGCGAAGCTCAACTGGCTGACGTACTCCGGAATACACGCCTTCTGAATACCCGTAGGTCTCTTAATTTCCATCGCCGCCAGCGATGCAATTAACCACGGTGCCACATTTAACGTTGCAAAACTCGTCTTTTCCTTCCCGGTCAATGCTGCGGATACCGAGTCCACTTTTTCATCCCCTTTTGTCACCAGCCCGGTCTTCTTCGCTTTTATTCTTGAGATCGTAGATGTTGCTGGGACTTGTGGAGCTACCTGCGGTTCTGATCCTGATTCCGACTCTTGTTCTTCTGGAGAGAGCCTCCTTCGTTTTCTGGATCCATTTTGATAGTCGGAGAGTTCGGCGTCGGACGTATCGCTTGACGAATATGATGACGACTCTGGGGAAACCTCCGGAACGCCTTTCCTAAAGACCTTCATAGTATTAGATGGCATCGAGCTCTTTATTTGTGTCGTGAATGTCGTCGAGACGAAATTTCATGGCTATGTCCTATGCGCTAGTGTTATCGATAAGCGCACGGACCCACACGGATCCCTTAATTTTGACCTGCACTCCCATTTTCACTGTCCCAAATCGGACGGACCATTGACAGCTTGACCATCCGTCCAGCATGTCTTCTAGGCATGCCACGAATACGGACCGGCATCTGTTTCACTCCCACGCGGTGTTTGGACTGTGCGATGTGTCGGTGCGTCCTCTGCATTCCGTGGACCTCAGTTCAAGTTCTCCTCACTCTTCATCTCGCAACTCAGGGAGAGAGATGCTATTCGTCCTAGGCACTAACGCCGATGCATGCCTCCGTCTAATTCCAAAACTCCAGCTGCAAGTGTAAAAGAGGCCTAGAAGCCCACTTCACCCTCTAATGGACGCCAGTTCAGGCCCCACAGCTGGGGCAATGGTCCGCTACGCCTATGCATCTAGTTGCGCCGTCTATATCTACAACAAGACTCTCCACAGAGGCATGTTTTGTCTAAGCCTGCCCAGTACCGGTCTCCATAATCGACAAAAACCTCCGCGCCTGCCTCGATTCCTTTGCTCACGAGGATGACACGCTGGGTATCCATCCAAGTGAATTGTGTGACCTGCGCGTTCGCGTTACAGCTGTGGTTGATGAAGCGGGTATAATTGCCCTGCCTTCCCTGCCATATCTGATAGCTCGTCGTCGCGGTAGAGCTGTCCATAACATCTAAATGTCGGACATCCTTTGTTATCAATCCAACGAACTCGCCAATGGCCGCTCCACGTTCGAAGGGGGTCAATGCAAGCAATCCATTGTTGCGACCGTCGGGTGTCCGATATACCTGGACAGGCGGAGGACTGCGTTTGACACAGCCGAACAACCTTGGGAAGCAGTAGCAGGAGTTGAGCTTTGGATCGTCTGACTGCTGCTCGCTGCAAACGGCACAGATGTATGTGCCGTGCGCTTGTACCACGGCATTCGACTGAGGGACCCAGCGGGGATCATCACACCCCCATACGCTCTCGTCGACGATGGATTCATCAATCTGCTCGAAGTCGAAGTAGGGATCTTGCTGCAGGTAGGTCGAGCGGAGGGGCACTGGATCCGCCCCATCCTCGAAGACGACATAATCGTGCGGATGGCCGGTATATTGCAGCTTGGATGACACCCCAACGATTGACAAGATCTGTCGCCAGTTTGGGTGGAGAGTGTCCGCGGCCACCTCCAATCTCTTGCGCAAATTTTGCAGCCGCTTCATCGCGTCCTTGCTGAACTCGACACGGTATTTGCAGAAACGGTAGATCCCCATCCCGGCAAAGACCAAGGCAGCCCATCCCGCTGCATCCTTTACCTCCTTGTAGCCACGCCAGATCGCCATCTTGTTCCGAAGTTCCTTCTCCGACCAGCCAAAGTCCTGACAGGCCTCCATAAAGGCAGCCTTGCGATGCTTCGTCGGAGATAGCTGAGGCAAAGCAGCAATGCGAAGCTGGACCTGTTCCTCGAAGAGCTCTGTCCAGCGCGCTTGCACGATAATCTCGATGGACCGGCAGACACGACTTGCTTGAGTGACTTTGCGGCAGAAGATGTTCATCCTACTGAATGCATCATTTGTTAATGTCGGTGTTATGCTGATATTCCCAATGGCCGTGTCATCGACTCGAGGTTGTAGCGCATCTAGACTCGCGGCAGGAGGGATCTGAAATTGCTCAAATATGGCTCGGGGGTCCAAGTTCAGCGTCCCGTGGATCTGCTCCCAGATTCCGATGATCAGCTTGTCGAGGGTGGAAGGCTGGAAGACAAACTTCTCGGGCGCAACCTTCCGCCGCTTCGGGAAGCTTCGATTGTCGCTGACCATTCGACGTTGGTGCTCGCTAAGGTCCTCTTGGATTGTTTGGACTTGGGAAACGCGCAGACCTCCTGTTCCTCTTCGGCGTGGGCTTTCCGGCCCCGAGCTGACACTCCCTGAAGCTATTTCATCGTCTGTTGCCTCGCCATCTTTTGGCGACCCCATTCGTTGATCCGGAGCGTTTGTTGTCGGACTAGGGGAGGGACTGACAATACCAGCCAAGTCCATCCTACTCTACGAACAGTCAGCCATGCACACTGACTAGAGCGTTACTCCGGCAGGCAGATATAGAAGGGTGCGGCTCAACTAACTACATTCCCCGCTAGAGGAGTGTATCAGGACAAGCGACTGAGCCATGTCAAGTGTCAAGGTTTAATACGTACCGACGCGATGCGTGCCGACCGAGGAGATAGGGTTCCTTGCACTCCTTGTGCGCCATCTTCCAAGAAGGCCTCAACCCGCAAGATTGGATGGCTGAGGTCGCGCGGCCAGTCGATATTTGCCCTGGCGAGATGCTCTTGTATCGCCTGATTGATGCAGTCTGAGAGCCCATCGAGATGCTCAATCCGAATCATTTTGCTGCATATAGTCAGCGCCGTCAGAGGCCACTGTCGCGGCCGCGGTTCGGTGATGCACAAGCCGGAATATTCCTCCTGGCCGATAGCCGAGACGTCTGGTTCTCGATAGCGGGTCGAATGCGAAAGTCGAAGTCCTACCCGTCCGTCTATGACCTAGGGACTGGCCGTCGCGATATACGCGGAAGGCTGAAAGAAGGCGCCGACGCTTGTGTTTCAAAACCTGATTCTTCCCATGCACCGATGCTGAGGAAATGGCTCGTATGCAGGACCCTTCTGTCCTCCTGGGCTCGTTCACCGTGACGATGGGCGTGCAAAGGTCTAGGTCCCGGGAGCGGGAGCAGCCCGGCACTTGGCGCTTTATGGCAACGGGTGGTCGGCGCGGTCACATGTCGCGCTTTGCTGCATCCAGCCGCATGGTGTTGCGTCACAAAGGCCGGCAGAACTTGCACCTCGCCCGGCCCTCACGCGCAACTGGCAGTAGCAAGACTCTGCGTCTTGTCGCGCCTGTCTCGGCCTACAGAGGCGAGGACAGCCAAAATGCCTGCGCGCATGCTCTACAAAGAAGATGCATCGAAGACGTTGCAAGGGAGTGGCGGGATGACTGCCTGGGCAGCAGCATCAGCAGCAGCCACGCTCGCTTCGGCTAGCTCGCCGATCCAGAGACGGCTGTCTTGGCGTTAGACGTCACTCCTACGCTCCGCTTTACACTTCTCCGCAAGAACGACGTTTGCATGCAAGCGCGAGTGGCATCCAGATCAACAACAAGCTTAAGTCGTGTTGCGCAAGGGCCGCAAAGCCCGTCTTTTGCACATGTAGCAACGACTTGCGCCAATGTCGGGTGGCGGGTCGAGGTAAGAAGAAAGTCACTTTATGCTAAGATGCTAGCGTCCGTGGCGCCGACATGGTGCTACTCGTCAGTACGGATGCTGCTTGGGTTGGGTAATATAAGAGTGTCTTTGCCCCAGGGTCCATGGCGGCAGTCCTTATCGACATCAAGCACGACACTCACGCAACCAGGCGTTTGCCTGTCGTTTCTTTTCATTCCATCTTCCCACTTCATACCCACGTGTGAAGAGACTCCTTTGCGACTAATATGGATGCCCAATTCGACTCCGGGGAATCGGGTGACGCGAAGCTGGCGCGAACGCAAACCACCAACACGTACACTTTCCAGGACCAGCGAGGATGGAGAAGATGGCGCATACTACGCCCAGGACGCGGCATGTATCACGATGTTAAGCGGCGCCTACCCTACTACTGGAGCGATATCAAAGATGCATGGACATACAGAACATTCGCGAGCACAGTGCGCATGTACTTTGTGAAGTAAGTGCCTGAACTCACCGAGAAGGCCGCCCACTGACGATGACAGCCTCCTTCCGGCCATCGCCTTCACGCTCGATATGACTCGACGGACTGGCGAGTTCTTCGGCATCAATGAGGCGCTGCTTGCTTCAGCCCTAGCAGCAATGGTCTTCAGCATCTTGGCTTGCCAGCCCTTGACCATCGTCGGTGTGACCGGATTGATTTCTCTCTTCAACTACACCATCTACGACATCGTTGGACACTACGATAGCACTCTCTATCCGCAGGTTATGGCCTGGACGGGTATCTGGGCGGCCATCTTCCACTGGATAGTCTCCTTTGGCAATTACTGTGACTATATGGGATACATTACGGATTTCTCGAGTGAGTCTTTCGGAATGTACGTCGGCATTATCTATATGAGTAAGTTCCCCACTGTACTACGAATCTCACCCAACGCTGATTGGCCAAACAGTCAAAGGCGTTGAGGAACTTGTCAACGAGTTCAGCGTCGCTGGGAGCACTGCCGGCTACCTCTCCTGCCTGATTGCCATATTGTATTTCGGCTCCGTATATGGCCTCGAGAAGCTTGGCAGCAGCGTCATCTGGAAGCCTTGGTTCCGCGGCATCCTCGCAGACTATGCATACGTCTTTCCGACGCTCTTCTGGGTGGGCTTTTCTCACATTCCAGGAAACCTGAAGAGCACTCACATTACATTCGTGCCGACGACCAAGGCCTTCCAACCCACGCAGCCGAGGAACTGGGTGATCGACTTTTGGAATCTCGACATCGGATGGATCTTCGTGGCACTGCCTTTTGGCTTCTTGACTATGTTGCTGTTTTACTACGACCATAATGTGTCGAGTCTGACTGCTCAAGCCCGCCAGTTCCCTCTCAAGAAACCCGCTGGCTTCCATTGGGATTTCTTCCTCCTCGGCTGTACCACCTTCGTCGCCGGCGTTATCGGCCTTCCAATGCCAAACGGCCTCGTCCCGCAAGCTCCCGTGCATACTGACTCGCTTACCAACTATGAGACGCGCCTCGACGTCATCAAAACGAAAGATCACGATATTACTGAGGTTCGAAAGCCGCTCGTTGAAGCTACGGCAGTTGTTGAACAGCGCGTTTCGCATTTCCTCATGGGTCTCGCGCTGTGGGGCACGATGACGGGTCCGTTACTCGTCGTTCTGCATACAATGCCCGCCGCGGTATTTGGCGGAGTCTTCTTCGTCGTCGGCGTAAGTATCCACGCCCCGTCACGTTCCGTTCCCGTCACATGAACTGAGCTAACATTTTCTGATCAGTGGGGCTCCATCGAAACTAACGGCATCCTCCAAAAGCTCATCTACCTGAACTCCGAACGACGTTTCCTCCAACCTCAGAACCCCCTCAACGACGTCTCGCGGAAGAAAATCTCGCTCTACATCGGCCTCCAGATTCTGGGCGTCGCCGTCACAGTCGCCATTTCCCAAACCATCGCCGCGATTGGCTTCCCCGTCCTCATCATCGCGCTCATACCGCTCCGCACCTTCCTCATGCCGCGCTGGTTTTCCGCGCGCGAACTCACCATCCTCGACGACTTGACAGCCAACAACAAAGCTGTGCTCGCAAGCTTAGGCGGGCGACCCTCGAAGATGGGCGAATTCGCCGAAGACTCTGAAGAGGACGAGCAGATGAGGAGGGAAGAGGGCATGGATACGACAGGCGCTGTGCCCGAGGATAGGGATTTGTCGAGAAGGAGGAGCAGGAGTGCGGTCAGGCAGCGTATGGGCAGTATTACGAGAGCCACGACGCATCATATTAGGTCGCATTCCGGGGACAGGGAGCCTGAAACGGATGAGGAGAAGAGCGCGATGGAAGCTGAAGAGCTGGCGAGGAGTAGGAGTCATGAGGCAGTGAGGCAGAGGATGGGGAGCATTACGCGCGCACCTGCGCATAAGACGAGGTCGCGGCACAGCGAAGGCTCCAGACCTCCGAACCAGTGAGGAGTGTGTCGTCAAGGGAAAATGGTACGGGGTAGACGCTATAGAAGGTGAACGGCTTACTTAGTCACACCTCAGAGGAGAGGCATGCAAGGCAAGATTTCACAGGGATAATAGCGAACGGGCGGTAGAGCGGAGGACATAATACCTGCATCGGGAGCGTGTTCGAATGCCAACCCTGCGGATTTCCAAAAGTCTTTTCCATAGAGCATAATACTACTCTCTTGCATCTCGGTACCGAGTACAGCTTTTCAACTGTAGCATTCTGATCTCGAAGCGCTGCGACTGTGGGGTCATTCGTTCATGTGCTGTGTGTAGCTGGCGGAACCGAACGAGATGTCTGCACGACTTCGACGAACTCCTGGGGATAACCATGTGGGCCGGGCGGGAGCATGCGGTACGGAGTGCCCGACCAGGATTCACCACGTAAGGATCTTCCCGGACCCGAGAGCCTCGCTTCCCAGGGCTGCGGTCGTTCCCGCTGGTAGCTTCTCGGGCGCTGAATCGAAGATCTTCGTGCCAGGGTATGGAACCTAATGAAAGAGCTTCGACGCTTCTACAAAGGTAGGATGTTCTGAACGCGTTACTGGATCGAGGAGTAAGTACAGTCTTTTGATGCTGGGTAGTAGTATTGGAAGGGGTGTTTGCGTTATTCATGGTCTTGAAAGGCAGCACTCAGCCCAGCGTGGTCAGTCCTTCAGTTGAAGGCTGCAAAAAGATGAGAGCAATCAACCTGGCGGTTCCATCTTCGTCGCTAGCATCTGAGCTAAGCCCCGGCCACTGTGTCACATGCAGGGGCAAAAGAAGGCCGCAGAAGGGCAAAAAGAAATGCACTAGCCCGATGCGGGGGTCGAACCCGCAACCTTGAGATTGCAACCGTTCCATTAGGACGTGAATACTAAGAGTCTCACGCTCCTGTTGTGTTGTTAGGACCGATTCCATAGGAGATCTGGGATTCTACTTACTACCGATTGAGCTAACCGGGCGTTGAATGATTTTGTTGAAGGCTTTGGAAAGCTATAAAATATATATACGGTTGCAAAATCAGCAGTAAAGTTATAGGGTGTGTGGACTTGGAGCGAGGCAGCAGTCGGGTTGGGCCAGAAGCAGGTTTCTCTCATCTTTCGGGGAGGTATGACTGTTCGGCCGTCAAAGCGCAAATTCGCTTGTGGGCTCGGCTTGCCGTTGCCGTCTTGTCGGTGTCCGGATGTGGCTAGCCCCTGGCTGCTTTTGGGCGGCATTCGGAACATGGACGATGGGTGCGAAGAAGAGATAGTTTTGGTATTTTCTCATTGAAAAGAGAATCTGGATTAAGTTTCATTGGGCTCAGATACTTCTAGAAGGATTTCGCATGTCCCGAAATATCCTTCCAGCCTCAATGAGCATCCTCGATCCAAGCAGCCCCGCGCTCATTCGCCTCCACGTTCACAATCGCCCAGGCTTCACAATGCATTTCTACTTCACAGTCCGCGCAGATATTGTCGCTCCCAACACTGTCACTACGTCCTTCAACGCCCCTTCTCGCTGTCTATTTACTCTGAGCTCCGGTGTCCTACAGCAATTTAGCACCTTGAAAGGTCCAAACTGCAATCGCATACTCACCAAGTACACCTGATAAAAGTCCATCTTCACAGCTCCATCAAGCTTCGTCAAATGCGCATACGCCGCCCAGTCTAGACCTGACTCTCCGCCGGCCTTCAACCCATACTTGACCGTTCCGTGCAGCATCACTTCGTCGGAGTTTGGTCCATATGGGAAGATTTTCCGCGGGCTGTGGACCCTGCTGTTTACCTTCTCCCATAATCCTTTTCGAAGCGCGAGGATTTCTTCATTAAGTTTAGCTCTGCGGGCTGCGCGAGGGACAATCATGCGGGGACGGACCTTCAGAACCCTCCGCCTTCTTGGACGCCATGATCAACGTCGCATCTTTGGTAAAGAAGTCGACGTACTTCTCGTGCGCATCGGGTGTATCCGACGTAGCGTAGAAGTCCTCGAAGAACTTTTTGTATGCGGGATCGAAGGGGATTGATGGGTAGTCGGATGCGTAGGGTGTCATGGTCATGATCTAACTGCGAAGCACTTCCGATTGTGTATGCAGCGGAATTGGAGAAAGTTCAAGACTTCTCGCGCATTACCTACTTGACGTAAACAGCCCGCTTCGGATGAGGGACAGCCTTGGAGAGCCTCGGATGTGAAATTCGTACTACGACCCGACTGGGATTAGCGCGGCTAGAGAAGTGCGACTCCGCGTTTATGAACCTCACGGTCTTATCAACATCATCCCGAACGAGCATCGTTTCGCCAAACACACCTTCCTATCTCCCCGAGAGAGGGCAATGAGGATATCGTGAGCCTGCAAACCTTGTTCCTAATGCCCTGCACCACGAACTTGAACAGGCTCACCGCTTCAAGGCCTGACCCCACCTGACCCGCGTTTAGCACGCTGAATACTTAACGCTCATGTTTGTAGATGCTATGTATAGTGCTGCTCTAGATGTGAGGTATATACTTAAGTCTTTCTTTTTCCCCTTCCGCCGCAGAAACCATGGAAATTAGAATCGGAGACTTGCAGGTCAAATATAATGAGAGATGAAGGATGACTTGGCTATGAATCATCTACGCCCTTATGTTTTGCTCGCTAATTGCCTTCTGGAAACGTGTGGAACGTTTTAGGGCTTCTTTCTTCTGCTCATTCGTCACTAACACCTTGCCGGGCTATTCCCAAAATTGACCGCTTCTAGAGCAGCACTATCGTTCGCTCAGTTCCCCAGACCGCCGCATGCAAATACAAAGAACCTAGAGTTTATAGATGCATTCACGGGAGTAACAGAAGTACTTTCTGATCCTGCGCACATTCCTTACCTCGACTGCGGATGTCGCGAATGTTGGGCATAGGGGTGCGGCAGTCGCTTCTCCTAGTTCTTTTCGAGGGGCCGATGGACTGACGTTCCAGTATCACCTCGCCTCTCGATGCGAGTGCGGTGATTATCTCACCTACTGCTAGGAGTCAAGCATCTCCTACGGGCACACTATGCTTCGACGATGACGAGACCGACGGGCCTTGTGATTTCCCTACCTTGCGTCACTGGCTGTAGCGCGCTCGCTCTCATGATGACGCGCTATTCTGACGAGCGATCCCGTGACGGCCATTTCTAGGGAAGGCACGATGGGCGGTCACCTCTCAACTCTCGACCTTCAACCTTCAACCCTCACCACACCCCCTCATCAGGGCGTCTCCACTCCCTCGAAATGGCATCGGAGGAGGAGAAGCCACCATGCCACCTCCTGCGCATGCCGTATGAGATTCTGAAGCCGATCCTCACTCAGGTAATCGAGTCGCCGGGAGGATGTCCGGTAGTTGCTGACTTCCCCAGCTCGAACAACGAGACCTTCTCCTCAACGTCTCGAAAACCTGCGTCACCATCTGGGAGCTGACTTACGCCCTCGCCTATAATCGTATCGTAGTCGAGATCGGCCCAACGAAGAGCAGTTCGGCATGGAGACCTCTCGCATCAGGGCATCACACCGGCTTGCTTTACACACGGCATCTCAAGATCCAGTCGCTGTATGGTGAATATGAGGAGCCGAAGCATCTGGAGGATCTGGTTGTGGGTGGGATCCTGGCTGCTTTGAAACAGCATCAACTGTTCTCGTTCGCGTGAGTGCAGAGAAGCCTCGATGAAATACCCTCTGATACCTAGCAGCTTGACGACTCCCACATCCTTCAAAAGGACCCTCTCGGTCAAGAATTTCATCATCCTCTTGACGACACAACGATCTATTCAACAGCTTGGACTACCAATCATCGGTAGAATACGGCCGTACCCGCGATTCACTGACTACATCAATGGTGACACTCGGTTCACCCAGCTTCGAGATCTTACGCTCACGATCCTCGACTTCGAAGCGCCGGCTGATCAGTTACACCACGCCTTTCGTAGAGCATCAAATCTACAAGAGCTCCAACTTCGATTCATTTGCCCACCCAACGCTCGTGGTCATGATCTCCCAAATCCTCTGCCTAGCGGTAAGGCTTCACTCTTTCTGCTGTCTACCGTCACCAGGCTGGCATTCTATGGTTTCGATTTCGCGGCATATGCGCCGCAGCTCGTTCGGACTTCATTCCCATGTTTACGCGCTCTCGCAGTCTGCAACTGCACCCAACTAGCCAGCTTCTTCCTCAACACTCCGTCGTCGAATTATCCGGCCTTGATTGCATTGATGGTCAAGGGAGGCTCAGGTTTCAGCGCTTTTTGGGAGTCTAGATTTGTCAAGGGCCTCAGAGAAGTCCGCGAGCTTGTTTTCAACACAAGTGACGCCTGTTTGACTGATGCAACTATGTTCGTCCGCCATGCGGATACTTTGAACCTTTTCTTGCTGCGCAGTTCCGACCCGGGATGTGAGTTCGCCCTGGTGGAGTCTCTCGAAACTCTCCTTTCCAATTGTCGGGCTATTCGCCACATGGGATTGTTTCTTGCTTGGGGCTGCCTTGGCGGAACACAAACGGTGGAGTTTGAAGAGGATATGCTGGCCCGCGAACTCTTGGTAAGCTTCCTCCCTTCTACGTAGTCTCAAGTTTCGGCTCCTGATGAACTGCAGAATCTCTTCGATGGCAATGACAGGCTTCAGACGCTTGCGTTGGGATGCAATCTATTGCCCGCATCCTACGTACACCAGCATACCCCGGAAGGATTGGAGCAGCTGGAAAGAGTTTCTCCTATTGAAGAGGCGGCTGGCCGCGAACTCATTAGGCACTTCGCTAGTGAGACCGATCTTACAAGTGCCACCGGCTCCCTAGAATATCTCTCTATCAGGAGCGGCATCCAAGTGTCCAATTCAGCTCTCCCTAGAAATCATCAACTAAGAGCCGGGCCTTCCAAAGGTGTAAAACACCTGTTCACTCTCAAACCAGAAGTGGTGTTCAAACCTGTCAGCAAAGAAGAGTTGATGGCGAGGTATCACGGAGATGGCTATTACTTCCTGGAGGAGTATATTGATGGTCTTCTGGAGCAGAGCCACCTGAGCTTTCTTCCTCGCGATGACGGATATGCGTCATATCTATGGGATACAACGGACGGATAGCGCATCCGAACCTTTCTGCTATCGATCAAATCTCTGCGGATCAAAATGGGGAATATGCCGGGAAGAGAAGACGCATGTAATGTTGGACCGCGCGAATGATATATAACAAGATATCCTCACTGTGCCGTTTTCAAATAGCTTTCGTACTCATAGGTCGACGCATACATAATCGAACAGTGCTACTGCCTTGGAGTCCAACGGAGTGTCCAAGTCCGCCAACAAAGGCGGCTAACCGGCATCCGATCAAATGACCCTTCGATCATTTTCTCTCCAAGGTTTCTCCGGTCGATCATCCCGCTGCACCCGTCCCGTAACCTTATCACCATCCCTCCCTTCCTCCTACCTTTCCGACAAAAACAAACAACACCCAAAACACCACTTCCACCATTCCTCCCTCCCAACCCACCTCAATAAATGGGCGGAATTACATTTTCCGCCCGCGGCCCCTCCAACACCCGCCTCGCCTCGCATCAGCCCCCAGGCATCCGTCCTTAGGAAACCGACGATCGCGGTCGTCATACCCCGTCTAACGACCCGCGATCGTAGATCCTCATCTCCAGAGCTTACAGTAGCTGCGCACACGCACGTTTCGTGCAACAATAAGCCGCCGCGCATGACGTATTACCGCATATCCCATCGCTGGCTCTATTTAATAAACCCGCTGTGCGGCACCGCTCGCGTGTGGATTCAGTTTTTGTTACTTCCTTCTTTGTGATAAGGATTTTTGAGGCTGGATCCTCGAAAGTTTTCGTGTCACCATGAGTCGAAAAGAGATGGATGGGATAGAAAGACTTCAGTCTTCGCACGTGGATGTTCACGACACTAGACGGTGGCTGGTTGGGAGTCCGCGGAATGACGGAAAAAGTAGGTTGACATGATTTCATCGCCATTCTCCTCAGCGCTATCTGGACCCATTCATATCAGCATGCGCCTCCTGTTAGTCGGTACCTACCGTACTGTTCTCCTCTCACCGCACCTACTTCAGTCAGTCGGCGGTCGCTGTCAAAAGCGGCCCAGGTCAAACATCACATATCACAAGCTCCGTTCAGGCAATCCAGTCATTGAGCCTCAATTTCCGACATTCGTATCTCACATGGCCCACTTTCCTCTCTCCTCCCGTCCAGCCGAATATACACAAAGGTGGCCAAACAACAGGATCATGCAAATGTTTCCTCCACGATTGTGGTAAAAAATTCTCCAAACAAATATCTTCCCCGTTTCCGCTGAAGAAAAGGCTTTGTGCGGGGTTCAAGTTGTAGAAGGCGCAAAATATGAAGAGCTAGCGAAAGAAACAACTCCGGTAAATGGTGCTATATGTTGTGAGGCTCTCGACGCAAGACTGAGCATAATTACCCGTCCGAATCCGCAGCTTCAACCTCAAGAGCTCGACGTGGGTTGAAGGCCCTCTCCTCGGTGCTGCGGAAAGCGGTCCAGGTAGAGTCTGCGGAGATAGGTCGCTGCATTGCTGATTGGTTGTGTTACAGGCCGGAAAAGTATCGAATGGGACGACAAAGGAAAGGCATCGGTCGGTTTCATGGCGGACGTTGCACACGTGTAATGCCGGGGACGAAAGCCTACTCCTCCATCCGGCCGAAGAAGGCATCATCGTCCTCGTCAATTTGTCCCCGACTGCGCGAGTTGGCGTTGCGGAAGTCGTCATCGTCCGCGAAATGGCCGTCGTCCATGTCGACGTCTTTGCTTTCATGGTGGTAGCGGTAGCCGCTCCCGCGTAAGCTCGACTGCTGCGCAGTCACGGTGGTGCTGCCGGATATCGAAGGGACGTTGTTGAAATCCAAGAACTTGGCTGGTAGCGGAGGCACTGGAGGAACGTCAGGTGGGAGGGCGACAGGGCCCGACTTGGGTGTGCCGTAAGAGCAGCTCAGCAAACCGACAGCGGCGGCAAGGTCGGCCTGGTCGTTTTCATCGTCGTGATACGAACCGGCAACCGAGGTGCCGGACGTCGTTGGTCGGTCGGAGACATTGCTCCACTGGCGATAGTGGCCGCTTTGACCGTTGTCGGAAAATACGGCGGACTGGTAGGATTGGCTGTATGCAGAGCTGTTTGTGGAGTAGCGCTTGGAGGAGCGATTGCCGTAGTGGGAGCGAGGGAAGGAGCCTACGGCGTGATCGTCCATTTGCGGGGGCGGGGTAGTGTCCGTGGAGCTCAACTCGTCACGAAGGTCCGAGGAGCCCGAGGCCGGCGGCGACACAGAAGAATGGTCGCTGTCGCGGGACTCACCCTCCTGGTTCATGGCGACGAGGACAGAGGCTGCCTCGAGCAGCTGCACCTGCTGGTGCTTGGAGATGAGCAGCTTAGACGTGTACTGCCATTCGGGCGTGTGCTCCCATCTGAATCAAAAAGTCAACGCAAAACTTCAAAGAACAGCGACCCGGGGCAGCGGCATTGGGAACAGGGCATTCGTCTCGAGCCGTGAAAGTGTGCGGGAGGATGGTTATCTACTTGGGGCGACTGACAGATGTTTGGTCAGACAGCTGCTGTGCTTGTATCCTTTCCCACATTTTTCACACCTCAATTCGCTACCACTTGTGCGCTTGCCTTCGCCTTTTGCCAGACGGGAGCCCTCGCTCGCACGGCGTATGCGCGCCTTGGAGTTGCCTTTCTCCTGCTCAGGCATCGCGGCCAGCGGAGGCCCGTCGGCGATAGCTTCGGTCTTGGCGGCCGCGCTGTAGCTGCTAGGCCCAAACGCGGAGCCATTGCTCGGGACGCTCGAGGCCATGGAGGGAATGGTGCTTAGATTGGGACCCCGGAAGTGCGACGCAGGCTTCGACGGGCGGCGCGACGAGCTGCTGCTGCCCTCGAGCGGGGCCCCGGATATGCCCTTGGCCGCCGCAGCCATGGCAGCGATGTTGCCGGCGGCCGTCGAGCTCATGCTCTTCCTGCGGGTGACGCGGTGTGCCGGGTTGATGGAGCCTACAGACAGCGAGTGCGAGTGCGGGCGCGACTTGGGGAGTGAGCCGGCCATGGTGTTCGAGTGCCGGTGCTGGCTCGTTGGGCGGACGGCGATGGGTTCCTGCAGCGGGCAGCAGTGTCAGCAGGGGAGCAATTGGGGGCGAGGGGGCAGTTGTCAAAGAAAGCGCGTGCCTTGATGACAGTCATGGTGTGGTAGAGCAGCTCTCTACTCTCCGTCTTTGTTCGTCAGGGCGAGCGAGGTGGAATCGCGACCGGACGGCTGCACAGCCTCGACTGGTCGGAGAGACGTGGACGGCGGCGGAGGTGGAGCGGGCTAGGCAAGTCGGAGTCCGAGCAGGGCAGGCTGGCGGCGTCGAGTATATTGGGGGAGAGTGTCGGTAGGGTGACTGTGTGGGCTCGCTGGCGGGTTGCGTGAGCGTAGCTCGGGCGGCGTGGAGCAAAAAATAATGGGGGAGCTGTGGAATGTGTGGACCCCTCTCGATATTGCGTTACACGTTGGCCGGATCGTTTCGCTGCAGGCGCCGCGCAGGAACAGGATGGCGACTAGTTTCAGCGGGCGTGAGCAAGGACAAAGAGGGTCGAGGATCGAGAGCGGCACGGTCGCAGCAGGCTGCGGCAGCTGGACGGCGGAATATTTATTGCGAGGGCGAGCACGCGGGCGTGGAGAGCATCTGGTGCCTCTCTTGGTCAGCCGGACGCTGCAGCGGGTAGCGCAACGTGATCAATGAGAGGTGGTGTAGGGCCGCCCGCGAACTATCAGTCGAGGTACCGGCGCATCAGCCACGCCGGGTGCCAGGGTGGCCCTCTGTTTCTATAATGGGCCTCACTGGCTGCCCGCAAATGAGCGGACAGCGGCGGCACTGCTGCGTGTTTCAGCGCTGCTGCCGGCGACAGGTTTTTTTTTTCTGCCCGGCGTGCTTCTTGCTCAGGAACCCTTTGTGCGTGTTCCTGGCTTCGCGCCGCTAGAGACGGGCCCTCGAGCGCGGCGACACACGCCCGGCCGCTTTGGGACGACATGCCGATCCGCCCTCTGGCTGCCACCACGCTCGGACCACGCCCGTGGATCAGCGGTGCCACGGAACCCCAGCGCAGCTCTGGAGAATTATGACTAACCCCAGCGATCGCTGCTGTGGCCGGCAGCGAGCGACGCCGCGATCTTCACCCCAGAACCGCTGCTCTGTGCTTCGTACAGTATTGCACAGCTCTGCACGCAATACGGGTCGTCTGTCTGTCCACTAGAAATAATTTTGATTCGGGAAGGAGCCCTCAGATAGCGACGCGGCTTGGCAATCGCGATCGACCCCATGCTGTCAGTGCATATTAGCTTGCGCGATGCTCAAGCCACCTCCTCACGCAGCCGTGGGGTCGCGGGTCTGGCACCTGTGCCACCGCACACTACACAGTACACTACTGACAGCCCGCGCAAAAATGCCGCCCTCCGTTTCCCATGCTGCTGTCATGCAAGTCATGTCTGAGCCGTCCAGCCTCCATCCGACCAAGGCGCGCGGAAACTCTATCGGGGGGCGGGCCAGCCCACAGATTGGCAGGAACGCGCCAGCAAATATATTGCCTGGCTCCAGTGCCGCTCCACGAAGGTGCCGACGCGCTTGCCCCAGTGCGAGCTCCAATATGCGCGCTGCTGTGGGGCAGGCAGGTGCTAAAGCTGTTTGGCCCTGATGGTGTCTATTCCTCATGCACGTCTTGTGTTGTGCTGAGGGGTCCACTCTAAAGTCCATGCCTGCGCCTGTTGTTAACCCAAGCCGCCGGATAAGGTCGACTGCGAAGCTTCAGAATCACCCGTGGCTGGGGTCTCGGGCCTGCTGTCTCCTTCGCCTGAACCTGTTGTGGGTGGTGAGATATCGGTTCTTGCTCGTCCGTCCTCTTATCGCATAGACAGCTCTGCAGCTCTGCCAGCGACGAAGCAGCCACAGCTCGCAAGCCCAACATCTCTCGCTCTTGGAGGCGCTGCTTGGCTTCTCGCCTTACGCCTCTTTTAGGGCTGGCTGCTTGTTGCCAGGCCCTGGAAGTCGCAAGGCAAAGCCAGTTTCACCTCCACAATCTGACGTCATGGGTGGGATACCGTAAGCGCCATTCGGGCCATGCATCGAAAACTGGAATTCCCTGTGTTTTTCCCGCTGCGGCTCAAACCACACCGAAACAGCGCTTCTGATTCAGCTAGATTTTCCTTGGTAATCAAATACAGGGCTGATGATGACCATAAGCTATGCGAGAGCAGACGAGAGGTCGCCTAGCTGTCCGCCGTCGAAAGTCAAAGTCGACTTCTTTTTTTTATCATCATCATCATCATCGTCTTCCTCCTCCTCTTCTTAACAAGGCTTCTTTCATCCCTAACAGATCACCCCGCAACCCCGGGCCTTCGGCATCTGGCGGATCAACATCGAGTTCGCCAGTGATTGTAGCCTTCACCAGCCGTACCTGGTACCCTTCTCCCGGTAGATCTATGCCGATCAAAGTCGATTCGTACTCGTTCCGTGTGTTTGTCGATCCAAGGGAGCCGCCATGCTCATCGCTTAGAGGCTGTGCATAAGCTTCTGTAGAGAGAAAGACGAGTTGAAGGATGTGTAGCTGTGGAAGGGGACCTACGATTACAGGACCGACGTGGCGCTTGGAAGGATGAAGTCCCCGGGTCCGGGTCCAAACTTGCAGCCCACTGAAGTCGTTCCAAGGTTTGTATCGAGATTGCGAACTACGGCCGGGGCCGCTTTTTACCACATAGGAGTAATTCGAGGACATGTGGAGATCCCGCATCTCGGGGTCTTCCAGTGCATTGCCCGAAACGGTCTCGAGTTCAGCCGTTCTGTTAATAATTGAAGAGCGGATGAGAGCTCGGCATTGGCAATTCGCCATGGTGCTCTGATATTCATGGGTTGGTTTAGTCCTCGCTCAACCTTTCCCTCCGCCTAAGAGTAAGGGCCGACTGGTGGCGACGTAAACGTGTCTGGTATCCATAGCCTGCTTCATTGTCTACTTTGCAGCGTGTCACATATCCTCCAGTATATGGGATATTGGCTGCTCAGACACTTGTATAGAAGGACACTTAATAGCGCTGATGGGCTTCCGCCTGAGTTGCCAGAGAACCATGTAGCGTTTCTAAGGCGAAGAAGTGGCGGTGCAAGCCATCCCAATCAAGCTTAGCCTCTCTTTGGCGCCCCATCAACGGAGCCAGTCGTCATGAACATCAATCCGTCTGCCTGCGACAACACCGCGAACCATCCTTTCCACGACGCTTCCCCGAGACAGCTCACCCAGGGCTACACCTTACTAACTTAGAGCAACCGCACACCCTTCGTTCAGCGACCACTCAAGCCGAAGAAGCCGCACTCCGCCCACTCGCACACCTCACAATGGCGGACGCACCCGCGCAACCGAAGCCGAGTAGCAGCGTGAAGCTGGTACTTCTGGGCGAAGCAGCTGTCGGAAAGGTACGCGCTTCCGATGCGGTGGAAAGTAGTGCGCCTGGCTAACTGATGGTTCAGTCTTCGCTCGTGATGCGCTTCGTGAACAACGACTTCCAAGAGAATAAGGAACCCACAATAGGCGGTAGGTCTTGCTCCCATTGTGTGGGGGCTCCGAGAGGCTTTTTGCGGTATCTCGGCTTGCAGACTATCGCTAATATGGCATCGAACAGCTGCCTTCCTGACACAGAAATGCAACCTCCCAACCCGGACCATCAAATTCGAGATCTGGGATACCGCCGGCCAAGAACGCTTTGCCTCCCTCGCACCGATGTACTATCGCAATGCCCAAGCCGCACTTGTCGTCTACGACATCACGAAGCCCTCGTCCCTCACAAAAGCGCAGCACTGGGTTGCCGAACTCCATCGACAAGCCTCACCTGGAATCGTGATAGCTCTCGTCGGCAACAAGACTGACCTGGCTAGTTCAGGTGGTGAGGAAAGCTCAGAGGACGCAGATGCCGCACCTGCTGCTGAGGGCGAAGAGAACCATGAGGACAACACCGATGCGAGGAGAGTCCCCACCAAGACTGCGAAGTCATATGCGGATGAGGAGGGCTTGCTATTCTTTGAGACTAGCGCGAAGACGGGACAACATGTTGCCGAAGTGTTCACGGCCATTGCAAACGCTATTCCCGAGACAAGCCTCAAAGGACCTAGGGGAGTTGGTGGACAGACAAACTTGGGCAGGCAAGACGACGCGCGAGTCAATTTGGGCAGCGCTCGGGCGGAGGGTGCAAAGGAGGGCTGTGCGTGCTGATGAAGGAGTTGGAAGGCTATTCTTTCGAATTGGTAAGAGCATGTCAGTCTTTCACAGCAACTTTTGTTCCCGTCGATGGTGCAGGCGTACGATATCAGTCACATGGCAGCTTTTGCAGAGACCTTTCGTTGGACTGTCCCTTTATTAGCCTTCCTGTACCTAGGAAATGACATCTAGTTAATCGAGTGGCAGTGCTTCAACTTCGATTCTCACAGGCAACAGTCATACTGTACAAGACATGACAATCGTCCCCTGTAACCACCCAGATCGCCTCTATACGTTCACCCTCCTGTTGAGCACCGCTAAACTTCATTCGCCTACCCCACTACTGCATGGGTAAGCGAGCCGAGCTCGACTTGGCGCTGGTGACCTCGATCCTTCGCTCCTCTCCTCCAAGGTGGTATGATGTAAATGATGTTGGATACAGCCTCGCAAAGCGTGCCGAGCTGCTAGCAGCCGTCGCGAGCTTTGCTAGCTGTCAGCCTTGCGACTGACCGGAACGTAGGTAACAGTCCTCGAGAGTATTCAATGATAATGGTATCGGACTCCGCCTCTTTGCCAAGCCAGTGCAAGCAAGTGTCTGGTCCTGGAGGATTTTGGACGCAGCCGACTGATCCGAGAAGTGGTGTGTAAACCGAAGCAAGTCCTGGTAGATACGAGCTTATATGCCAGCCCTGAGTTGGCGTTTTTCCTCTCGTCCATCTTTAGTACTAATGCAGTCTGGGGATTATTCGTGATTTCCAACAGACATTGTGCGATGGACGACATTTCGAATGGTATGGAAGCAGAGCAGCACTGGCTCGGGGTTTGGCACGTGAGACTGACATCTTCGCAGTTACGTGCATTCGTGCTCTAACCCCTTATAACGCTTCGACCTTAAATGCAATCAGAGTATGTGAAACAGCAGCGAATACCCCATATTGCTACCCGCCAAATGGAACCCGGCTATGCATTCCATCCTACAGTTTTTATTGTGAGCATCAGACACCCTGCCCCAACTCTCTTCTGCTAATACTTGCACAGTTGTTTGGCCACCAGGCTACTACCACGACGACTCAGAAATAGCCATAGAGTATGATCTCAGCTGGAGCTGGTACTTCGGCGTAAATAGCAGCCTCGGCATCGACAGTCTATCGTTCACAGAGGACATGTTCACCGATGAAGCGCAGCCCATGCCCAATACGACTACCGAGAAGCTGATGCCGATGTACCTATTAGAACGCCGCCGCGATCCCGAGGCCACAACTTACGACGTGAAGACGCACGAGGGGCCAACGCTTACGCTTGTCAAAACGGCACTGTTTGCTGGCACCACATCTACAGGTACTTGGCCGACGTCGACGTTTTCATGGGATCGCGATTATAATGTGCACAAGAGTAGTTTCAAACCGGGAGCGATTATTGGGGTTGTACTAGGTATAGCGTTCGTGATGATCGGACTGGTATGCCTTGCTCGTATGAACGGGAAGCCGAGGCCGATGGCGGCGGCGCTGGCGAGGAGTACGGAGGAGGGCGAGGGAAGGCAGGTGGAGCATCGTGCGACGGGCGGACCGGCGGCGAGGGCAGAGACTGGGAGGGGGGCTCAGCAACAGCAGTCTAGCGCGGAGGGAAGTGGTGGGGTGGACAGGGATGAGGAGGAGACGTTGCCGCCGTATACGAAGGAGCAGCCGCCGAAGTATACGCCTTGAGAGTGGCGTTCGCGGGTGAAAGAAGGTGTCCACGGGTGCGTTCGAGTGCATGGTGGTAGCTCGGTTATATTTCACCATACGCACTTCCCCTCTGCGCTTCTCCATCACGCACCTTCCTCCACCCACATACTTGAGGTCGCGACTCCCCGGCCTCCCCACCTGCGATACTTCTGGGACAACCTTTGCTTGTAACAGCTGTAATATAACTCGACTCAGCATGGCGCGCGATACAGACTCGTCCGCCGATCGAGGTCTGCACTCGACAACGCCGGAACCGCCGAAAGCGTCGAGAAAGCGAAAGCGAGCCCGGATGGCCATCAATAACTCCAAGAAGCCCCGCGCAAAATCTCCAGTGCGTCGCAGCCAACGCTCTAATCATGGCCAGAGGAACATTCGTCAGATCCTACACTATGAGGACGTCTCAGCCGCGGATAACCCCACCCAGCAGTTCTTCCGCTTCTTTGACCTTCCACGAGAGATACGCAACCAAATATACGGTCTCCTGTGTGAGAAGACGCTCGTTCGCTTCCGCCAGCATGGCATGACGATCGGGGCAGTTTACGGTAGACCCCGGCGCTACGACCCCGGATCACCACTGCAAAATTTTGAGAGAGGTCTCCCGGCGTGGCTCGTGGCCAATAAGAAGATTCTGCTTGAAGGTTTGGCGGAATTCCACCATGCTGCGGAGTTTTTCTATCTGGATATCTCGGGAGGCTCGCTGAAGAGGGGTCATGGCATCACGAGACTGTTCTCTATCAACAACGCGAGGATCATTCAGATGACAAAATCTGGAGTGGACTTCTCCATTGCGCCCGTAACGAAGACCGACGAAGATGGGAAGGAGTATAACACGTTCGAATTTCACAAGGACCAGGGTGCAAAGCTGAGACGCATCAGCCGTTTACTGGCGGCTCCGTCTTCCTT
Source organism: Trematosphaeria pertusa (assembly GCF_010094035.1). Taxonomy (NCBI): domain Eukaryota; kingdom Fungi; phylum Ascomycota; class Dothideomycetes; order Pleosporales; family Trematosphaeriaceae; genus Trematosphaeria; species Trematosphaeria pertusa. Next base: position 932,099 of record NW_022987218.1, on the reverse strand, counting down.
ACAGGTACTCACCATGGACTTTTACTTCTCCTTCCTCTCCGGCATCGTAACGAAGGAACCCATCGGCGATATTCGGTTCAGTGTTACTATGCTCGATCAACTACCCAAAGACCTGATGAAAGTAACCTTCACCGTTGCGTCGACGCAAGAAGACATGGCCGGATACTATCGAGCGTGGACAGTTCTCAGGGCGGGGTTGGAGCGTATTGCGAGAGCGCTTGTACAGAGTCCCGGGGAAGAATGCGAGGAGAATCTCATTTGCCGGGTCCACGAGAAGCCCAAGGGCAAATGTGGTCAGCCGTGCAGTGGTGCATGGGGGCTCCACGTAATACAGGTTACCTCTTCAACTTACAGGCGTAAGCTGGCATACGGTGCACTTTGAAGAGGCCATATCGGGCAGGCATTGCAAGGATAATCATTCCGTTCCAGTTATAGGGCACGCTACTCTGGTCACTTCTGAAATGCGAATGACGGTATACTAGCCAACTGGTTCCGTTGGGACACATTAGCATACAATCCCGTCCTTGTGCGGGACCGGAAGATATAGCGAGATAACAGTATCTAATACATCCATACCATGAAAAGTCGTTTTAGCATTCTTGCAGCAGATGCACTCGTAGTAACGTGTCCGACCATAGTGTTGGCATTACGAGCCGGAAAGAAGAGTGCAGTGTGGCCAAATCGATACAGCGATGAGATGAATGCAGCCTAATTCCCTGGCGCCTTAGAGCAGAATGATCATGCGCTTTGAACAGCGCTAGAAAACGTGTCAAGAGTCTAGGATGGAAGACGAGCGAAGATTGGCGTTGAGCTGCCTGGAAGGACCATACCTCTCTCGGCTAGGCTCTTTAGCCACTGCGGCGCATCTATGTCCGAAGTCAACGAAACGTCATCGCGACTCGTGAAAGCAACTTTCCTGCTCTCCCATACACCTCCAAATACCAACGAATTCACATATTCTATGGCCGCACCTGATTCACAATAGGATATCCGCGCTTGCCTTTTACTCTACTCCATCCATCGCAACTCACAAACTGAAATGTCGACACGCCGCAAACCAACCTCTTCCTCCGCAGCCAACGGCCAGCCTACACCTCTGACCTCTGGCATGCCATCCTCCACAATCCGCACCTCCTCTAACACGCGCTCGCCCTTCTTCCCTACCCGCCTCGAGGCTCTGCTCCTCGCCATCTACCCCGCGACCCTGCTCCTCGGCTCCGTGTTCAGCACGCTCTCCCCCGCGACGCGCAGCGCACCATACTCCGCGGCCTCTCAGTCGCACCCGCCCGAATTCGCGCCCTCGTACTTTGCGCATAAGAAGAACGTCTTCAATGTCTACTTCGTCAAGCTCGGCTGGTTCTGGACGACAGCAGCATTCGCTACGTTGCTGGTGGTGTGGCCGGGATTTGGGGCGGGCTTGACGGTGAAGAGGATACGCGCAGGGTTTCGGTATGCAGCGATTACGCTCTGGTGGATGTTTGTCACGCAGTGGTTCTTCGGTCCGCCGCTGATCGATCGCGGGTTCCGCTTCACGGGCGGGCAGTGCGAGTTGCTCCGTGATCCGGAGGCGCGACAAGGCATGAGTGACACGAGAGAATACTTTACCGCTGCGACTTGCAAAGCAGTGGGCGGTCAATGGAAAGGCGGACACGACATCTCAGGCCACGTCTTCCTCCTCATACTCGGCTCGGCGCTCCTATGGTTCGAGTTCCTCCCGGCCGTAACACGGATGGAGGGTCTGCGCGACGGACGGAGAATCATGCTGGAAGACGGCAAGGTAGCCAGCGTAGCGGTGGAAAAGGATCCGGAGCATGAGAAGGAGGAGCCGACGACAAGAGGAGTTAAGTTCTCCCTGGGGGTGGCGGCGCTAATGTGGTGGATGCTGCTGATGACGGCTGCGTATTTCCATACGTGGTTCGAGAAGTTTACGGGGCTTCTGGTGGCGTTTTCGGGGCTGTGGGTAGTGTACTTTCTGCCGAGAGGCGTGCCGCAGGTGAGGGCTGTTCTAGGGATGCCCGGTGTGTAGGGCAGGAAAGAGGGAAGGGATGATGCGTAGGTGTCCGGTATTCATGATATGGATGATGGTAATGCATTAGAAAACTCCCTGCTTAATTGCTTAATGTTCCATCTTTTCCTCACGTCTCCATGCTCCGTTTTCCCGTGGCTACTTCGCATTTAATTTGTCTAACGGCTCCGTAACATCTTCTTCCACCCGGTAGCGAACATCAGTCCGTCCCATTCAGCAGTCTTCTCGTCGTTCTTCTTTCCCTTTGCTCGCTCGGCGCTTACCAGCGGCAGCATTCGCAGAGGTATCGTGGCAAGTAGATTCGTATTATTGAAGAAGAAAGGAGGACGAGGGGCGGAGTGCACACGAGATCCATCTTGTTGCGGCCTTGGCGCGCTGCTAGCGTGGCTTCCGTTCGTAGTCGTGCCGATTAGGAAGTCGGCGAGAGTCAAGTTTGAGTTGAGATCGCGCACGATGCTCTCCTCTCGCTCAATCTCGTTCCTTAACCTGGTTCCCTGTGGGTTCCGAATAAGTCCGTTCTGGATTGACGAGAACAAAGTTGCGGTGAAGCGGTGTCGGACTAGTACACAAATCTTGGAGACTGTACACAGTCAGTTTGTAACGGTGACGCTGCTCTCTCGATGCTAAAAGTTCGAAGTCACCCCGCGGTCTGTTCATGGGCTGATTATGTGTGGGATGCTCAATATTATCGCCTAGCGCCTCTCCCGTGGAGACGGGTCGCTGCTGTTGCACACGCGCCGGTCCCTAAGTTTTGTGCGATACATCAGGGTCCAGAGTGCGGTATGGAATGCTCAGGACTAAATCAAGGTGCTAGGTAATTCCAAGATTCCCCATGCGGCGAAGACACCAGCGGTGTTCCCAGGTGTGCGCGGCGACCAAATCCGCCTCCTAACTCACGCCGCGATGATGCCACCGCAATGATGCTAGTACGCCGCTCGAATTCACATAAAAGCCTCCCAAAAGTCCTCCGTACCTGACATCAAACTGCTCGGCCTACCACCGCATATCACCACCACCACTTGCTCAACAGCTCACTCCAACACCACCAAAATGAAGCTTACCACCCTCGCAGTCCTCGCCGTCGCCAGCTTCGCCCAGATCGCAGTCGCCGACAACTGCAAGACGAGCCTCCATTACTGCGGCTACAACCTTTTGCACAAAGGTCAGTTTTGCTTCCGGGCCTTGTCTGCACCTGTATCCGCCTCGTTCCTTTCCACTCCCACACAGCAAGGGCGCTCATACTAATACGGCCGCCAGGCAACTACTACAGCCAGATTGTAGAGGCGCTCCGCGAACAAGGTCAGCCCGTCGATGACGCACACATCAACAATGGCCTCTTCTACTGCAGTGGCGGATCCAACGGCGATATCGACTTCCAGGCCTTCTGCGCCAACGGGTGTGTTGATGGTGGAAATGGCAAGAGCGATTATTGTTAGGCTGCTGCCTAAGAAGTGGGTGGCTGGGGCGACTGAGGGGATGCGGTGGAGTGCAGTGTGAGACGACTGTTGCGTTCGGTTCCTATATTTGTTGTTATTCGCGTGCGTGTTCTTGTGGCCCACCTGAACTATCATATAGAAAGAATCCAAATTCGTACGCTCTTTTAGTTTGTGCGTTATCTGGCTGCAGTGATGTTAATTCGCTTCGGTGGCGGACTGGGAAAGTGCAAATGGAGGGTGCGTTCAGCGAGCGTCTGCGAGTGGAGGCGAAGGCGATGCGAGCGCGAGTGTCGAGCAATGCGGCAACTATAGGGTGCTAGTAGGACGCGTAGGTGCCAATTGGAAGCCCGAATTGGCGCCCACAAGGCATAAGCAGATGGAGCTCAGAGTGCGAGGCAATCGTACTTTGCCCGCAGAATGCGGCTGCCGTCGGACTGCAGAAATTTTCTGTGGGCGACTTCAACGTAAACAGCGTGAGGACAGGACAGCCTACCAGAATATGCCGCCTCTCTCACCTCACCAGCAGACCGGAACACCCTCCGCCCACAGACACAACAGCAGCCCTTCTTCGATTGACCGGCAGCCGCCGGCACAATCAACGAAAGGCCTCGGAGGGGGACCAGCAAAAATTACGCCGGAGCAGTGACCACAAGAGCACACTGCAAGACCCACACCGATCCGCGCTGTGCAATGCGTCGATGCAGGCTGGTACTCGAATCGATGAGCTCGAGGACCCCGGCTAGGTAAGTATGAAGAAAAGAAAAAGGAGGATGGGAGGGGGCGGGAGGGTTTATATAGACCTGCGGCTGGCGGGCGGACCGTGCGCTTTAGTCAGCGCGAAGCGAGGCCGAAGTCATTGCGGCGACGGTCGTGGAAGGGTCGCTGTGCTTCCGTTTGTAGTGCGAGGTGAAGGCGGGTTGTTGTTGGCTGGCGGTCAGAACGGGAAGGGGCGCCTCTCCCTCTCACTCACACCCACACTGCGGTACCGAATAGGCGGGGAAACCGTCGGGAAGCCTTAGAGTATAGTGCTGAAGGTAAGTGCAGTTGCAATGAAGGGCTGCTCATGACAGACAGGACGAGGGAGGCTTAGGGAGGTCCGTACGGCTTCAGATACGCCAAAGTTGCTGTCATTGGAAGACGATAGCTTGGGGAAAGCTAAGGACTCTAGGTAACAAGAAGATAGATCGTACGATATGCATCTGCAAGCGGGGACTATGATTCACCCAAGGCCTCTTATGCTGCTCTCCGAATCCTGCCATCAGGTCTGTGTCCTTTGCTAGCTCTTTCCTATCGTCGGTGAATGCTTTGCCTCCAGAATGGTCTCTGTCCTGTTGGCCCTCTTCTCGTAAAGCAAACTACTTGGGTTCGTCCTGAAGAGTCGGCGTGAAGTCGCTGGACACATGTATTGGTTGCCCGCAAAGTAGCTTTATGCGCAGGGCTGTCTCTTCGTTACCCTGCCACATCCTCGTAACGCATCCAGCGCAGGCGTTAATGCTGAATCGCCAAAAAGACAGCTTCCGTCCAGTGTAGTCCTAGAATATGCATAGTGAGATGGAGTGAAGTTAGGAGAGACTGGCCTGTGCGCAGTCGCGTTGCCGGACGAACCATGCACTAGCGCCCATGACGTCTAAACAACAAATCGAGCTCCTCCACAGCACAAGCCCGCGAGGCGCGCATCCTCAAGTTCTGCGCAACCCCCGTCGCTCTCTTAATCTTTTCGTTACCTCCAGTTTCCGACAAGTCACGATGGCGCCGACCAAGCTGACCGACCGCGCTCCGCCGACCGTCGTTCCCAACGGCGCCCCGCCGCTGAGAGCTTCCAGGCTGCCAGCGCACCTCCGCTTGCCCATCCTCCTCGTGCTCAACCTGGGCCTGCAATCCGTTCTGTGGACTTTTACAAACAATCTGCTTGGAAATGAGCTCGGAGCAGTCAGCAAGAAGCCGGGCGAGAACGACCTGGTCACGCCCGCGGCGCGTCTCGGGTACAAGATGCTCGTCATCTGGCTGGGTTGGCGACTGAAGTATGATTGTACGACCGCCGCCGAAGCTTCACAAGGCTGCGTTCTGCTAACACAAGCTCTGCAGTCTTCGATATCGGGGCGCTCACGGCCATCACGAACGCGCCTTTCGCCTACCTCCTCATGACCTACTACCAGATAACTCCGCTTACGGCCTCTGCACTCGTAGCCAACGAGGTTCTCTCCATCGCAATCCCGACGTACCTCCTGCGCCCGGTCTCGGCCGTCCACAACCCGAATGCGCCGCTGCGAAACCGCTACCTGCTCAACAGCTTCCAGGTCCAGCTCTCCAACAACCTGCTAGCGATCGGCGTGTACGTCGTGGTCATGTTCTGCGCTCTCAAGACCAGCCAGCTGAACCTCTTCCTGATCACACACTTCGATCTCCCCACACTTGAAGACGCACATAGGGAAACGCCTTTCATGCTAATCGCTAAGGTTGCAATTGCAGCATATGCCACCCGGGCCTTCCTTCTCGACCCTTCAATTGGCGCACAGCCCGCTTCCGGTGATGCGACGCCCATTGAAGCCTTCGATCCCGCCACCGCTACTCTTCCGCAGACCGTAAAGCACAATTTCTGGTTCTTCAGCAGGCGCACGAGGACGCTCATCCAGCAGACGGCTATTCTGAGCGTGTTCCTCTCTGCGAATACAGTGCAGCGCTGTCTATCCCTTCGCGGTGCGGACTCTCTTGGCGCAGCGGGGTATGCGGGCGTCTGGGTTCTGGCAAATGTCATATGCGCGGCATGGTGGGTCTGGGTCGGTGACGCCGAAGCATGAAGAGAGATTGAACGCAAGCACAGGAAGGAGCTCGTACGATTTCCGCTTGTGGAACATCGAAGGAGTGGGAGTGCGGGGTGGTCTCGTCTAGGATGTGAGCGGACGGCTTTCTCCGGGATTTCTTCAAACGCAAGTTCAGGAGTCTCATTGGATCATGGAAACGGATTGTGATATTGGGTCACCTTGTTGGATTAGATACCAAATTTCATTGCCACTTACGGCCTCCTCTTTGGAGAGAAGATTGGTCCTGTTTCTCCACATCGACGTTGTGCCCCGGTAAGCTTATCCAGATGCGTACGCTGATTCACATGCCCGCAGGCCTACTATATGAAAACTGTCGTATTTTATCAATCACCTCACCGAGCTAGGTGGTCAGTGCACCAACATCGGTGACACAAGAAATACACAATCTTCGTACTCATACGTAACATGCGGATACTACGAGGGCTCCAGAGCCCTCATAAAGCCTCGGAAACACTAACGCACCCAGTTCTCGTACTTCTGGTAGCTTCGACAGGCCTTGCGAAATGGCAGCGACCCGCATCATCGAGCTCGCCAGATCCATCCTCGAGAATGCCTCCACGATCGATGCCACCTTGGAATCTCAAGGCCTCCCCACACCCACCTTTGAGCCCAGCGTATCAGTCCTCTTCCCGCCAGGCGTAACTTCAGCAAGAGACACTGTTCTTGATGCCACGCAAGAACTCCATGACCTCCTCCTCGCGCCTATGAATCTTATCCAGCGCAAAGCCAGCGCAAGGTCCCCATCCACCACGGAGACACACTACGCTTACCACACTATAGCACAACAAGATGGCCAGCATGAAAGCCATCTCCCGATACAGCATCGCGGCCTGCCTGGAGCCCGGGGAGACAAAGACGTACAAAGAGTTGGCCGACACTTGCGGGCTCGCTGAGCGACCGCTGAAGCATCTGCTCCGCCATGCGATGACGATGAGGATCTTCGCCGAGCCGGAGAAAGGGAAAGTGGCGCATACGGCCGTGTCGGCACTCATGCGCGATCAGAACTGCGCCGCGTGGTTGCAGTATGGGACCGAGGATCTGTGGCCGGCTAGTGTGAAGGTATGCATGCTGCCAAATCGGGTTCCAAAACGGTATTGACCCTGCCATAGCTGGTAGACGCGTTGGGACTGTGGCCGGGATCGGAGGAGCCGCAGCACACGGGCTGGAACATCGCCCATGGCGTTGAGGGGCCGTTATACCAAAGGTTTGCAGCGGATACCAAGCTCGCGTCGCGCTTCGGCGCCTCAATGACGTCTATGATCTCTGATAATCCCGCGTTCGACCCTGTTCACTTGCACCGCAGCCATGACTGGGCATCGCTTGGAAGCGGGTTGGTCGTCGACGTGGGCGGGTCGCACGGCGCTTTAGCCATCAGTCTCGCGACCGCGTTCCCCAATCTCCGCTTCATCTCGCAGGACCTGGCCAGCTCAATTGATGGCGCGCCACAGGTTCCGAAAGGAGTGGCAGGCAGAGTCCTGTTGATGCCGCATGACTTCTTCACGCCCCAACCAGTGCAGGCAGATGCGTACATATTCCGGTGGATTTTCCACAACTGGTCCGATAAGTATGCGGCTATGATTCTGAAAGCGTTGGTTCCGTCCTTGAAGGCTGGGGCGAGGATACTGGTACAGGACGGGTGTCTGCCTGATCCGGGCGTGCTTCCTAGTTGGAGGGAGACGGATCTCAGGTAAGCTCTTCCGTGTCGACAAAGCGGTTCGTGGCGTCTGAATGGACCGCAGGGACATGGACCTTCTCATGGGTACTTACTTTAACGCTTGGGAACGAGACGCGGACGAGTGGAGAGAGCTCTTCATGAAGGCGGACTCGAGGTTTGAGTTCATTGGCATCACCCGGCCTCTTGGATCTGCGCTGGCGTTGGTCGAAGCACGCTGGGGCGGAGAAGGCTAGAATGAAGGGGAATTGAAGGCTACTTGAACCTGTAGTTATGAACGAAATCCTTGGTAGGTCTTGCTTGGGGCGGCTCGATCAGCTATGCCTCGAGCCCTTGTGGTGGACTTTCTGGCTGCTCTCCAGCTCTCGTACGCGCGCTCGGTAAAGATCATTTATCGTCTCTAACTCCGATACACGTGTCTTTAATGCTGAGTTTTGAGCGAGTAGCGTGTCATACGGCAACGGCGGTTCAAGAGCTGTGGGGATCCTCGAGGGGTTCGCGTTGTTCGTAGCCCCAGTGGGCGTGCGCTGTGGCACTGCTATGTAGCGAGGAGATGAGGAGTCTGGCATGTGCTGGGGCATGCCTTCGTGCGGCGAGGCCAACGGTGCTTGTTGGATGTGTCCATGGACCTTTGGCAATCGGGGAATGAACGGGCGAGGTACGCCAATCCTTGAGCACGGATTTGGAAGGTAGAACCGATTGACGGTCTTTGATCGCGAGGAACTTCTCCGCATTCTGGGTGCCTGAGGGGTTTGTAGTATCTCGCGAAATAGTGTAAGACATGTACAGCGCCGGTTCCTGGTTTCGTGCTCCGGCTGTACCGTCCTAGCTTGAGGTTAGCGCAATGCAATGGGGATTAAGGAGTGCAATCACGAACCTTCGATTTTTTATCTTTCTCCCCATGCGTGTCAGAAGTAGACCACTCGTTATCGGACTCAGAAGTTGATTCATCAGACGAGCCGCCTAGGACGAATTTTGGTCGCCGTTTACGCTGGAATACCGGAGGTGAATCGATCCAAGAATGGGCGCTGTTGGGGGTATTATCCCACTCATTCCGAATATTCTGTTGATGCTCAGGTTGCATACTGAAATCGGCACTTTGAGCAACCTGGCCGAAGAGCACGCCCGACGGCTGGGACTTAGGGTGGAAAATTTCGTCCTGGTTTAGAACGCCGCTATCATGTTGGTATTGCAAGTGAGGAGGCGTGGCGAGCGAGTCATATAACTGCCCCAAAGGTTGCAATGTATCCACAGCGTTAGCGGTCGTCACTGCTGGTCGGTTCCAGCGATAATCTGCTGCATGCAGGGAACTCGGGTTGTATTCCGGTGAATTTGGTGCGTAAACCAGCGAGTTCGGCAGATAGAATGGCGGCTTGGAGCCATTGATAGATCCAATTATCTGGCGGCTGCTTTTAGGATCCCCAGAAGGCGGTGAAGAGCCGCGTCGCTTCTTCGTCAAGGCAAGTCTAGGGTTCTTCTGCCGTTCTCGAAGCACTCCAAAATGAACTCTCCCCCCGCGGCCTCGTCTCTGTGGGCCTCTTAGTAGTTCGCGCACTGGCGGTGTTCCATATCTCTTCAAACGCGGTAGGCCACCGGAAGCTATATCCCTTGATGGAAAATCAAATGATGTGAAGGTTTTGGGGGTCCCAGCTACTTCTCCTCTCAGGGATATCGGCGTGTCTGTGGACGTTGCGGTTTCGTGGCCTACAACGCTCACCTCAGGGTAGGCTGCGGTCCTCGTCGCGGACTCAATATCCATAGTAATTTTCGTATTCTGTCGTTGGACGAATATTTCGGTAAATCTTAGATCGCAATGGCGGATTCGGGCGCTATGCCTAAATCATCAGCCTGGAAAAGTCCGTTGCTGCTCCTTGCATCAAACTTGGCTGGATGCCTGGCTGATGTGATTCCGTGCCTGGGGGAAGCTCCCATGTAGACCAGACTGCGAGAAGAGTGGTGGTAGCAGTTGGACAGTATTTGCGTGTTGGGACTGAAGCTGAGGTTAAGGCTGAGGCTGAGCAGCTGGCCACAGGGTCCACCTGGGCAGAGACCCCACGCTAAGCCGAATCTGGTTGCTGGCGCGTCCCCTCACAAACGTACAACTGAGTAGATCCATTGCAGGATGTATTATGCATAAACTCGCCGGTCTTGATGTGATGTCCGGTTGAATGCGCAGTGGGCGGCGGGGGATCGGGATTGCTTTTCGACGCAGAGTAGCTACTCCCTTGGATGGAGTGTACCCATGCATTTTGCAGGAAGAAGAATCCTCCGATCTCTGATTGCAACCAACCTCGACATCTTATGGATCCCCGCGGCGGTTGTAGCATCTTGTGAAATGGTGTAGCGCATATACATAGAACCCTTCGTAGGCGGGAAAGCGCGTGGGACAGTGGGTGGGTTAACAGTCGTAGAGCTGGAGGATGCATACAGTATTGGCTGTTGTATCTTAGAGTGGTCAGACATGCCCGTAATGACCGCGCCGGAGCCATGGGAGGTGCGCAGGTGCTGGGAGAGATTGTCGCTGCGGGCAAACTTCATGCCGCAATCAGAGCACTCGAAGTGGTTCTCACGCGTGTGTAGAGAGCGGTAGTGGAGCTTAAGGTGCTCCTGGCGGCGGAAGCGGCGGTTGCAGAGGTTGCAGACGAATGAGGATAATTTGCTTCCCGAATCTGGTAAAGGCGGGCCTAGTATGGAGTCGACTCGAGAATTGCTAGGGATAATGTCGTCCTCGGAGGAGCTATCCGAATCGTCACTTGGAATATTAGCCGCAGCATCGAACAATGCTTGTCCGAGGCCGACGGGGCCCTGGCCACCCAGGAGTGGTGGTGAAGAAGTAGGCCTTGATGTTTGTTGACGGTGGGGGACGGCGACGACGGCGACGTGGGACGTGTGGAGAGGTGCGCGAGGGTTCAGTGTTGGGGCATGAAACCTTGTCTGAACAAGGCCATCGGAATGACGGGAAGCCGCCGCGTGGAAGGCCGGCCTGCACTCCTCGCAAAAGTACTCTTCAGGGCTCGAAGCTACGCCTGTAATTCCAACGCACCTGTCGTGCTGCCACACCTTACAAATGTCGCACTGGATATACAGGGCGTCTGGTTCGATAGTATAAGGATCAGAATCCGTTCAAAGGATACGTGCGATTATGATTAGGCTTACTGGCATCTGCTTCTCCCGGAAACTCCTGCAAGCCACACACGCATCGTATGACCTCATCCTCATCCTCCTCATCTTTGTCCCTGTCTTCGTCTATGTCGACGACGGGCTCAGAAAATACAGGTCGATATCTACGAGCAGCATCACAAGGTGGCGAAGATGCCCGTCGCTTCCCCAAAGCTAGCCCAGGATCGACACTGTCTTTGGCTCGTCCTCCAAGAAGCTCAAGATGAATGGCATTTTTGGAGCTTTGAGACAGGCCTGATAAAGAACTCAAGGATTTCCCTGCAGGCAGTATTTCGTCTCTCTTGGATAGCTGTGCGTCTCTGGGAGACCAACGCACCCTGCCCCCTGAGAAATGAACGCGTATCCCATTCTGAAGAATTGGCGAGTTCCAATCGGCTAAGGCGCCGATCTGAGACTTCGCCGTCATCATGGATGCACGTTCGGAACACCCTGCTCTTCTGTCGTCCTATCCCCCTAGACTTGGCCTCAGTCAGCAGCTCAAGGTGTCGAGCCTGGTGTCCTAGGTCGGTACGGCTGGGAAGAAGTCCGTTGTGGTCACGCTCGTGCAGTTCACTGAATTTCTGGCAAATCGATGTGGTAAGAGAAGAGTACTTCAACAGCTGTGACGGCATCAAGCGTGGTGCTGAGGGAGTGAGGCTGAGCAGGGCGCCTGCCCAGGTGAACCGTGTCATGCTAAACCATTCCTGGCTAACGAAACGCTAACCATAATAGGACACTAAGAACTCCGCGGACAATCTTCACAATGCTATTCGTAATCCTAGTCTCTCCGCATCTGTAAAGCCGCTCATCAATGCTTTGGTAGATGAATATGTTGTGGCATCTTAATACCATCCGCTACACTCGATGCTCTCTCATTGTCCTAGGGGAGAGGACTCCGCTATCTGCAAAACGCCTTTTCTTCCGCCGTCCAGGTCGAATCCCGCCCCTATTTTCCACGGAAGTTTTGGTAGACAGTAGATTCATATATTTACAAAGGAAGCAAAGGAATTAGCTACATCGACGTAGACGAGGGAAGAAGGAACTAAGGGTATTTTAAATTAGAGTACTCCACCGAATTATTCTAGACCCCGAACTGTCTGGCTTAATGATCGCCCTTTGAGCAGAACCCAGGCCTATATTTCGCCCCTCATAGAACAAGCTTCGTATTGCCGTTGACGTAGGTTTGCTCCATGTAAATATCTAGGCTGACGGCTAGGCTAGCTAGCCCATGCATGAGCTCTGTTCCATCAAGCTACGTAACGGTCCTAAATTTCGATTCGAACCGATTACGCTCAGTGCTTCTCCGCTTGTGCTCTTGGACTTTGCAGGGATGACTGTCGTACGATCTTTGACCGCAAGCAATCTTCGTCTGTTCTGGAACTCTGTGTTTGTAGTATCCTGGGAGATGGTGTAGTGTCTATACAAGCAGGACGGCCCTCTATCAGCTAGGTGGAAAGGCTTCTTCAGCGCAAAAGCAGGCTGCAGTATGTTGCCTCTGGCTTCGGGTAGCGCTCCTTGCGATATAGTATGAGGAGAGGGAGGGGTTTCTGATTGATGATTCAACTTGTGTTTCGATCTGAGAAGACGCATCAGTGACTATCCCTCTGCCAGCGGCGCTAACTATACCTTCGGATGAGGTCATCGGCATCCTCATCGCGATGCATCCGAGCGACGTGTTGTTTAAAGTTGTCCAACCTTGGCCAGATCCTGCCCTTCGCCTTACACGCCTTACAATTCTCCGACGCGCATTGGCATTTATCGTCACTCAACCTGATCCGGTGCACACTCTTCTTGTGCCGCAAGAGGTTACTTGGAGTCAGAAACCCATTCTGGCGTCGGCAACCGGGAGTATCGCAATGGAGCACCCCGTAGACGCTACCTTTAGAGATACCGTTCGGCCCTCCCGTCTGGATGTGGGAGTCCCACGCGTTCTATGTTGATTAGCGGATAATGAATCATCGTGCGATTCGAATGGTACTCACCCAGTCCATGCCCGTGAATGGGGAAGCCTCTGCCGTTGCTAGGCGATTAGGCATCGGCAGCGGTGTCTCGAGCTTCTCATGCCATGATTCAGTGTTGCGCAGACCAGGAGAGCTACCTAGGCACTGCACTCTTAGAGGATTGCCGATCAGCAAGTTGCTAGAGCCCCGCGAACTGTTGATCGGTCCAATGATCCGAGCTCTGGTTAATCCAAATCCGGGGATGAGATTCTCAATTAAATCCTCCTGTTTTAGTGGTAGTATGGGCTTCAATGGGCTGCGTGAACCGTCAAGTTGAGCCTGATGTTCGGGTTTCTTAGACTCGACTTTAACGACTTTGCGAAATTTCGTCCTGTTTTCGAGAGCGAGGCTTGAAGCCGGCAAGTCCCCGCGACGCCTCCACAATATCGATAAAGCTAGAATAGGGTTTAAACTGCCCCTTTGGTGTCGCTGAAGATCGCTCGGGGCGACATTTGCTCCACGGCCTTGAGACTGTAAGCCCCTGGGGATACCGCTCGATAACCTGGCCTCTTTGAGCATAAATCCTCCTCCAAGATGACTTGAAGCTTTGAGGTCTTGTCTCTCTTCCGCTTCACTCATCTCGTGCCCGCTCCAAGCCGTACTTCTGGTTCGATACGTCGAGTGTTCGTCTTTGCCAAAAGAAGAATCCCACGAGAAACTTTTCCGCGTAGAACCATTCATCCCTAATTGCCTGAGCTGTGGGAGCGGCCGGTGCGCCGGCGGACTTGGTGTCGTATTGTAATTAGGCTAGATCTGAGTGTTGTATCGGGCTGAGGTGTAGGTAACTTATCCAAGTACCTAGGTAAAAACGCCAGCTCTGGCGTCACCGCTACTCCGCTATTCGGTATTTTTAGTGACGATGGCTAGGATGAGAAGTGTTGAGGCCAAAGTTTGAAGGTTCTGTCTCGATATTGAGGCTGTGGGCTGAAGGCGCCAGCAAAGCACGCTAACCCATTCCTGGCCGTTTTCGCCCTAACCTCAACAGGAGACACTACTGCCTTCAGATATGCTCTCTCCACCATCTATTTCGAGCCAAATGCCATCCTGTCAAAAAGACATAGTACATAGACCCCTAGTCATCTATCTACCTCACCTAGAGCCCCTTTGTGGGAAAAAGAGGGTCTGAAGTCGCCCAACAACCACCTGTCTCTCCTTTGCCCCATGCTCGATCGCCCTGTCCGTGCTCTAGTCCGCGCGCCCGTAGTACACCTGGTCTTCGCTGGGAGTATCTTTCTACGGTCTCTAACAGCGCATAACTTTTCTTTCTTCCGCGCCTCTCCCGCCGCCGCCGTTGTGGTGTCTTGAGAGATTGTGTAATGCATATGTATGCAGCCGTTGACCTCGAGTGCGCCGGAAGAGGAAGGGACCTCTACACGAGGTCTACCATCATGTTGATGACGAAGGTACTCTTCCTCAGCAACTCTTCTATTATGAATGTGTTCATGTCGCTTACGGTCGTTTTGGCGGGAAAATGCTTTGCCGCAAACGCTGCAGATGAAGGGACGCTCGTCTGCATGGGTGCGCAAATGAGACCGGAGGTTGTAGGCGCGGGTGAACCGCTTAGGACAGAGAGTGCACTGGAAAGTTGCAGGATGCTTTTGCGTGCGCTTGGCTTTTGGTAGTACATCCCCTGATCCGTTGGATTTCGCCTTTGGCGGCTCCATCGTGGTCCCGATTTGGGCTTGGATTGAGTCGAACGCAATCTCAGCCGCAGAGGTGGGAACGCGGCCGGGGCCAAAACCGTGGACAGTGCTGAAGCCTGATGCAGCTGAAGAATGCACGCCGCCGCTACTCAAGGCGGTTGGAACTGTTGGGGTGGATGATTCGAGGACCAAGGGGCCGGTTGTCCGGAGCTTTTCCAAGCCAAACGCACGTGCAGCATTTACAGACGGCGAATACATGTGTCGCTTCCCCAAGGTCAGGGCCGGAGCAGGGTTGAATTCTTGTTTCGGTTCCGGTCGAAGGACTCCCAGGTCTGGTTTGCGTGCTCCGGCCCAGCCGAGTTGTGACAGCTCGCGCTCAGGTCTCCTTCCCAGATGACTTAAGCCCTCAGGAGATAGCTGGCTTTTAGTTGTAAGCGTGGGAGTGCCATTGGCGCGGTGCCAAGGACTTGACGGCGGTAGCTGGAGGAGTGACATGTGTGCTGATGACTGAACCCGGTTCTGCCGTAAAGGTGTATCCGTATGCCTGTTGCGCGACTAGAGGCGGTGGATTCGACTTTTCTATTGTTATTCTTCAGTTATTTCATATGTGGTGTTCAGCTCATGAGGTGTCTAACGTGGCTGAGCAGCTGAGGTGGCGAAAAAGGGTTGCGCTAAACCCACCCTAATTAGCCTGGCGCTTTATCCTGAAGAAGAGGTCACAACCCTTAGCCCAGAGGTCCATCTACGTTCAGCAACGCTACTGGTGATATGTGAGCAGTGATAGCTTGTTGATACTATTGGCAAGATCCCGTTAAAGAATCCCTCACAGATCTTTCTATGAAGAGTGGGAAGGACAATCTGTCTCGGTTCGTCATGCTGTGGTCAGGGACAAAGACGTCCCTGAGTGGATTAGTACGAATGTTACGGTATCTTTAGTCTGTCTAGGATAGGCGTAACTGCAACGACACATTTGCCGCATTCCTAACCCTTGCCAGAACAAGTATTTTACCATCTTCGACCGCGAGCAATATCTTTTTGTGGCCTGCAGTTCGTCGTCATTGAAGTGTCTTACCGGATTCAAATGACAGCTGCCGCTGTTGGGATCTAGGCTTACTATGAGCCTGCCGAGAACGCTGAGTGCAAGGCAACCCAAGTCTTCCCTTGACTTTGCGATGGCAGGAAGTCCTCTGTGCTACTGTAAATATGCTTTCTAGGCAGAATATTGCTCCATCGGAATCATATCAACCGCTAGCTAGCGTCCTTGAACGACTTCGAAACTGGTAACCGTTGTCTGTGCCGGCGCGTGGACAGAGCCTCTTGCGGTAGGGAATTCTCTGGATCTAAGGGCTCGCCGTACAAGTAAGTAAGATTGGCTTGTCTATTATACACACCTGCGAGGGCCTCTAGCGTAGCTGTTGCGCACGTCGTTCTATCCGGAGAATTCCGCACCGTGAGAGCGAACTTCCCTTGCTTCGGTGTAGAACCATCAGAAGCGGAGCGAGGGCATCCGATACCGATGCTTCGGCATCGCAGTGACCGAAGCCCTACTCATAGATCCGATCTCCGAATTCTCTGGGCATCCTGAACAACCGGGACTGCTGCTCTATGTACAATAGTTTGGGGGTCAGCTGGTTGCGCCTCAGACGGTGACATGCTGTGCTTCATAGGAATTTCAATCGCCCACAGATTGCACACAGACAAAGAGAGCTGTAGCGATCCTGTTTCCACGCCGTAGCTCTACCTGAAGGACACGGCTCAATCGGGAGCCAGAAGGGCAAAAAGGGTGAGCAGACCCGCGGCGCACGAACGTGTTCCGGACGGATGAAAAAGCCAGGCAGGATATGAAATAACAGGCGTAGAGGATACAATCACAGGAAGAAAGATGGACCACGAGATGGGAGAAGAAGAGGAAGGCAGGAGGTGAGGCTCTCATGCCGGCGGCGCTAGGCTGTGATTGGCCGATCCGCACGGACCACTCATAGAGCTCCAGCGAACTTCTCGCGACCAGTCCGCTTGCGCGCTGAACGCTTGACAGCGCTTCCACAAGATAGAAGCTGCCATCTCCTCTCTCGATTCAGCGGAACACTACAATTTTGCGGGTGAATTCTGTCTCGCCGTCGCGCCGTCGCACCTTCTCGCCGCCCGAGCACACCCCACAATGGCGCTCAACGCCTACCTAAACAGTATGTCTCTATTCTTGCCCTTCCCTGCTGCTCCCCTCCTCTCCATCCAATCACTCTAATACCGCCCTCAGAAAAAGTATCCGTCCTCACAATCGACGGCCGTACCATGGTCGGGACCCTCCTTTCCTGTGACGGCAGCATGAATCTCGTCCTCCAAGACGCCATCGAACGCATCATCCGGCCGCGTGAGGAAGAAGTTCCGAGCGAGGAAGTACCCTTGGGCCTTTACATCATAAGAGGGGATAGCGTGGCGGTGTGCGGAAGGGTAGATGAGGAGCTGGATAAGAGTATCAATTGGACGGAAGTGCGGGGTGAGGTTCTGGGGACGACGAAGCATGTGTAGGGTAAAAGAGAAAGACAAGGGCTTGGGAGTATGGTTTGATTCGCGGTATGCTCCGCACGATGAATGCTAGAACGATCGGGAAGGAAGGCTTGGAATTGCTACAATGGATGCCGATATGCAGTTGAAGCTTCCAGAAGGAAGCGCGTATTGGAACATGAGCAGGCGATGATACCCTTTGGACGCTCGAGAATACCCAGAGTATGTCACCTCGATTGAATGGTCAGGGATACTTGGCTGACACTGCAGATCGCAATCAAGTCTTGATTCAGTATGAAGGATATTGATCTGGTAATGAATACTTAGGTATATAATGCCGCAACCAGTCTACGCCGTTTTACTCCGCCCATGCGCCGGTTTCTTTCTTGCTTTTATCGGCTTTGTTAAGCCCTAGTCCTAATTTTGTTGCATCCTGACTTTGGCTCACTGTATCTGCCGCCCCACGCCCTCCTTCGTCCCCACAATCGTCTTATGATCGCTCGGATTCGCCGCAGCCTCATACAAGAAACTAACCGGCTCCTTGTTCAACTTCATAAAGTCGCCCTTGAATGCCAGATAGCTGACCCGCGTCTCGTCCTCCTCTCCCTGGCTCCAGTTATTCTCGAAGAATAGCGCAAGGCTCCGCGTTGTGTTGAAGAACGCGCGTTTGACGGGTATCTCCTGGACTTCGGACGTCTGCGAGATCTCGAGGGTTTGGGTCGGGGGCTTCTCGGACGCGGTCTCGAAGTCCATGGTGTCGACGTTGACGAACACTTTGAGGGTTTTTGGCGAGGCGGACGTGGGCGAGGTGCGGATTAGGATGCTGTGGAGGCGGACTTGTCCTGTGAAGCTGTTTCCTATTAGCGCCGCCTACCGCCTCTCAATCTCACATAACTACTACTCACGGTACTATCATGAGCAGCTGCTCATCGGCAAAGCTCTTCAGCTCCGGGTTCGGCTCTAAGCGCTGCGCCCATGTCTTCTGGCATATTTTCCTGCCCGAGCTCGACTCGTCCTCGTTCAGCGTCTGTAGCTTGCTGAAGTCGATTTGCTCGTAGAGCAGGTTTTGCAGCGCAGGGGTGATGTCGTCGCTGTGATCGTGGACGTGGTTGTGGGCTTCGGCGTGCTCTTCGTCGTGGCCGTGGTGGTGATGGTTGTGCGACATCTTGCTGGAGTATTTGGCGGGGTAGCGGGGTAGCTTTGGAGCTTGCAGAAGTGTCTGTAGAAGGCGCCGCGGAGGCTAAGGTGATTAATGGCAGAGCGGGTTACGGAAGCATGAGGCGAGTTGATGGGAGTTTGTGGTGTCTTCCCTGAGAGTGAGTACTTCCAAGGTTCTGGCGCGTACGAGCGACAAACGTTGCCTAATCGAGCCACCTGCGCATCATTGCCCGCATCGTGAGCACGTGGACAGCCAAGCCAAGTACGCCTATGCAAGTGGAATATCCTGAAGATGCGATTGACCACAGCAATAGCTATCGTGTCCAAATGCAAAACAAAGATGGTATGTCACGCGTGTGCTAATGTGTCTCCTAACACCTCAACGCCCCGCTCTAATGCTTTCTGACTACAAATCCCGAGATGTTATGCCAACATGGGCTGCGCACCCTCCTCAGCAGCGCGTTCCCTCGCTCTCCTTTGTGCCCTTTCCTTCGCTGTTAGTTCCGGCTGTTTAACGGGCGCGTCAGGTAGCGCGACGCCGTTGACTTCGGCTTCGAGGGCTTCGAGCTCGTCTTCTACTTCGTCCTCGTCTTGGTTCGACATCTTGTTCGCGAGGAGGTCGCTGATTTCCTGTTGTGCATTGCCGTCAGTATCAAGTTGGAAAGAAGCGTAGATGAGGACAGTGTCTGCGCACCTGCTGGTAAGCCCGCGCCTCCTCGCTCTCGCCCAGTAACTTCTCTACGTTCTCAATGCCGCCCATTTCCTTATGGATCTCCTTCAGCACAGTGGTCCCCTGTTGTAAGCCGAACAGCACATCCTTCTGCACGAGCGCGAACTCGACATCGCTGGTCAACTGCTCAAGCTGCGCGAGCTGCTGGTCTGTCTTCGCGAGTAGCGATTGCTGGTATTTCTTCCGCCGTAGTGCGAGCTTCGCCTTGTTCGTATCGCCGCGTGCTAAGCACTCTTTCGCGATCTCCTTCTCGCGGTCCGTGAGGACGGTTATGCGCTTCTGGTACTGGTGCAGCTTGTCCCGCTGGTTCTTCATATCTAGAATCGCCCTGATAGCTGTCAGTATACCGAAGGCCTTCAGGTTGGCCAATGCATACTTATCCTGTGCGGAGATTTTCCGCGAACTATTTGAATTGCCCATGTCGTAGCCATGAGGAAGTCTGGCGACGATGCGCGTGCCTTGCTTTAGGATCGGAGGACCTGCATGAATCGCCGCGCCTGGCTCGTGCGCTTATCGATAAGGACATGACGAGGAAATTTCTCGACATTTTTGAGCATCATCTCCACCAAATTATACCGCCCAATCCTTCCCGTCATAGCCGCGCTATTCGACCGGGAACTCGCAGCCGTACGCACCCTAGGAGTACCCTAGCTGCCTGATCTTACTCCCACCATGTCCCGCGGCAGCCGGCCCTCGCTGCAACAAGGCCTCGACCGAGACGTTTACCAGGTCGTGCGAAAATATATTGACGGCAGCAATGAGTCGCCGTTGAAGCTAAAGTCGTACCATGTCTATGATTATATCAAAAACTCCAATTCTAGCTTGAAAAGACGACCAAAAAAACAGCTTGAAGACTCTATTGAGCGAGTTCTGGCGGTGATTCAAGAAGACGAGTCCGGTGAAGACGAAATGGACGAAATTGAAGGGGAATTTGCGAATGGGGAAGATGGGGGCAAGAAGGCCGAGGGGAGGAGTGCGGATTTCATGAATAAGCAGATTGTGAGCGGGTGGACGGGGACGAGTGGGAATGTAACGCCGACTGTGAATGGGGAGAAGAGCAGGAAGAGAGACGGTGAGAAAGTCAAGGGAGAGAGAGAAAGCAAGAAGGCGAAGAGATCGGGGGTTGCAGAGCAGAAGATCGATATCGCACCTCCGCAAGGAGTTGGTTTGCAGGACATTGGAGGTGTTGACAAGGTCAAACAGCAGCTCAAGGACCATCTGGTCATGCCCCTGCTGGCGCCCGAGGAATACGTAAACCGGAAGATCCCCATCCCGCGAGGCATTCTCCTCCACGGACCCCCTGGATGTGGCAAAACGGTCATTAGCAGAGCCTTTGCCGCGGAGCTCGGTGTCCCTTTCATCGAAATTCTTGGTCCTTCGGTGGTCTCCGGAATGTCTGGGGAGTCGGAGAAGCAGATTCGAGAGCATTTTGAGAGGGCTAAAGAGGTGGCACCTTGCCTCATCTTCATCGACGAAATTGACGTAATTGCACCGAAGCGGGACAGCGCTCAGAGCCAAATGGAGAAACGCATCGTCGCACAGCTTCTAATCTCCATGGACGGGCTGGCCATGGAAGGGAATGATGGCAAACCGGTCATCGTTCTCGCAGCGACTAATCGGCCCGATAGCCTGGATCCGGCCCTCAGGAGAGGCGGCCGCTTTGACACGGAAATTAACATGGGCGTACCGAACGAGTCTATGCGGGAGTTGATCCTGAAAGCTCTGACACGACAGCCAGCTCTAGCGGGCGATGTCGATTTCGCCTCCCTCGCGAAGAAAACGGCAGGTTTCGTCGGGGCTGATCTAAAAGATCTGGTCAGCAAAGCGGGTACATGGTCGATGGATCAGTATCGCGAAGCTCTAGAACGGCAAGCTGCGGAAACCGAAACGGAAATGGAAGACGATGAGAAACAGAGCTCAATCAAGCCTTCCGGCGTGGATCGCTCTATTGCACGCCTCATCAAGCGTGCACGCAACAAAGACATGACTCGTCCTGTGGGATTTGAGAATACCGTCATCACAATGCAGGCATTTGAGGCCGTTCTACCTACGATAGTGCCATCGTCTAAGCGAGAGGGTTTTGCAACGGTCCCCGACACAACCTGGAGGGATGTTGGTGCCCTCGCAGGGGTGCGCGATGAGCTTCAGATGGCCATTGTGGAGCCCATCAAGAACCCTCAACGATATAAGGCGGTTGGAATAACTGCACCTGCGGGCGTGCTTTTATGGGGTCCTCCTGGATGCGGCAAGACTCTGCTTGCGAAGGCTGTGGCTGCCGAGTCCAAAGCCAACTTTATCAGCGTCAAGGGGCCTGAGCTGTTGAACAAGGTACGCCAACGTCGCTTTGCACTACCTAGCGTAGATGGTGTAGTCCGCTTTTCCATCTCCCGCTTGATTCTTTTGGCTCGCAGCCAAAAATATACCATATGAACAATAGTTGACATTCCTATACAGTACGTCGGGGAATCCGAACGAGCACTTCGCCAAGTCTTCATGCGCGCCCGCTCCTCCACCCCATGCGTCATATTCTTCGACGAGTTCGACGCCCTTGTCCCAAAGCGCTCTTCCGAACTACACGAAGCATCCGCCCGCGTCGTCAACACTCTCCTCACCGAACTCGACGGCCACAGCGCCCGCGAAGGCATCTATCTGATCGCCGCAACCAACCGCCCCGAAATGATAGACGAAGCCATGCTCCGGCCTGGCCGCCTCGAAACTCTGCTCTATGTCGAGCTGCCCAAGCCTGACGAACGCGTCGATATCCTGAAAGCGCTCATCCGTCAAAGAGGAGGCATTATCAAGGAAGGCCTTGCTGAACTCGCGAGAGCAGACGATTGCAACTATTTCAGTGGTGCAGACTTGGAAAGCTTGTTGCGAAAAGCTGGCCAAAACGCTCTTAGACGACAAGCCGATGTCGTTGAAGAAATCGACGTTCTCACGGCTGCAAAGAACATAAAGCCCAGTGTCGGCGATATCAAAAAGTACGAGAAGCTCCGGGACCGTTTCGAAACAAAACTGTGGTAGTGCCATATCCATAGCCTACTCTATATCGCCCATTTAGGAGGCTCCCAACCCCCTATCGCCTCCCCCGCAACCGCCTACACATCCACGCCCACAGCCCGCAGCTCAAGTCGCAGGCCGGGGACCCAGACAGAGGCGCAGCACGCTCGTGCATGCACTGGTAGCAGTTGTAGCTCTGCTGGTTATCGCGATATCGCTTTTTGTAGCGTCGACATTGATGTCCCATCGCAGGAACTCGCTCTCGCGGCAGGAGGACGGAGCAATACTTCCAGTTGATGAAGCGCTCGTGCGCGCAAGGTCGGAACTTCCAGTAGTATTCTGTACACATTGCTAATGGCGCAATGTACTCCGATGGCGAAGTAGCAGTTGAGGGGAGCCTGACGGTCTTGTCCGGGGCGTTGCTGAGGCGGGCGTTTGGGTGGGTGATTGGATGGTGGTAATGCGCCTGAGCGTGGTTGGACTGCGTTGGGTTGTCTTAGTGCTAGAGAAAGGTAGTAGAGAGCGCGTGATCTTACCGTTTTTCGTTGGGTACTGTGCGCGTGCGTGCGTTTGTGCATTCGTGGTCGGCTTATGTTGAGAGAATGATATGGTGCGCTTGTAGCAAAGGGGGCTGTGCCGCGTGGGGTTGGGAGTGAAGCCATGGATGCGCAATGGTGACGGTAAAGCGTGAACCGTGGCGCCTGCTGGAAAGGAAAACAGGAGGGAAGGAGTCGTGCAGTTAGTTGGTGGGGAAGGGGCGAGCGTGGGCGAGCGGTTTCTGTCGGATGGTGTTGTCTGCTTACCATGGGTACGGAAATTTAGAAGTACCTAGGTAGGCTGGAGAGGTAGGGGCCTTGCGTCACTGGACTGTATCTGCCAAGCCACAAGACTCCCAACTTGCAAGATGTGTCATTTCAAGCCTGCGCACATAGCCAAATCATTATAAGCTTAAGACGCCAGCTCTTGCATTTAGTAAAGAGTCCAGTTCCAGCATTAAGCTTACTGGGTAAAGTCTGCACTATTACCCCGCCCCATTCCACGTAACACGCTCATGTCCTAACTTCCTTGCTATCGCCCGTGGCTCCTCCCTGTCCCTCAAGAACTCCCGAAAAGCTGCCGTCCCCATAACACTATTAGACTTCTCAAGTCTGAAAAGCATATCCCTCATTTCATCAACCCACTTCTTGCATTCCGGACATAAGGTGCTCTTCCCACTACTAACAATCACTCTCTCTGTCAACGGCGTACATTGGTACATTTCCCACTCGTGGTCCGACATGCCCCAGACGAGTCCTCCCGTAGCGGAGAAACTCGATGTCGACGATCGCGGTATGCTTTCCGTAGGATTGGACGCACTACGGGTAGAGGTAGTCGATGCTGTAGTGGGCGAGCGTTTCACGCTGTTGCTCATACTGCGGAAAGGCCTTTTAATCAAGGAGCCTTTGCTCGCAGGCTTCGGCGGAGGGCCCAGTGGAAAAGTAATGTGCTGTGGGATAGGCGGCGGGGAGCTGGGTCCGCGTTGTGCGGCGAGCCTTTGCCAGGCTGCATCGCAGGGTTGGAATTTATTGTGGCCGTAGCATTCGCCGATGTGGCCGCAGCCGGAGTGTTGCGTGTAGTTGTGCCAGCACATTTGATAGGATCTGTATTGCGAATACAGGGTCAGATGCCTAATGCGATGTCGTGCAGTGCTCAATATGCAGGGTCTTGTTTTGAGGATGCAAGGTGTTGGAACTCCAACTCTTAACGGCGATGTGCGCTTTTGTGGTGCAGCGTGAATGAGTCAACAACACATGACGCGAGCTTCTTCACGTGTCGTAGCTCTTTGAATGGGGTTTGAAGGTAAGGAGAGACTTTTTGCGATCACGTCGTTGCTTGTTTACGCGTACAGGAAGCGGTGAAGGATCTGCGCAAGGATTGAGTCGATCACGTGAGTTGGCTACCACGTGGCTAGCGTGAAAGTCTGCTTAGTGAGGATGCGGCCGAAGTGGGGTGAGTCGATTGCGAAGGGTAGAATGGTGCCTGCACGGGCTTCCAAGGTTCGTTCGTCGCTACCAGGATGGGTTGAGTAGGCAAAGAAGACCATGGGTCGGTGGATGTCGCAATGATTGGGCCGCAATGGGTACCACACAAGAGCGAGCCCAAAAAGGTTACTGAAACGATTCGGCGGATGCGTTTCGGCGGCTGATGTTCCAAGGTCGCAAGCCATTGCGGTGTGTACCTGTAATGGAAGAGGCCCCTTTGTAGATGAGTCGAAACCGAGTGGTATGCGAAGTATTTCGATGCCATATTGCACACGCCGGCAGGATAGAAAATGGAACCTAAAACTTTGGAGTTACTCCTTGGCTGAGGACATGTCTCTTAAGGGACTGATACGGTCAGGTAAGAGGGAGACAACCGGTGGGTGTCCACACCCGCGTTACCGAACGGGAGGCCCCAACATCCTAGCGGGCAAATCGCAACC
This sequence comes from Trematosphaeria pertusa, assembly GCF_010094035.1. Taxonomy (NCBI): domain Eukaryota; kingdom Fungi; phylum Ascomycota; class Dothideomycetes; order Pleosporales; family Trematosphaeriaceae; genus Trematosphaeria; species Trematosphaeria pertusa. The sequence goes on along the minus strand of NW_022987218.1, from coordinate 907,490 downwards.
CAACCCACGGCGACGCAAGTATTCCGTGGTTGGGGCCAGAGGTATCTTTTTTGAGGCAAGCGAGCCTCTGCCTGAATCCTTGTGGTTGCCCGTTTCTCCTTTCTCGTCCACTTTTCCTTCATTACCGATACCTCGCCTGTCATATCGCAACATAAAGCAATGCAGTCTTGGTCCCAGCTGTCGAACACCCTGCACGTTGAGCAGCCCTTAACATATGATCAGGCGATTCGCAAATCTTCCCCAAAACCAGCTCATACAAGGCCTAGAAGCCATTCGCGAGCTTTCAACTTCGCAAACCGAATACTCCGCTCCTGCCGAAGGCCGCGCACTGCACCTCCCAAGCAGGACAAGAACCGATCGTCCAGTCGGAGCGAGCAATCAAAAACTGAATCTTCAGTCTTCACACCGACTTTAAAGAGAGTAACAATACGGACTCCTCCACCATGGCGGTCCACGACACCGGCTGCAGTTGTAAGGCCAGCACTCGCCTCAGCTGAAGCGCGTATGCCAATCGGGCACTTTGTCTCGAACGGACCCCCATCTCCCGTTCTGGCGCCAAAGATAGTCGCGTATCCCGGCCTACAACAAGCGCCAAAGACAGAGCACCCAGTCGCGAACTATGTGAGGTCACTGAGTGAGCGATGTCATTCGTGCGGATTAGCGACGTGGCAGTGCGCAAATGCAACCAACCTCCACGGGACAGACTTCACGAGGATCCCAAATCTTGATGTCCACGTCGAAATGCGAGACCACGCTCGGCTTCACAGGTACTGGAAGAGAGGCGCTACGGCCGATCGCACGAATTGGGAGTTTGTGACCCTGTTCCTCATCCATCGTAACGGTTCATCGCAAAACCCGGTGGAGGTCCGAGTCGGATTTCCAGCGCATGCGGTACCGGTGATTTATATGTGCGAGGGGAAGAGGGCAGAGATCGCGTACCACTTCCGGGATCACGTCGATGTTATTCGGGTGGGGACGATGGCGACAACATATATGGTGAATGCAGCCGGAAATTTCATCATCGGCGCTCTCCTAGTTCGCTCTTGAGACCCTATTGGGGGCGGCAATCAGTTGCTTGATCATGGATTTCCTCTCCTACCACTGCATCCAGAACAGACTGCGTCTGATTGCGAAACCTGCACAGGAAACTAAGCAATCTATTGTCACTGGGATGTGTTATTTCGGAAGGACTCAGGGTGTTGCTGGGTATTTATATTCGTTCGCCGGGAGCACGCCGGCGACTACTAGGATACATGGAAAGGTTGAGAAGGAGCTCAGGGGCGAAATATATTTCAGGTGGCCTTCGGAACGACGACCCTTCGAATGCGCTGAGGAAAGTCGTTGGAGCCAACGAGGCCGGTTTTGCGAGTGACGTCGTCGACGAATCCGATCGGATCGTTATAGAAGGAGTGGTTTTCACCTTCAAAGATAGGGCAGTAGGAGCTGTATATGCTGAACACAGTGTTTGTTTTGATTGAGCATGCCCGCTAGGCTGTGTGTTGTGGAGAGCTTCGATGAAGAGCAGGTGCCGTATCGGACCCTTGTGGCTATCATGCGAAAGAGGCATAGTGCGTGGCACGAGCTTTGCCGTTCTAAAAATTTTAGCCTTCACCGTTCATCTGCAACCAACGCCTGCATTACGCCTCCCCGTCATCGTTGACACGAATTCGCTCAGTCTTGTTCGTCCATGTTGGTGCTCCAGCTATTCCTGTACTATGCGCTGCCCATCGGCACTCCATGGCGTGGGAACGACGACGTGCTGTGATTGCCACGTTACTACTGTTGATATTCCCACGAACGAAAGCATCGAGCGCACCGGTCACCTAATCGACTTCTGAATCGTATACGTGATCGGTTTTTGCAATTCTGCAAGCACACCTCGCCCCGCAGAGGCTCAAGGATGGTATGTAGCGCTCCGTTTACTCCATCGACTTCGGCTGTGACGATACAATCTTCAACCCATTGACATACACATGAAATACAAACGTGGAAACTGTCTGAGCACTCTCTATTGCTATCATTCCCAATACATCTGTAATTGTGGCTTCCGCTAATGAATCAAAGGGCAATTTCCGCATAATCCGCCGCGCCCTAGCAACGATCAGAGAAGCAGCCTAGAATTCCGCTTGCATTCTCATACACACCCCGAACCGGACCATTCGGGCGGGCCGGCTGCTGCGACGCTGAAGTGCTTGCTGCTAATATAGGACTAGCCGGGGTTGCCGGTGTGATGCTGTACCGTTCAGCTTCATTCTCAATGCTGCAGAACGAAGATTATCCCGGCGTACTGCTTGACGTCTCGAAGGGCTAGAGTCATATGTCAGTGCACAACCTCCTGGCTAGGTTCGTGGCAGACCCCTCCAGCTGCCAACCTATTATTTATTCGATCTGGGACCCGACGAGCCTCATCTGAGGGTACCCGATCTAGGTCCATTCAGGATGGTTCTGGACTAGCGTACGAGCTTCTTCCTTGGAGACCTCGGGAATGCCTCCACATTAGACTTATTTTCTGTGTCCCACTCAACCGGCTAGTCCTTACATAGAACCTTTTCCGTTAGACAAAATCCAGTCCAGATGCGGCTTATCCCCATGCGGCGCTTGCTATGCTCAGAACTCTTTACGTGGTCGGCCCTGGCGTGTAGTCGACCCGCTGTGTAGTTGGCCATGGTGGTGCTACTGGCGTAGGTAGCAGGGTTTGAGTTGCCCCACTTTCTATTTCCAATGCGGCATACAGGAAAACCATTCGGAGTTCTAACGAATACAAGGTGACACCTCCCTCGAGCATTAATCACGTGACCACCTTCTCGCTTCTTGGGTATATACTAGGTACCTTAAGCCACTATACTGCATCAATTACGTCTTCTTTTCCGAGGTACGGCTGGCTTGTAACGTGATTCTAAATACATCTGTCCTCGGACGATCCTTGGCGAGGAGCTTGAGGCACAGCCGATCTTCTAGGCAACACCGGAATGAAATGCGCTCAATACGCCTCGACTAGCAACCGTCTCGGTGTCTCCCGAATACGGTCGGTGAATCTCCCACAGCTCTCTCACATGCTTTCAGCCTCACTTCAATAATTATTTTATCCCGAGGCAGAGGTGGGGCTGCGTAGACGTCGCTCTTCACCGGCCACAAACATCAGGCGACTGCCGTCGACAAACACAGCCCTCAGTCAACAACATAAAGGCCACGAGACTCTTCGTAATATACCCAGCAGTTTGCCTTTGGTTCATTTCGTCACTTCTCCATGTCTTCTTCTAAAGGGCCGGTAGAGGACATCAAACCGACAGTAAGGTTCCCCCAGCAGCCTATCGATATCTTGCGGCCGCCATCAGGGTCCTCCTACGACGATGGTATTGATGACCCCCATTTTCCTCCCACATACTGGCCATCTGAAACAAATATACGCGACGAAGTGCAGCGGCTTGCGGAAAGGGCACGTCACGATGGCCAAGGACTTCCTATCGTCGACTACCCGCCAGAGCTCCAGTCATACGAATATCCGGAGGGCACAGCTGCAAGCATGAAGCGGCGACAACAGGTTGTGTCGACGTACTTCAACGCTATCAAGTCGAAGAACGACGAGTTCGTCGCCATGCTCATTGAGTCCGGCTTGGTCACAACGGAGACTACCGATAAGAATGGTCGGACGCCGCTTCTTGCTGCAGTTGAAGCAGGAAACGTGAGAACCGTGCAGCAGCTCATGGATTTTGATGCTCATGTCAACGCGTTTGGAGTCACAGCAGGTTTGCCAGTCCGGAGATATGGCAAGCCACCGGCCAAGACGTATCGGACGCCCCTGCAGCTTGCCGCGGAGAAGGGCAACCTCACCATCGTCAAGCTTCTCATGGAAACATACCACGCAGACGACTCGCTAATCGCGCCGGACGGCGAACTCGCGCTCCGACTCGCAGCTTCCAACGGTCATCGCGAGATCGTCAAGTATCTGCCCGTTCGGAGAGGTGGCGGCTTGCGCAGATGGAAGACGAAGCATAACAAAGCCATGCAACGCGTCAAGAGAGCGGGGAAGAACATCTATAAGTTCTTCAAGTTTTTCTTGTGGGATACGCCCAAGTTTTTCCTATGGTCCTTGCCGAAACACGCCATCTTTCTCCCTGTATCGCGTGGCGCCAAGTGGATGTACGAGCATCAGCATGAGATTCCTGGGATTATTGCAGGATGGCTGAAGAAGGTCTGGGAATGGATAAAGAAAGTGCCACGGGATGTGTGGGACTTTGCAAAGAAGGTGCCGAAGTTTGTATGGGACGTGGTTAAGAAGATCCCATCCATGGTGAAGGCATTCTTCAAGTTTGTCTGGGATGGTATCAAAAGCATTCCCAAAGCAGCAAGGTTGGTGTTTTTGTGGATATGGGGTGGCATCAAGAGCATCAGCACCACCATCGGCCACGTTTTCGCCCAATTATTCTCCTTCATTCATACAGCCCTCTCCGCCATCACATCCTTCTTCCGCAACCTCACGTGGACTGATGTGCTGAACGGCTTGCAAGCATTCCTCCGCGCAATCTTCATTGATGCGCCGAGGAAGATTTGGTCGTGGCTTCGCAAGTTCGAGGAGATGACTCTCAAAGTTTTCGAGAGCATCTTTGGAGTCCTGGGCTGCATCGTATGGTGGTTGCTGAGGGGGATTGTGGAGCTCTTTATCTATGTACCGAAGAAGGTGGGGTTGATTTTTGCGGGGATTGCGCAGAGCATGGGGAGTGGGTGTAAGGAGGTCTTGATTTGGATCAACCCGAAACGATTTTAGGGGGTTGCAAAGGGATCTATAGTTCCGGAATGGTGGCAGACTCTCTCCTCCATCCTTGTGCCACGTTTCGAGAGGAGAATATCCAGTGACTAACCTTCGGAGCTGTACTGTGTATGAGGCGCAATGAGCTATACTACTGTAAAGAAGGGTGCCTTGTCGTCGTTTTGCCTCTTCAAGGCAGACGAGAAATAGTGGGAAAAAAGCAAATTATTGTGGCTGTGGCCTTTCGATACGAGATAGGCTGAACTCTGGGGCAGGACAGGCGGCTCAAGACTAGACGTGCGCAGCCGTGCTGACTTCTACGTGACCCCCAACTTCAGCCGTGGCTGCCTCAGCCTTGGACGAGCTGAATCCATCCCTCCTCCACTACAAACCATAGTACCCGAAGGCAGCAGAGGTTGCAATGCGACTCATCGATACTTCCACTCTTACGCTCAAAGAATTTCCCACTTCGAACCAGCGCTATGCCATCCTTTCGCATACCTGGGGCGCCGATGGCGAAGAAGTTTCTTATCAGGACATGACGGCGCACGTCGTATCAGAGGCCACGAAGAAGAAGCCGGGCTGGAGGAAGATCGAAAAGACTTGCGAACTTGCTCGGACACATCACGGGTTGCAACTGGCATGGATCGATACTTGCTGCATCGACAAAAGAAGTAGCGCGGAGCTGAGCGAAGCCATCAACTCCATGTTCCGATGGTATCAGGAAGCAGAGACCTGCTTCGCTTTTCTCTCCGATGTGACGTGGGACCCTTTGAATAGCTTGCACCAGTCGAGATGGTTTACGCGAGGGTGGACTCTCCAAGAACTCATCGCGCCGAAAAATGTTGCGTTCTTCAACAGCGACTGGACACTCTTTGGTACGAAAGCGAGCCTCACCAGCGAACTTGCTTTTAAGACCGGCATCCCCCGTGGAATCCTTCTTCACGAAATCACTCTGGATGATGTTCCGGTCGCTGCGCGCATGTCCTGGGCATCGATGAGAGAGACCACGCGAGAGGAGGACTTGGCGTACTGCCTCCTTGGGCTATTCGACATTCATATGCCCATGCTGTATGGAGAAGGGCGGAAGGCCTTTCTGCGGTTACAGGAAGAAATTATGCGACGGACGGCCGATATGTCAATCTTCTTGTGGACGGACCCAGACTCAAGTCGAACATACTCTGGGCTTCTTGCGGAAACGCCAGCTCATTTTCGGTACATGCAAACCGTCGTTCAAGACCCGCTCTTCAATTCGCGAGACTTCTCTCTCACTAATCGAGGAATACGGATCGAAGTACCCTTGGCCCTGGAACCAAATAATGGGCTCAGCATACTACCCCTTAACCATGGATTCCCGGGCGTGAAATCTGTGGGGATCTACGTTCGGAAAGTTGGTGCTGACCTATTTGTGCGCGTCCATCCCGCGCAGCACGTTCCTATGGAGAATCTCATCTGCTTCGACGAAGTATTCCAGGTGGCGAAGACTCTCACTCCCGCACAATCGGACGCCATTCATCGCAATGTTCTCAGAATTACCATGGAGTCTCCTGAGTGCGGACTGCTTTATGTTGAGCCGAAAGGGTGTTGGAGTTCGACGAATAATCTGCTCTACGCTGGATACACCGGGTCATTCATAGGTTACCTGGAATTCGGGAAGGAGGGCGAACAGCCATTGACAGTACTTTGCTGCTTCAAAGATGGCACCTGGTATTGTGGCGTAGTTCCAAGACGCGTGAGGTCTGGAGGAAGCGTCAAATTCCACCGGTATGAAGGAGAAAATCTTGGATCGTTGAAAAAGGAAGCTTGGAGTTCAGAATTTGTCTTGTGCTATCATACTCCAGATGGACTTCAAAATGTTGTCATTTCGGTTGGATTCAATCCCAGCGCATCGCTGAGGCCGAAACACAGCGCAGAACTGATTTTAGACCATAGGTGGCTTGCACCATGGGAAGAGCAACAGCGGCGCTAACCGAATGGACATCTTACGTTTACCAACACCTGGAAAGGTGACGATACACATAGTAGATAAATAAAGGGCGGGAGATGGCGGTGGCCCTCTGGCATCTCTTAAGACTTTGCCTACGAAAGGCTCCTAGGAGTAGCTTTTCGTAGGTGAGATATGCCGAAGTACCACGACCCACGTATCCCTACCACAAATGGCACCAAATTTCTACGCTAGACCTCAGTTGCATCGTAGTAAGTATAGTTAAGAGCGCTGCATCGCATACTATCGGTCACTGCTCGAGCTTTATGCGGGTTTTACCCCATTCATAGTAGCCTCATTTCCCCCGTGCGCAGTCCCGCCATCCATCAAGCCCAAAGCCTTGCTTCTCAAATTCAAGACCACATTCAGATGTTTGGCATTGAGGGGTTGCTTCTTCTTCGCGGCCAAGATGCGCGCAGTCTTGATAGCACTCTTGATCTGCCGACCATTAAAGGCCCACTTGGCCAGGTCATCAATTGCAGCTTCGTCGATATCCATGTCCTTGGAATCGAAGTTGCGAAGGAAGTTCTTCCACACTTGCTTGCGATCCGCTTCAGTGAGGCTGTTGTACGTCAGGGTGATGTCGATGCGCGACTCGAAGGCAGTGTCGATGCTGCGCATACGGTTTGTGGTGAGGATCATAATGCCGCAATAATACTCAAGAAGGCGGAGGAACACTACGCTAGGTCAGAGTTTGATATAAGGAGAGTACAAAGGGCGGCCTACCTGACACCAGCTCATTCCGCTGGAGATTGTTGGCAGTCCGCGCCTCCATGAACACATCTGCTTCGTCAATAAGCAATACCGCTTGCCAGTGCGAGCACAGCTTCAGCGCGACATCGAGGCAGCGCTCCACAGAGCTTGCAGAGATACCTAAGTCACCCGCGCCAACCTTGTAGAGTGGGCGACGAAGATGCTCCGCGACTGGGCGTAGGATTAGCCAAGGTGCTGCGCAGCAGCGAAGAGAGTACGTACCGGACTCTGCTGTAAGAGTCTTGCCGACACCGGGAGGCCCAGTGAGTAGCATTATCATACCCTGGCCCTTGCCACTGATGAAGTCATCAAATGGCTTGCTGTTCTTGAACTCTTCTCGATCTACGAGGGCGAGGAGCAAGTCCTTCTCCTCTGAGTCAAGCACCAGGCTGTCAAAAGCGCGCTCGCTCCAGGGGATCTCGTGGAATTTCGTCAAGTCCAGATTATCTATCGTAAGAGAGTATTAGTTTGGCACTGCTACAGTGGTACTATGATGCTCTTACCCCACTTCTTGCTCTCGATGTTGAAACACTTGACCGTCGGGACGCACAGCAGACATTGCCCATCAGTGAGAGGCGTCAGGTCAATCTCCATCGGAGCGTCGACGTCGCCATCGTAACTAGATGAATACCGGTTCATGGACTGAGCCCAGGTAAGGCGGCCAATCTCGCTCAGCTTCGCGAAGCGGGGAAACGAGTTCCCGCTGAACTTGTGATAGGCGCGGGCATCGATAACTGTGCGCTCGTTGACTCTTTCCTCGTGCTCGTCAGTATACGCCATGAAGAACTGTCCACGAAGCTTCTCGAAGACTCGGCCACGTGAAATGAGGGCTGTCTCAATAGCTTCCTTATCGGGATGAGCTCGCAGAGGAGACACGGAGAGTGCGGTCAAGGCTCGAAGTCCACGATATTCCCAAACCCTCCAAGTCTGTGATAGGAGCCCGCACCGTCTCCCATCCCAGTCTACAACATCCACATAAGCATCGAAGAACCTCCTTCCGTCACATGTACAGCCGAAAGAGCCCCGACGGAAGACAGAAGCTGAGCGGAATCCATTGCAGACACGAATGGCGAAGTCCCCAGGATCGAAAGCCAGATCAAGGTTGTTGAACGCGACATGTCCGGTTCCCTCTACCTCCTCCCAGCGAGTGAAGGTGTCGTCGAGACGCGGAAGAAGCATGTTACGGAGAAGATTGAGATAGTGCCAAGTATCTTCGTCCGACTCGTGCTCAATGTACTGTGTGAATTCGGTCCAGCGGTGGAAGAAGGGAAGATACGGCGGTTGGAAGATCTTCAACTCGTATTGGGTCAGGTTTGGATACCCCTCGAGGATCTTCTCCAAGGCGGTGTGGACCTTGGAGTTATTTATCTGGACATATGAAGTGGACCAGTCGCTGTCGGAGTCCTTCCGCTTGTTGAAGCTGATGATTGCGTAAGTCTCCCGCTCTTTCTTGGTCTTCCATGCTGGCGTCGATTGACCATCGAGCGGTTTCTCATCCACCCAGTGATACTCGCCGAGCTTGCCCTCGACCGGCGTGTAGTATACCTACGGTGGTATTATGATTAACAGATACCCGTCACCAGGTTCTAGGGTTGGCTTACGTCCTTGATTTCGCATCTTACTCCTTTCTCAACGGCATCGGGGAGCTCAACCTCCCCGTTTGGAGCATTTTCGTCCACATTGTCAGATGGGGACTCCCGATACCTGCGCCGGGTGGGGTGTGTCATCTGTCTACGTTAGGCGCTTGAATCTTGTAATCGCAAGGTAGGGCAGCTGACCCTGGTAGGGTGTCTTTTAAAAAGAAGGTAGAACGGCTTCAAGGCGGATGTGATGCGGTCCAAAGCCAAGTGAGATTAGAAAAAGAAGAGTCGAGGTCGCCATCGGCTTGATATTTATCTGAATTAGGGGGAGCTCAAGGCAGCAATGTGGTACAGTCACACTCAATTCCGCAGATAAGGAACACGTGATGTCGCTATCAAAGCAGTTGAGGCACAGCCGGAAGGATCGCAGTGAGGGCCTCCTCTTTCCTGCTGGCCAATAAGTGCGCAAGGGCCGAGATAGTAGTCCAACGAGACATCAAGACCCAGCCGTCGCCTAACCACCGTCTGTCTCGTTAGAGTTTTGCTGCAGGAATGGGCTTTTATGGGCCAATAGCCAGCATGGAAGCCTCGTTGTACCAGAGGATGCTGTGCAAGAGGCATAACCGATGGTGGCACGGAGACACAGTTTTGACTGCGAGGAGGCCTGTTCCGACAGTCCACTTGCTCAGGGCTTCTATCGGAGAATAATAGCTCCTTGCGATCCCGTTGCTCCAAAGATTAGGCTGCAGCAGCGGGGTGCAAGTGGAAAAAGCAGCCTGCGGCAATTAGTTGCTACCTTCACCATATCAGTTGATGTGCGATATGGAACTGAGAGTACAAATGCGGCCAGATGCAAGGCGGGCCGCGCTGTCAACGCCGTAGGCTGTAGACTGTTGAGTGGGATTGCGGATGATGGCTTCGCTGTTGACGTCCGGTGAGGGCCCCGGTTCGGGCGCGGGCCACAGCGCTAGTCTCATTCTAGTTGGGCTGGTTTCATCCCCCGCCTTCCCGTCTCCTTAAACCCTTTCCGCCCCGGTTGGCTCTTCATCAACCCAGAATACGCAAGCGATAGATATGAATACCTACAAGAAAGACTCAACCTCTTTTGCTCGGTACGTGAGCGAATCAGAACCTCGCCTCATACCTATCATCCTGGATGCCTATGAGTGTTTGCCTAGATAGAAACCGGAGCGCCTGGGTACTCCCTAGGCCTATTGGAATGGGGAGAGACCTAGGACGCCTTTTCTCGTAATCTCAACTCCCAAGAAGTACACTCCACTTCAGACTTCTTCGCACGCGAGAACACCGCCGCAAAGTCTTCCCGTCCTACAGCCTTCCACAAAGGCTGTTCTCCGAGTGCGGAACTTTTGCAATATGTCGCTCGACCTGGTCTCCCCCTCTAAGGATACCTGGCTTAGTGACCGGCTCCGGGGGCAAGATACTAACCGCAGACTCCCACTTCGTAGGCTTAGCTTGTGCGAACGCGAGCACTCAGATCTACCGGATTTGGAACTGCATCATTCTCGGCCGCGACCATCGCCTTCAGATGGACACCGGAGTTGTATAGCGCAGACGCTTGATTACCATTCACCGATCAGGCTGGATGAAGCCGAATCGTGAATGGGTATCCGTAAGTTGGTCACACTGGGCTGATACTGCCCAGTAGCCGCTCCCCATGTCGGCAAAACTATGTTACGGAATTAGTTGGTGTTGTAATATCGGTGAAAGTTGCTCAGTGTATGTCACGTGCTAATGTGGCTTAGCAGTGGCGCTCTTTACAGCACGAGCCCCCATGCTCCTCCTCAAACCTCGGCCATCAGGCAGCCAGTCACAAGCGCCCTTCCCAACCAGAGTGCGCCCTTTCTATATAACGAGTCGCACGTATGAATGTAACTCGCTACTTGTTACCGACTGCGGGCTTCTATAAGCTTCCCCAGGGTGCTCGTGAGTCAGCGCACCTACTCTTCGACCAGTCATACACCCTAGGAGGACGAGTCATAACTAGTATATATAATCATCGCTCCCACCTCTACCCACCGAATCTCAACCAAATGACTTCCGCAACTATGATCTCCAACTTGGAGGCGCCGATACCTTCGCTCACGCCGGCCACCCAATGGGCTCAGAAAATCCGGAACCAACTTCTGCTGGTTGCTCCTTATGACGACTACCCCGAGGACAAGCACCTTCCGTCATCCATCACGGTAGACGAGACCATCATGGAGGCGCCGCGTCGGCGGGCAGCTGACCCAGTGGCAGCTGCACTGGCAAATCAGATCGCGCAGCTGCTCTACCCGTCACCAGACAACTCTCTTGGTTCGCTCATCAAGTACGAGAAAGATATCGTCAAGCTCCGTCGATTGGTCATTAGGCAGCGGAAACGTGCCATCGAGGATGCAACCCAGCGCAAAGAGCTGATGAACTGGGGCAAGCGCATCCTCAAGCAAGGTCCGTGGGACCCCGTTGCCGACCCCGTGTCACTTGACGGCGCTCCGAGCTTGCCTATGCCAGTCAAGATCGCAGAACATGAGACTTTGCTACCCTTCTTCGAGCACCTTGCTCTTGGCGGTACCGAGGAGAAAGCTTCTACAGCGCGGTCCGTGGAGGACGCTGTCGAGATCGAGGAGCCCTTCTATGGCATCAAGTCACTGGAGTTCGAGAAGGGCGTCATTTACTCTGACCACCGCATGGACCTCTGCAAAATGGTGCTCGGTCCTCCCAATATCGGCGACCTCATCGAGAGCTTGAAGACGAATACCTTTATTACGCACTTCCTGCTCGGCAATAATATTATCGGGCCCTATGGTGCTAAACGCATTGCCGAATTCGTCAAGGAGTTCCCGAACCGCATGGATACCTGGTATCTTGCTGGAAATTGCATTGACACTGCTAGCTTCAAGCTCCTGGTCGACGGGTGGGTGCAATCCACTTCGGTCACAAATATCTGGCTGAAGCGGAATCCCTTGATGCCAGCTGCAGCAGACCACCTGTTCCGGCTGATCACCCAGACGACCAACCTTCGGACCCTGGACCTCGACCAGACCGAGCTTGGTGACACTGGGGTTGCCGAACTCTTCGACAAACTCGCACAACATGTGCCTGCCAAGCCTGTGTCTCTTCGGCATATCTACTTGAATGCTGTCGGCATCGGTGTCAAGGCTGCAACCGCGATCGGCGCGTATCTGGCTTCGCCTTATTGCACGCTAGATGCCCTGTATGCTACTAACAATCCGATGGGCAGTGCTGGTGTGACCGCTCTTGCAGCTGGGCTGAAGAAGAATAAGACTTTGTCCCGACTTACGCTCGCTTCCGTCGGTCTGACCGACGAAGGCGCCATCGCCCTTTGCGAGGCTCTCTACGACCACCCGAATGTAGCTACACTAGATATGGGTCAACATTTTGCAACCCAAGACCTCGGCTCTAGGTAAGCCTCTCTCTATACGACTGCTTGCAAGAGACCAGCCGCTGACTCGTTTGTAGGTACAACTGGATCACCGGCCGCTCCGCCTTCGCCGTCCACAACCTGGTCGCGTCCTCCGCACGCCTCTCGTACCTCAACCTCGGCCAGTGCGCTATGTCGAACTCCGGCCTCAATGAGATCCTCCCCGCCGTAACTGACTCCGGCACCCTCCTATTCTACAACGCGAAAACCATCTGGCCGCAGGAGAAGGCACCGGCGGCGGTGAAAGCTGGCCAAGAGCACGTGCACCTCCTCCAGAACGTGAACGCTACCCTCACGGCGAACGTCAAGCGCGTCTACGGCGAGGATATGAGCTATAAAGTCTTCATGGAGGAGGAGAAGCGCTGGTTGGTGAACGACAAGACCGACACTCGCAAGATCGACTCAGTGTATCGGAATCGCGATGCTGGGCTTGCTCGTCGGGGCCTTATGAAGTTGAATAAGTGGTGGGATGAGGACGATGATACCCTTGAGGAGGTCATGAAGGGCGCTGTTGGGCCTGTCTGCACGCGTAAAGCAAAGGTGGAAGGCGCGGTTGGCCCGGTCTGCACCAAGCGCCAGTCTCATGCCGAGCTTTGAGCGTGATGGTTGACACTGGAACACGGTGAGGATGAGGGGCCTTCCTTGATATGAGAATAATGCTGGGTGAGGGATGGGCTTAGACATGAGGATGAGTTGACTATTGCCCCCTTTGGCATAAATGGTATGGTTGGATAGTGGCGTGTCATTTTAGATGGCTCACTAGCCTGACATGGCGAGCGGGTTCATGGCTTGACACGACGGCAACTCTACTCGTAATTCTAGCCTCAATAAAAAATCTTCACTCGCATGATGGAGCGCCGTTCAGAGAGCAATGTATGAAAATTTAACGAGGTATTCGGTGCTAACATGTCGAGTAGGTCATGCTCCCGCTAAGTATGTATGGTGAGGTACTCTTGATACTCTTTCTTTTTTTTTATCATACCCGATAAGACATACTCGCAATAATTGTATAACATGAGAAACCAGCAGCACCATTTGGTAAATTTTGATCATCCCCGAAACCTGCATCCCAGCAAACCAGAAGCCACGAAAAATCTTAGAAAACAGCCGCCAGACTCGGATCATTCTCCATCCATCGTCAGATCAGAACCTCTAAGCGCAGTCACAGCAGCAATCCCCTCACTCATCCATCCATCCATCCATCAATCAATCTATCGTGTTCAACAACACCACGAACCAGTCACGGTATCGTACAACACCGACACCCCTCTACTCACCACCAGCATCCTGGCCATACGTTGCCACATTGACCACCTCGCCATCCCTGATACCGAGTCCAAGTCCATGCATGACGTATTTCTGGAAGTCGCCCGAGTGAGCAAAGGTGCGCGTCATCTCGTTGGCCATGCCGTTCATCTGGACCAGGTAGTTCTGGACAGCGTACTCAACACCATCGAAGAACACCTGCTCCGCGGTCTTGGTGGTGTCGATGACGGGGACGGAGAGGAAGCCGGCGTACTTGGATCGCTTGGGCGGGGTCGTCGGGGCGGCGGCGGTGTTGTCGTCGCCAGAGCGCTTGCGCTTGTTGTTGGTGGGAGAGATCGGGGACGAGGGCTCGACGGCGCGCTGCTTGCCTTTGGCTTTGCTGCTGAGAGCTGGCTGAGTGGTGGCCTGTTGAGTGGTGGCTGGCTGCCTGGTAGCTGGGGCTGCAGCCGGGATCGAGCGCTTGATGATGTGTGAGGTCTTCGCCGCGCTCTTCTTGGCGGCGGGCTTGCTGGCGGGCTTGCTGGTGCGCATGCTCTCGAGAATCGACGCGGCTTCGACGCCGGGGCTCTGGAAGACGGCTTGGCTCTGCTGAGCAGCAGCAGCCTCGCTGGGGCCGGGAGTAGTGTGCGCATTGCCTGCATTCTCGGGGGTGTATTCCTCGATCATATTCTTCCTGCGGTGGTCTCTAACGAACTTGACGAGCTTGGCATGGAGGTCGAAGCGTTTGTGAACTTTCTGGATCTGGTAGTCGACATCGTGCTTCATCTGGCCAGGGGAGACATATTCGCCGCTGTCCATGACCGCTTTAGTGTCGTCAATGGCTTCTTGGATGACGGCCTGGAGAGCTTTGACGCGCTCTTGGTCCTTCTCGTCTGGGTATGTCTCGGCTACCTTCTCATACTGGATCATGAGCTTGTTGATAAGTCGCTCATGGGTCAGCTTGGTAGAGGTCTGACCAGCCGGAGTGGTCTGGACGACAGGAGGCTGAACAGCGACGGTGGGCTGAACGACCGGAGTGGCCTGGACGGCAGAAGAATCCTGGGCGGCTACGTTAGGTGGAGAAACCGGAGTGGCCTGAGCAGCGGGAGTAGCAGACACCATGTCGGAAACGTGAGAGCTCATGTTCGTCGGGTGATAGGTAAGGTTTCGAAACGTGGAAAGGCGAAATGTGAGTAGACAAAGGGCGAGGATTTGAACTGAGCGATTCTTTGAGGGTTGGGAGAGTCGGGAGCAAAGATTAGGGAAGCTCGAAGCGTGAATTAAGCGCGTACCGGACGACGCTTAGGATGCGAAAGAGCTGAGAAGGGTGTACGAGGGAGAGTGTGTAGAAGAAAGGAAGGCGCTGAAGAAGCTGGAGGATAGCAAGACGGGCAGAAGGATTTCTGAAGATGAGGAGTTAGAGAAGAAAGGAAGTTTGGAGAAGTGGAAGAGAGCGAGCTGGGTCCGTGGAAGTGTACGAAGCGGCCCCACTTAATGCGCCGTCTATTGTGCGAGAGAGAACAATACCGACAGCTGGCGAAGTGAGGCCGAGGCTTGACAACAATACGTTGAATAACGAGGTGTGGGCGGGCTCCTGCAGGGTGGTAGGTGCGTTGGGGGTTGCGTCGAAGTGAAAGTGAGCGCCTCTCACCTGGACGTGCTCGGCCGGCAAACGCGCACAATCACAAGCCGGGATTATATTGCGTGGAATATTTTGTAGCACTTGAAGTGCTGTGTGGGATGCACCGCAAATGCCGTACTGCCAGCAGTACCTAGGGATGGTAGCGACGTCAAGAAGGGTACTGGAGTATCACGTGAAAATACCGCGGAGTTCGGGACCGCATGCATGAAAACGAGTGTGGCTTTGGGCTTACATTGCCATAGCTAGATGTCAACTTCTAGCCAGCCCTTAATGATCTCGAGCTCTTGACGCCGAAGCAGCGTGGTACTCTCTCGATCCCTCTCATCCGACCTGAACAGATCCTCCCGATGCGCCATATCGATAGCGTACAAAACGCGACTTGTGGCGCCATTCGCAGTGAGAGGCAGCGCCGATGGCTCCATAGCTCCATTAGGATCATACTCTCCTTTGCTGAAAATGATGTGGGTCGAGTTCTGCAGCTCGGCTGGCGAAAGGTGATACCGCGACTCGATCTGTGCCTTGGTGAGAGTGGGAGTTCCATACTTGAATTCGCAGGCAATATTTTGCGTGGTGCCGTTGGCAGCTCGCTCAGGGAATATCGTAAGGTTCGAGATGTATCCAGTCGAACGCATTGGGTCGTAGGTGCCTGGTGCGCCCAATGAGCAAGCATCTTCGCATGAGATTATGAATTCAAGCATTCTTTGGAACTTACAAGAGATGTAAGAAAAGTACTCATAGTTAATTGCCGGGACAGCTACGTTCTTGAAGAAGTCTGCCCAATGTTCGAGGTCCAAACATTCCGCACCTAGTGGGCCATACCACATCCAGTTTACTTTTGCTAGCAGCTCGATCGGATCCGTTTGGTTGACCGCAAAGTTAAGCGTCTCAGACAAGGGCAGTGCGATCGGGGTGCGGCCGGGGCTGGCGTACGGATAGTTGAACTCGGGTGCCAAGATAAAAACTTGCAGCAACAAGTCTCTCAGACCCGTGATCTGGGTTGCGTTGCCCGGAATAAACGGGGTGCACAGACGAAAATCTTCTTGCAGGGAAGTGGTGTCATCTGTATGTTGTTAGAGATAGACCGAGAAGAAGCGAAGGACGGGGTCCGCAGCACTTGAAACTAGTCGCTCGCCGAGGTGCAAGAAAGCGTTACTGATGTTCTTGGACGCTACAACTGAGTGGTCTAGATATATTTGATTTATCTGAAGAGATTTAGTCGGCCCTTGCGATGATAGGTTTGGCCTATAGTTCGACATGAAGCTTACCCAATTCCACCAGTTATAAGAAGTCGGGTCTGAGATGTCTCCGAAGCCAGTTACGGGGCCCGCAGCATTCAGCGCGATATCGAATGTGTCTGGATAATTCATTCGAAAAGCAGTAACGAGGAAGCCACCATATGATCCTGCCAAAGTGAGTAACAAAATGAGATGCTAGTTCCAGACATTCCCACCGCTTGCAGCGACTGCTTTGCTCTTCGCTGCCCAGGTAAAATTCTTCTGCATCTGGCTAACGAACTCCACGGCATCGGCCATTACGTTGTCGAGCGTTAGGAATTTTAGATTCTCATTTGTTGCCGAAGCATTCCCAAAGGGCTTGGAGTGCCCAAAATAGCGGTGTTCAAGGTTAACCACCATACCACCGAGCTCCTGAGCCCACTCATAGAGTATGGTGGCGTTCTTCCAAGGGGCGCTTGTGAGCTTCTTTATTGGATTTCAGGGCGTGACATATACGTACCGCGCAATCCAAGGTATCTGTCTCTTCTCCTTGGAAGAACAAAATGGGTCTCCCTGGCTTGAAGTACTCCGTTATCATTGAATATCGTTGTTGGAAGGACCCATTGTGTTTCCCGAAATGGTCGATGTGTTGAGTAATGTAGCAGTAGCTGCATGCGTCTTCTGCAAAAGTGAGTCGCACCAGAGCAATGAAGATAGAAAATATTGCAGGCAGCAGCCTTATGGGAGAACCCATGACGACCAGGGAGAATCTTTGAGTGTAGATAATTATGCTGGAAATGCGGACCGTGGAACGGTCAGACTATGTGCTTCGAGAATTCGTCTGCTTCCTTTTGTCTCTCTAAAACTAGACTTTAATTCCATGTGCCGTAGTGGAGGATCGTCATATACCGACTTGACCACACTCGCATGATGTTCACGCCGGGAGCACATCTTCCGAATGAGGAAATTTCCTCGCTCTATCCACTGTAAGCACGATACAAAAAGTGGTCGAATGATGCGAATTTCGCCCTGCGCGCACAGGGCCGGAAGAAAGACCCAATGAGGTGCCTGCAGGGAGAAGAGGAGAAGAAGAGAGGACGGGTAGCGTCAGGTGAACGGCTGGGAACCTTGGAAGGCGAAGGCCTGATGACGTCACCATACCGAACATCATCACCAGTGGCATAACCGAGCAACACTCTGCGCAAAGGTTGACATGTTAATCCGAATCGAATAGCCGTGCCGCAAGGCGACATACCTACCCAGGCTGCAGCTTGCCAATTTACCCTTTGCCGCGCCAATCTCCCAATCTCAGCCTCGCGCTTTAGTGCCTTCTTTCGTTCAGCCCCGCCGTCCTCCGCTACATGGCAACACGCAGCGAATCCAAAGCGGGCAAAGCCATCGCCGCTCGCCCTACCACCTACTGTGTGACTTGGTATGTGCTCCAGCTGGTGGCGTTCCGGGTGAATGGGCGCGATATACGCCGCTTGCTGTGCCGCATTCACTCTGTCTTGGACGCCCTAGCTGAATACTGGCCATCGCTGATCTGGCTGAAGCCTGTGTTGAGAACGAGTGAGAGCACCGTCACAACGCCAACCGAATGCGAAAGGCCCAGGAAGTTGCCAAGCTCATTTCGGTACCTGGAAACACTATTTGAATAGCTACAAGGACTATTATCGAAGGAGGGCCCTGCCGAAAAGCGGTGTGCATTTAGGACATAGCCCGTGGTCCTATGTGCGATGCTAAAATGCCTCCGAATACGGTGCTTGCCCCATTCACGCTGTTATTAGAAGTTCAACTCAGCAGGCGCCTCCGCTGACTCTCCGGCAGCCCCAACCTTCACAGCGTCAATGAAAGGAGGATACACACTCTTCCCCTCTTCCACATTCACGATCTTTCCATCCTCGACATACATCTCCTCCCACCCGGCGCTGATAGTACCCTTCGATCCATCCGTCGTCATCTCATCCTCAGCCACGAGCGCTTGAAAATCTGGATCCATCACAATCTTCAGCATGTCGTCCGTGGAGCGCACCCAGACGCTAATAGTGATGTCGTGGTCGTCTATCTTCCACCCAGGCCTGACGGCCCAGGGAAGTTTCTCTTGGAGGAGTTGGCGACACGCCGTGGGAGTATGATACTGGTGATTGGTCAGAAGTTACATCGTGCCATGGGAGGGGATCAACATACTTGAGTTACGTTCAGCGCTCCATGGCGAGCTTGAATGAGCGCAGCTTTGGGCGCGTGGTGCTTGCTAGCGTATTCGTGGAATTCTTCTTCGGAAACACCTGGTTTCAGGTAGCGCATCGAAGATAGCTTGAGCACTACTTCTTTCTGAGGAGCCATATCAAGAAGTAAATCAAAGTATTTGAAAGGTATCACGTTGATGGAGCAGGCAGGGCGCTCCCTGAGTTGAATAAGACCTCACCCGGACGAATTCGAGCGGCGATTGAAATAGTCGTGCCTCAATTGTACTTAGCCATCGGAATTCTTGTGCGGATTTCTTCTATGATTGGCTTGATACGGGTCCGGTGAGAACTGTGCCACATTTAATTGGGGCATTACGGTTAAAATTGGCGAGGTAGCTGCAAACACCGGACCCCATCCCGATAGCTTTGGAATTTTCTTCCCGCAAGTATTCGCCATGAGTGTGCAAAGCACCTTCAAATGCTCCTGCCTTATTCAAATGAGGCGCGGATCCTGGAACCCAAAGAGCCTTCAAGTCGTATCATCGATACTTCGCCAGTCAGATCACATGCGTTTTTAGATTGCATCGAAACGCTTCGTCGTGGGCATATACTCTCGCACTGGAGCACCCTTGGACTATTGGACATCTAAGGGCCATCAAAGCCCTTCGTTCGAAAAGATAAATCGTTCTAAGTGGCAACGGCTAGGGGAACACAGGCTGTGCTTCCACACTTCCGGATCTTGAAGGGAACAGAGGACCCGACCTCTTACATTCCTCCTGTAATGGCGGTAAGAACATTCATCACAGCTCGTATGCAGCTCGAGAGAGATTATCAAATCAATGTACGAGTATAATCCTTGTCGTCCTTCACGTGTGCCACCATGCCAAGAATCCAGCCTCGTGGTGGCTGCATAGTCTGGGGCTGTGCTAGGCTGAGAATCTTCATCTTGACACCGATGGATTCTCCTCCATCCCACCTCACAACCACCTACGATATCAGTTTTCATCGAACTTAAAACAGATCCCATCATGGCCGGGGCTCGGGAACCGGATTTCGGCTCTTTTTCGTCACCCTCACGAACGGCGGAGCCAGACGCCGGACTCGTCAGCCTTGTCCGCAGTCCCCGGGAGAGTGATTCTAAAGCCGCGGATAATCTGTCCGAGACCGTTACCGAGGCGAACTACTTCTCACTGGACACTGAGAGAGTGTTAGAGATAGCGAAAGAGTTTGGTATAGATGATTGCTGGTTCCGAGTGCCAGGTGTTCTGGTATTTGACGCTGAACGGTTCATATGGCGTGTGGAAGACCTAATCCAATATTGCGAGCACTTGCGGCTTGGGAACGCTCCCGAGACTCTAGCAAGATTGGAGACCGAGTTTCGCCGGTTGCGGGACGGCTTTGGCGCTATTCAACGAGGTCCCTTAACAACTAGAACGGGGGAGAAGAAGAGAAAAAGGGTATGGAGCCGTCTGAGGTCGCTAGAGGAGGCATTTGGCGCGGTTAAGAAACGACTGCGGCGTGTTGAGCGATTCGGTCCCCTTTGCGACCAATGTCAGTCGATTTTCAATACTGATTACCTTACCAAGGACCCATGGCACGAACTGACACTTGCCCTCAATGCCGATGAGAACCCTTGCTCATTGTGCCGTCAGCTAAGGGCGTGGTCCATTGTATGGCATATAGGAAAGCCAAACCAGACAGCGTTATGCATTGGGTATCGGATACGCCGGAACCCATACGTTACGAGAAGACCCCACTACATACTGGAATTTGAGGCAGTGGATACGCAGGGTTGCGATCATCAACTCAGACTTAGCATCGTTGCGCTGCAAGGTAAGTTCATCCACCACGCACTAGACTTCGCGTGGCTTACCCGCTTAGATCAGACTGTGTGCGCTGACGAGGTAGATACCGCTGTCAATATTCCGCTTACAACCTGGCTTCCGCCTCAGACATTTTCCAGGCGGAGCTTACAGCAGGCCGACGAATGGCTGCGCGTATGTCGCAAGGAGCACGCAACATGTCGAGCTCTCGATGCTAAACCAATGATCACCCCGACGCGTCTCCTCTTTCTTGAGCAAACAGCGACCGGATTCAAAATTAGACTCCGTGAGACACACAAGCTGGAGATAAAACCACAATACATCGCCCTTAGCCATTGCTGGGGAGGCGTGCTCACGGCACGCCTCACACAAGATAATTACAGTGGCTATCTTCAAGATATACCTCAAAAAGATCTTCCTCAAGTCTTCCTCGACACCTTCCATGTGGCTAGCCACTTTGGTATCAACTACGTCTGGATAGATTCACTGTGCATCGTCCAAGATTCGGTTGACGACTGGAAAAGTGAATCGGCCAAGATGGGGACTATATACAGACACTGCTTCTGCAACATTGCGGCTACCGGATTCCGCAATGGTGAAAATGGCCTCTTCGTGCGCCAGCAACCTGATCTTCTTCAACCCTTTGGTATTGAGCTGGACGAAGCGATTCCAATCAACGAGCACCACGCATCTTCCTCGGGGCACGATGGAACCATACGCGCTGGTCAATATCTCCTGGTTGACTTCGTCACATGGGAGGCCGGTGTCGATTGGGCACCACTTAACTCTCGGGGCTGGGTTGTACAAGAGAGACTTCTCTCGGCGCGTACTCTCCATTTTGGAGAACAGCAGTTATTTTGGGAATGTCATGAGCTACAGGCTTGCGAAGTCTGGCCGAATGGGTTTCCGAAGGAAGTCGATTTTGAAACGAACAAGGTGGATGAATCGCATCATGAATTAGTTGATGATCGGCAATTTCCCGAAGGGGTATTCCTTAAGATGGGTGACCAAAATGGAGAGCATCAATGCGATGGTGGTATCTCCATCGATGATGACAGCGATATGGACACGACTCTATCCGACGGCCACCTGGACCTCAAACCGTACCATGCAAGCCCCGAGGTCGAGAGGGTGTTTATTGCGGGGGAGATGGAGAGGATAACAGAAAGAAAGGATAGGAAGACGCGAGAGCTGACATTCAGGGGCGATGAGTGCATCTGGGGCATGCCATATCGGCATGGCTTCTGGACCTTCGTTGTATTCAGCTTCTCTGGATGCAACCTGACGTTCCCAGGCGATAAGTTGATCGCAATCTCCGGTCTTGCGCGCCTCATTGGCCCTGCTATGCACGGCAAATATCACGCTGGCATGTGGGAGGATAATCTGGTCCATCAGCTTGCATGGCAAGTTAGTACAAAGTATCTAACCACACGCCCGCTAATACGCCCTGGGCCGTCGTGGTCTTGGGCATCCGTCGATGGACATGTGGGAATGCCATACTGGGATGCCAATCCAACGATGCATCATACGATTATACTTGCCCACGTTCTACACGTCTCGTCAGATCCGGTTGATGGAGATTGCTATGGCTTTGTGCATGGCGGCCGCCTACGGATTCTGGCGTCTCTTGGAGTATTTCAGATCTCTAGGCCATATACAACAAATGAAGAGATGGAGGAGGGTGAAGACGCAATTTCTATCTTCTGGGATAGTAATGAAGAAGCGCGAAGGTATGGGGAGACTAAAGACCGGCGACTCGAGATGTCTCATAGACATAAGACGCCGAATACTGTCGTACAGAAGCTGGACGCATATGGTTCTTCGGGCCAGCACGGCGCGAGAGACCTGTTCTTCATGGCTATTCACATGATGGGATTCTCCCTGGAACTTTCCCATGACATCGATCTGGGAGGTCTACTCCTCCTTCCAACTGGAGAAAAGAGAGGGGAGTTCCGGAGGATAGGATCCTTTGATGCGTACGAAGACCGGTTCGGTGGCACACCAATCATTCAGATGTTCAAGCGCCTCAAAACATCCACCACTTTGCTTGATGACGCATATTTCATTGAGTACGATGGCGCGGGCCAATACGTGATTGAAATTGTGTAGGCGGAGTGAATAATTGTGGGGGAAGCTAGGTGCGGGAACCTCTACCGTAGCGGGAGAGACCCCTGGGCCAGGTGGATTCCTGCTTGAGCGTGTTACCGCTGTGCGAGAGTGGCCGAGATCTGTTTGTTTTCTTGGAGGTAGTAATGCAGAATCTTATATGTCTAACGACTTCCCAAGGCGATGTATGATGTGCCGGTCGATGGCTGCTTTCCGAGTGGAGCACGTAGCAACGCTAGGCATTTGATTAAGGTCTAAACTCCCTAGACTGGCGTGAAGCTCAATCAAAACGTTCGTCAAGACTGAAAACAAGGCGTGGAATGGCGTACCTAGGATAATGGTAGTATATATATCAAATTGCGTAGGATACAGAGAATGTTCGAAGGTTCACATTTTGCCCCTGCACTTGCAGATGACACCATATCATGACGGACGTATATGAAGAAGAGCGGGAAGCTCCTAGCAAAGGCGAACTATATACAATCTGGTACCGCGCATATCTACATCATCCCTGCCCAAAACAGCGCCCCCTAGGAGGCCCATCTACTGTTTGAACGTTGAGCCGATCGGGCCAAACTTGATGTTGTAATACTTGACCTGGGCGTTTGGAGACTGCGATTCCACCTGCGACGGCTCGCCCGAGGTCGTAGCGCAATCGCCACGAGCAACACCGGGCTTGCTTGGATCCGCATCGGTCGGGTAGTTGCTATCGAGCCAGAGCATGTTGGCGTAGTGGTCGTCCCACAGGGACATCACGAGGACCATGCCCCTCTGCAGGCCCTTGGCTACGGACGCCATGCCTTCATTGGGTTAGCCATGCGCATCGACCACAATGCCACGTACACGGGGCTTACCTCCATGGTCGTTGAATGGGTACACGTCCTCTTGGAAGGCTTTGTTCTGAGCATCACACCAGGCCTGGGTGATGGAGTTGCCAGTGATACCGGAAACTTTAGGCTCCGGTTGTGCGATAGTCTTGCCGTCCTGGACATAGAAACGTTTGATCTCGGAAAGGGAACTGCCGGAACCAACGAACTGTGTGACTACGGTGAAAGGCTGGCTGGTATCGACGGTCTTGCCCTTGCCGTAGAAGTCGGTTACACCTAAGCGGTATGGGTTGAAGTCACCTGATTACGTTAGTCTACTAGTAACAAATATAGGTATATGCACTTACATCCGTTCGGATCACACGGGCCAGCATATCTCGTAGCAGAATAGGTACCGCCGCATGCGTCCCCGGTACACTCTTGGAAGCCGGCGCTGTCGCATGAGTGAGGTGTGAGCGCTTGGGATACGGAATTGGCCTCCCAGATATCCATCTCCGTGCTGTGCGGGCAGGTTTAGTCCGGGTGATTTGCAAAGCATGGCTCAGAACTACATACCAGCAGGACCCACGGTTTCCAACACCGGCGTTTTGATCGTTGGAGGATGGTTTCCAGCCCTCTACATTGGCCTGACAGGCTTGTCAGCCTTGAACCGAGAGTGAAGGTTCCCACGCACCTTGCCATTGATGAATTTCAAATCGCGCGGGCATTGCCCATCACAATAGCCTGTGCCGTACTTGGCTCCCGCCGTTCCTTGGCCTTTCGAGTCCATGGCGACAAAGTAGAGCGCGCCGTTCAAGCCACACGGGAGCTGGCTCACGTCGACATCAAACGTAAACTCGTTGCCGATCAGGTTGAACATTTGGTACGAGCTCGAATCCTTCATGAGGTATAGTCGCGACCCGATATTCGTGGAGTATGAGCCTTGCGTCACGAACTTTAGCGTGAGGGCATCGCTTCCAGCCGTGGCTCCGTAGGTGCCCGAGTAATCAGCGCCTTCAAGGACGCAATTCTGCGAGCATTTGTCGTTGTTTGGACAGGCGGTCTCGTTCCATTTGTTGCCTGTATAGCAGTTCGTGTAATCGCCTGTGACGTGCAGCCAGCGCCAGTTGGCATCGACAACCACCTCTCCGTTCACCGTCTGGCAGTTAGTCCCTCCGGTTCCGGAACACTGCTTCCAGGTCATCTTTGGGTGCGTCTCGGTTTGGTAGGTCCCGGCGGCTTGGCCGGCAACCAGAGGAGCGAGAAGCGAGCTCAGGAGTAATGCGAGCATATTGGAGGATGAAGCAATCAGTGCAGCTTGTCGAGCAGACAACGCAATCTCTCACCGGTCTTGTCTTGTCTTATATGTTCTATCAGTTGGTGCCTTCACCGCGGCCCAACCTAACTCTTTCCGATCAATCTGGTCAAATTTGATAAAATTTAATTGCGCCCATGAGGCTCGAGATGTCGACGTTGATTCATCGTATGACTATGAAGCTCGATACAGTCGCGGAGCTCGAGGAACCGACGGAGTCGGATCGTTGAATCCCATTGCCGCTTGGTCATGAGGTGACTAGAATGTATTCTCGAGAAAGGTCCCCTCGGTGAGTGGGTTCTGTACCCGCAAGAGAAATCAGATTAATGTTTTCGCACACCATGTCGCGACGCCCGTCCTCGCCAGGATCAGAAAACAGTAAGGAAAAGGCTTTCGCCACAACCGTTTCGGAATGCAACTCCCAGTCTAGTAACGGAGCCACTCATAGGGTCCTTCATTGGAGGCATGGTCGCATCATGACGCGGAAAGACCGACTCAGAGTAGGAGGCACCTTAGCCATGTGACGACCCCAAATTTTTCGATTTTGTGACGTACTGTGGTATCGATGAAGATGTCAAGGTATCGTGACATTCAATCCAGATAGCTCATATACTGAGGTTGAAATAAGCCGGGTTCGCGGGGCTTGTCGTCTGGCTTACCCGGTTTTGAAATCCAACGTCGGAACATTGCGCACGCGCACGGGCCGAACACGCGTAGAAGGGTCTAGATGTTAGCACACGTGCGCCGAGTATACAGAGAAATTAATCTAAAATAGAGTGTGGTGTTGAGGGCTCGCGAGAGAATGACCAATCCCGTCCCTAGAATTTTTTCTGTCCACCAACCAGGTCGAACTTACATAAATTTCGTGTCACCTTACCTCAGGATACGGACTAAGGCGTTTCTCTGCCTTACCGGGCTAAAACATTATTGGGATATTTTCTTCACCGTAGCGCTTTTAAGGCTTTCCGAGGCTGCTGACTCGAGGATCTGATTTACAAGCCTTAGGTAATAAGGTTAGTGTGAAGACCTGCAAACTCATCTATAAGGTATATTATAGACGATGCGAAAGAGAAGCGGCGGTAGCAATCTCCCGGGCGGTTTGACGTGCTTTCGACTCCCCGCACCACTACCAGGTCAGATCTGAGCAGATTCTGCCCGATATAGCGTGACACCGTTGCTCCCGCAAATTAGGGAACATTGTACACGTCCACCCTCCAGGCGACTCTGCGCGGCTTCCGGAGATGATTGTTCGTGGGGCTCCAGCTCTAAGGGCCGCTTACCCGCACGTTATGGCTCAGACTCTGAGCCAGAGAGATGAGTACGGCATACGTTCTCCGAATCATAACCGTAAGCCTTCCTCAGTGTGTCTGTAGTTGCGGGTTCCGTCCAAGGCTTGCTAGCAAGGATGATCAGCTACCCTATAGCGACACGGTCGTCGCAAAGCTCAGGTGTTGGTAGGCAAGTTTAGGAGAATAGAGCAGGAAATTCTGATTTTTGGCTGTAATTTCATGCGCCTTTCGGCTTGCTTGAGCAGTTCAGCCGGTGGTTGGCGTGGCCGTGTCGTAGGGTTGGTACCCGTAATGTGCGGCGCAAAATCGATCTTACGAGCGTCTTATGCCCTTTGCTGTGAGAAAGCACAAAAAATGGCGGTTCTAGTATCTAGAGCGGGATATATGATTGCTCGTGAGCTGAACGGAGGAGATGAGGACAGGTGTCTTTGCTTCGCTGAAGTTTCGCCCCCGATACCACGTTGTTTTTTGGTTCTGGCTCGCGAGAGATCTGTCAGGTCGAGAAGGGATACGTGCTCTAAAAGGCTGTGGATCTGAGTGTGCAAGCGCGTATTGAAGGCCTCTCATCGGCCCCTTCAACTGCTCAGGTAGGAAACTAGTAATGCATTTCCGAAGAAAACAATAAAGGTCCGGCATGCTTCCACTATGACTAGCCAATTCTCCATCTTCTTCCTCCCAGAAAAATTGTGGAAAATAGGGACCAAGGCGCCTTCGGAGAGGAGGCGTCCTGGAAGGGTACGATTTACTTCTCGTCCTTCTTCATACCAAATTCCGTTTCCAGAGACTTCTTCAACTTCGACTCTCTCATACCCCACGCAGCGACGAATCCGAAACAGGCGAATATGGTAGATATCTGCCAGACGCGCCTGAGCGCACCTCATAGGTGAGGATGATTTCACTCCTGACCGGCTCCGGGAAGCTATTGATGAAGGCCGCTGACGCTTTTTCGTAAGCGAATCCGTTGTGGAGCATATTCTGCACGTCAACATCGCTGACCTGTCCGGACGAGCGTTCGAACTGGTTATTGAAGACCGTAGCAGGTATGGGGACGCCCCATATAGACCCAAGGCTGCGGAGGAAGCCCCAAGTCGCGGTTGATGGCGCAATATCGCTTTCAGGAAGCCCCACCTGAACCGCAGGAAGGATAGATGTAGTCACGAGGCCAATTCCAGCGGCACTAATGATTTGAAAGATGGCCCATTTCGCGGTAGAGGAGGAAGAGTTGAGGGTGGTGAAAAGCCCGACGCTTAGACTTTGTAGGCTAAATCCGATAATACACAAAGGCTTATACCGACCGGTTGAGGTAACAAGGCCACCAGCGATGACAGCGAAGGGTATAACCACAATGGCTGTAGGTAAAAATTGCACTCCGGACCGGGTGGGGCTACTCAGCAGTATACTCTGAAAGAACACTGGAAGAAAGTAGGTAACCCAGTAGAGAATCATGCCGTGCAGGAAGACCAAGACAAATGCGATCGCCGAAGTTCGGTTCTTAAATAACCTTGGAGGCATAACGGGCTCTTTCTGCCATCCCGCCATTTAGTAGGTGTGGAACGCAACCATGCCAAAAAGACCTAGGACCAAAGGAAGGATGGTTCGCCAGGATGACCATGATCGTAGAGTGCCTCCGTAGGTCAGCGCGATCAGGATAGAAACCATTGAGGTTACGAGGATGGCGTTCCCGATATAATCCAGACGCTTTAGCTTTGTCATCATAGTTGCCTCTTTCTCGTAATTCACTTGGAGAAAAAGAATAAGCAAGAGCAGCGCAACCCCAGAGACAGGTAGCCCGAGATAGAAGACCCAACGCCAGGAAGAATGATCGACCAGTATTCCACCAATAAACGGGCCAAGGGATGATCCGGCAGCGAAAACAGCGAAGATTACTCCCATGATATTTCCACGCTTTCTTTGTGGAACAAGATCGCAGACGATAATGTCTATGAGCATGTTCACATCGCCGAGGCCGATCCCCTGCAGGGTTCGTCCGCCGATGAGCATGCTCGCCGAATTGGATCCGCCTGCGATACCGCTACCGAGTGCGAAAACGGCGACGGAGAATATGCAGGGCCATCTTCGGCCGAATACGTCGGCTAGCTGCCCGAAGAGCGGCTGCACTACTGCGCTTCATGACAGTGAGCATCTAAATGTTGACATATGCTCTGCGGTGACTTACCTGGACAGAAATATGGCGTTCACAAACCACACATATAGCTCCCTAGAATCCAAATTGCGGGCTATGCTCGGCAGAGCCGTAGCCGTAACTGTCCCTTCGATGGCGGTAAGGAGAGAGGTCACGCAAGACTCGTTATAACCATCCAAAACCTCCATCCGGAATTAGTCTCAGAAACATGGTCCTCGGGATCCTCTGCCTGCGGGCCGTTTGGGATGGAGAGATTGGAGTCAGTTGTCGCATGAACAGCCTTATCGCTGGTTTGTTTGTTGCCTGCTCGGTCTTACGGTCCGGTGTCCATTTGCGGGTGAGCAGCTCCAATGCTAAGAAAAAGGGAATTGGACGACACGAACACACTTTCCTCTGGCGTTTGAAGCTTTTCAAGCGTTTAAACACAGATTCATGAAGACATGGGTGACGGTTGCATGGATTTCAGAAACTGTGCCACATTTGATTGAGGCACGAGTTTTCACATGACTGATTGCGCGCCGACGGCGGCCGCTTGTAGGAGGGCGATAGTAA
Organism: Trematosphaeria pertusa; assembly: GCF_010094035.1. Taxonomy (NCBI): domain Eukaryota; kingdom Fungi; phylum Ascomycota; class Dothideomycetes; order Pleosporales; family Trematosphaeriaceae; genus Trematosphaeria; species Trematosphaeria pertusa. Next base: position 878,663 of record NW_022987218.1, on the reverse strand, counting down.
AATAAATTGCAAAAGTGTTGATCTTATCTCTCGAGGCCGGATGAGGTCAGCGCTTAACACCCGGTATGGAGTTCGGCGGATCCGCGACACTGGTCCGATACGCTCGGCACTGATGAGCTCCAAGGCAGAGCAGTTGAGATTGGAGGGTCTACGAGCGTTCCCTGAACCTATCGCAGTTGGGAACCTAAGCAATCTCTACTCGGTATCGCACTCTCACCTACCGTGCGTCGATTTCTCAAATCGGAATTCTTCAACTTCGAATTACTGCGAATCCTGAGAACCGCGCCGTATTATGGCTGGGCGGAGCTTTCGATACAGTTTCCAGGATACGAACTCGGAGAAGAAGCGCAAAGGAGCAGTGACACTTGCGTTGTCCGTGCGGCTTTCCTGAGAGCTGCCATCTACTCCCAACCAAGGAAAGCATGCTGAATTCTTCGTACCCGCAGCAAGATCCTTGCCCGTGAGAGACCTTGAGCATTACGTTACCGAAGATTCAGGCCAAGTGTACTCAAACATCGCGTTGGAGGAATGGAACCAGAAAGCGTGGTGAGTTGGCTTGAGCGAGGAGTTAGCGGAGTGATTGCGTGATTGAAAGGAAAGGCTCAAAGTCTACCGGACTTCGAGAGGCGGCGCAAGTTTGCATAAATACGGTCTGCGAACGTTACGGGTACGGGTAGAGAGTGCTCTAGGGACTTCGTCATGCTAAATCCATCAAAAATTTCGCTTTGTGGGGGCTCTGAATAGTTTTCTCATGCTTACTACAAGAGTGTACTTCATCCTATCCACAATAGTCACCCCCATGCCACAATTCATAATGCGTCAGGAAGCATAAATGTTGCTTCGAGAGGGCACTTACGCCAAATATGCGGCGGGCGCAATGTCCACTACACCATCTAGGCAGTCGGCCGCGGTGGCTGGGAGGGGTGCCTTCTTCTCAACCCCATGCTATCTCAGGGGTCGCAGTGGCGCACCCTCAACGAGTTCTCAAGGGAAAGGCCTATGACTGGGGCTGAAGATGAGAAGGCGTAATAGGGGGCACAGGGCACCTGCCCAGGTGGGAACAATAGTCTCATGACGTCACGACTCTTGCTGTTTTCGACACCGGCATGAAAACATCAATAACTGGAGGCGGCGCAACCTACCTCTCTAGAATTTGGAAACTGAAAACTGAAAATGTCGACCAGGGCTACAGAACTGCAAGAAAACTTCGAAAAGAGGCCAGATCCGGTGGCGCTCACGTCGAACCGCGACCCGTCCCAAAACGCCTCGTCAAGCGGCGACTATAGCCAGACCCGGAGAAGTCAATTCCCCTGGAGCCAGAACGCGAGCGCATCGTACAGTCGATATGCAACCTGTATTCTGTGAGCGCGAGCGAGGAAGACATGCACGTGTATGCGGCCGGAGCCATCTACGACGACCCATGGAGCTTTTGCGACACGAGATATAAGATAGCCGGGCAATGGTATGGTTTCAGGAGCAAAAGGATCACAATCTTTCTGCTCTTTCAGTTATGACAACTTATATATCCGCCAACATATGGTATGTGATCGATCACTCCCGGCTCGTCACGCCATGCAGCACGTCGAACTAACATAAAGATAGGCATAGCCATGATCATGGCCAGAACGCGCACTATCAAGATGGAAGTGGTATCTTCCGAGTCGGATGAAATCATCTTCAAGCTTCAGCAGGAATACACTCCGAAGCCAATGCCAATGCCAAAGAAAGTGAATTCGCTGGTTACGCTGACGTTGGATGAGCAAGGACAGGTGGAATGAGAAAGATTATAACTACGAGGGGTTAGGGAAGGTCATGAAGATCCTGAATGGTGATCATTTGACGAAGATCACGAGGCTGCCGGGCAATCTGTGAGTGGTGATGGTGGGTATTAGTTGGGGAGAGCAAGGGGGATGTGGTGGATAAATTGCTCTAGTGTGTGCGCGACTCTCCGACGCCTCCCGCCGCCTGTTTCTCGCCTCTGCACAGTACCACTTGGCTTCAGCTCTCAAAACCAGCGGTGTCTAGCCCTTCTGTCAATTAGCCTCTGTGGCAACTTAGTTAATGGCTACCTAGGTAGTTTATCAAGCCAAAGGGGGGAACTCGTTCTCTGCATCGCGTCCCCCCCTCTCGCAGACGGATTTACTAAACGATTTTCAAATGCCTTTATACCTTAACAGAGCCGAAGCTCTATTACAAGTATTTGCGCGTACCCTTACCACAACAGCGGCGCGCTAGGACGAGGTCTACAGCCCTTCCTCAGGCGACACTGCGAACATCCTGATCTCACTAGACATCGTCGGTTCAAACTCAGGGGTGGTCACGGATGATATATATCGGCCAGGTTACATCACAACCGGGCTATCCGAGAACACCCCATGTGGTCAGGCGTTTGGCACTAGAACTCAATCCCGAATCCGGACGGACCCTCAGACCTTTCCTAGCAAAGCCGCCGTCCCTATAATCGTGCAAGAGTGGTAGTTTTCCTGGACATCGCGGGCAATCTTTTTTCAAGCTCGAATTTCCAAGCACTGCATATTGCCTTCGGGGTGACGTTATCGTTAGTTCGTGCCGTTCAAACAAACCTTGTTACGCGCGCGAGCCGTGGGCTTTCATCAAGCTGACCCTGTCATAGCTGCGCAAAGCAGTCATTCGCTTGGCGACTGATGTGAGTCATAGGGCCATTTCGTGTTCCCCGGGCGATGAACATGATGGCGGCTCCGTGTACTTGCTTAAGTCTTAGTCATTCTGATCGCGCTCGTTCCACCAACGACTCCGCACGGGTGTTACATTCCAACGTTGAAGGCCCGGCCGTTCAACCAAACAAAAGTCCGTCATCAGCCTTCTCCAGAATCTTATGCAGCACCTTTCCCGCGGTCTCTTTCCCAACACACATTTTCAGAGATAAGTTATACCCAACACTCGAGGCCAAGCCTACGAAACAATTCCGATCCATGGCCTGTGGTTGAGAGTGTCAAGAGCCGTCTCCTATTTCTAGGATGCCGCTTCTTACTCGATAACGCGAATCCATCACTCACTGCATTCCAAGTCCGGGATCAACCCCCAGTTGGCCTATGCTATGATCTAGGTTCTCGGTTTGGAGGCATTCGAAGATGCCCTTCACCCACTTCGAACAGAAAACTAGGACATCAAATCCTCCGCATCGAGATTCTTAAGGGCTTGCGCTTCGACTTTCGAAGCGGAAGAGGCAAGGGAGTTGAAAGCGACTCCTCTATGGCTCCTGTTTGACCCTCGCGGAACTTGTTGCAGCTTTGCACATCACCTCACCGAGCGGTCGAACAATCACTTCGTTGGAGGCAGAGATTCAAAGAAATACGGCTTGCTTATTAAATTCCATCGGGATGACGACCTCACGGCGGATGTACTCGAAGTGTTCCATCGTCGGACCCGCGCCAACCTGTATGACTCAGAATTCGAAACGACGACCATTACTCTTGCCCCCGATTCCATTGCGCCATACTTTCGAAAAGAGTACGGCACTGCTGCTAACGATGGAAATGATCCCCGCGTCGGTATCTTCACCTCGGAAGCCCACTCCACGTTCCTTGCGACCTACCTGAACATGTTCGTCAACCCAGATTCTGGCGAAAAATCGGCTGTTGCTAGTCCTCTGCGCTCAGACGCGCAAGAGCACTGGCCTTTGCACGTGAAGGCCACGCTGTCAGCATCTCCAGTACTATGACCCCGACCCAACTTGATCTTGTGGCTCTTATGGACATTACTAAACGACGAGACCATTTTCTGGACTCGGTGTTGCAGCAAACCCGTGATCGTTCTTCCCCCAATATGATCGCTCGCTAAGTCCAATCATTGAGTGAGAACATCTTTTTCACCCTCAAGCCGCACACCCAGAAGTAGACCTTGTTATGCGAGCATCGGCCGTAAGCAATGTTCCTCCCGATAACCGCTGTAAATACCGAAAAAGGCTCACTTGGAGAAATGCGGTACGCCCAGCCACACACTCCCTCATGGCTCAGACCCAGTCCCGTATCCGCTTCCACTCGACACGATACTCAAGGCAGTGAAGAGGGCCGGCTTGCAGGGAAACGCGGTTTGGCAAAGCCAACTTGATGTGTGCTTTCGGAGCTCCTGACACATCAATGAAGCAATTAAACACTTTGGACTCGCGATAGAAATCAGCGTCTCTTCTGCGCGAGTGCGGCGAGACCTAGCGATGGCGTGTGAAGAAAAGAGCTACTCCAACAAGGAGTTAGCCAACACAGCGATTCTCCATCGGCGTCCGGAAAATACCGATGTCAGTCTAGAGGACGTTCAATTTGAGGTCGACCCCTACAAACCCATCACAAACAGCTACCAGATGCCCATATATACCTTGCTAGTGCGAACACGCTGACGCAAGGTTGCTGAGACAGAGAAAACATTAGACTGGAGACATCTTTGCATATTCCCTTCAAGGCCTGAGTTCACTCATCCGTTGCTCCATTTATTCCTTTGGCTTTGCGTCGTTGTAGCAATTGAATACCATCACCAAGGTTGGTGGAAATGGCCAAATGGGACTCTGACTTCAGATTAGGGCCAAGTACGCTATGTCTCGTTGTCTCGAGCGCAGAGTCACCTTGATTCATCAACCACATCAATGCGTCAGTGGAACAGTCTTACAGGAGTATAACAAGCTGCGTCCAGCTGCCCCGCCTGCAAGCGTTCTTCCTTTCACACTTGTTGCTTCTTGACAGCCACGATATCGTCCATCGAGAATCACGAACGTCCCTATATTGACTTCCTGTCCGACTGTGTCCCCATCACCCATCTCCCTCGAAGTTAGCAATGAGCAAACGCGAACGGTCTTCCCCAAGTCCACAGCCCGAGCCAAAACAACGGACTACGGAAAGCAACATCACCGGTGCATATCTGTGGGCCAACAAGTATGGAGACCCCCCAGGAACGATTTGGAGTCGAGAAACTATCGCAGAAGCAAGCAAGCTGCAAGCTTCCGCCCACATGTGGAACGACATGCGGCGACTAAGGCCTCTGGCCAATGCCTTGCCCGTGATAAAAGATAAGTTCACTGCCGAAGAGATCCCACATTTGCAACAGATGACCAAGGACATTGAGGAAGAGATAGAGAGATTAAACCGACTTCTCGGTGATTTCAGCGAAGGAGGCATCTATCGCGTCCGCGACATCTTCGGGGAATGGCACACATTTCCGTTCCCGGAAGTGCGACCTAGGCACAAGCTCATCGTGCGAGTATTGGGCGTCGTTGCCTTCTCCCAAAATTTCGACGACAATAACGACATCAAGACCGATAACCCGAAACAAAAGTGTCTGTATGATCTGGAACCTATGCCGCTCTCTAAGCACGACCTGTGGAGGCAGTGCGACACCTACGAAACGCCGCCGTGGGAATTCTGGATGCACGAATGGGAAACCGGGAATTTCCACTTGAAGCGCTATGTGTGGCGCAGAAACATTCAAAAGCCGATCGGAATAGACTTCGTTCATGAGTGGAGGCACATAAGGGAGTTGTCCGCGGACCAGCGGAAGGATGCAAAGCACTGGGCTAGCCACTGGAAAATGTTAGCGGATAGGCTCCGATCCTACATCAAGGAGCATAGGGAGCGACTCAAGAACGTGGATAAGGTTATTTGCTTTGCCCTAGGGCCCCTACACTACGGATTTTCGAAATGCTTCGTACAGCACATGGCAGCCAACACCGTCCGCGAGGTTCTAGAAGAGCTAAAGAAGACTAAAAGAACACAGAAGAACATCGGGGTCGTCGCCCAAGATCCGGCGTATTGCAAGCATTGCGCGCACGTGCTTCAAGAAACACTCTCCATCGAAACCACCACGGACTTCGAAGCCTTCTTGGAAGTGGGCCAGAATACATTTGTGATTACATTTGCGCCTAGCGCCCCCGTTTGCGGCATCATCGCAGATCTGACTCTGGAAGTCGGGGGCCCGGCTGCAATGCTGTGCGACGAGATCGAGGACGACTATCTGAGGCCGGAGTGGGATGATACGCGCTGGATCGATGCCGAACCCACCAAGAACCTCGTCGCCTACAAGAGACGCTGTAGCATAAAGGAATTTGGGGACACCAAAGACGTGATGGGCATGTCGTATCATGAATTCATGGCAAGATACCCCATCGTCCCAGCAGAGCTGCCACATGATACGCCAAACGAGACGGAAATCTGGGAGGAAGTGAAGAAGGTGTATAGCCTCTCTTTCAAGTCAAATTTCCATGATATCTTTTTGTATGTGAGGAAGAAGTCAGTAGCCCCAACTGGGAGCAGTTGAGGGGTTCTTGGGAACTCCGATCTCACCTATGTAGAATAGTCACCATTTCATTCTTTCGGAGCAGACTGCACATAGACGCTGAAAAGACCAGCCTGAAGAACTTCAAGCGTGTTACCAAAGTCCAATTACGACTTCGATTGAAAATTTGGGTTAAGCCGGGGGTAATATACAACCCCGCGCAGTGTTGACTCGGTGCTTGGCCCGGAGGCGGAATGTGTCGCACTCATCATCCCACAAGCTTCCTCTTCCTCACCTCAGCATTCTGCAATCTCACATTCATTCTCCTACTCTGCATTATTAGGAATTTGCGCTCTGCATTCTGCTTCTTGAAGGATTTCGAGCAACTTCGAGCCGGACATCCGGCATTGGGATTTCCCCCCAAAGCCTCAAGACTCGGTCGCCTGCAGGCAGCGTTCCGGATAACTCTTCATGTAATTAACTATATGAGATCCTCATTCTCCTCCTCTTCATCCTCTCCGCCCCAATCCAGCTTCATCAGCAATCGATCCACCCCACCTACCCTCAAGGGTTCATACCTCCCCTCCACGCTACCATACTCTCTTATAGCCTCCCAACCACCCGTACCCACTCTCTCGGAGTCGATCTCCCTCAGGCGCTCCATCAGTGCCTTCAGATCCGAATCTAGTCTTCTCCTGGCCCTATCAAGCTCTAAGCTCACATCTTTCTCCTCTTGCTTGTAGTTATGGCTGAAGTCTTCGAAGCCTTCATCCTCCTCCAGGTCAAGATTTTGGTGAATGGTCTGCAAGCGCGTGATGTAGGCGACGAGTTCATCGACGTGCGTGAAGAGGGTGCGGAGGGTCCTTGGAAACGAAGGGTCGGTGAGGAGGAGGGAGTATGTTACCGAGGTCAAGAAATGGCGATGGGCGAGAGAGAGGGCTTCGGGATCATGGTGTTGTGCTTCTGGGGTTATGGTGGACTGTTGTGAGCGAGTAGAGCCACTGGAAGGTTGGGGTTCCAGATTGGTGCTTGTACTGGTGGAAGTGGTAGAAGAGTCGCGCTCAGGATGCTCGACCCAGTGTAAGAAGTGTCTGAAAGACTCCTGGACTACCTCCCCTTGGAAGTAAGCCTCGCTCTCAGAGAGAAAGAAAATCGCTGCTGCGCACGTCGCCCAGACCGGCCGCAGGTACCGAGTCCGTGTGTTATTCCGCTCGCGACGCCTCCCCAATACAGCCATGCCATGGGGCGAGTTGCTGTATCTATAATCAGGAGGGCCTGGGTGGACTCTGCGGATGGAACTCTGGCGCCAAAGCTGCACTATATGGAGATGAGCGCGGCGCAGCGCAAGGAGGTATGCATTAATAGCCGAATAGACATCGAGATCCGCCTTCGTCATGAAAAGATCTAGCGGCGACCTTATATCCATAGTTAGAGACGTTGGTACGGCCAACAACAGGTCGTCAAATGCCACGATGGCAATCTGGGGAAGAATGGCAGCGGAGTCCCTGGCGCGGCCGGGCGTCCCGGGTCGATGGCTTGCTCGGTCTTGGACAGAGAGATGAAGGATGTCCATTGCAACATCCAGGATATCATCTGTATGATCGTCTTCGCCACTCAACGTCGAGAGCACAGAGAACGAACGCGCTAATGTATGGTTGATCTCGGCCTCTTTCAGCAGTATCCCTTGAATGCCTTGGCTAGACTTGGTCTGCAGTGGGTTCCGATGACGGGAGTGTATCCTTTCATCTGCTTCCGCTATCAACGCCATTGGAAATTCTCCTCGGCCCAGCAGGAAGAACTGATGCAAGACGGTGAGGATCTCCACGATCTTATCGCGAGGCAGAAGATGCTGAAGAAGATTCCGCGAGAGAGACAACCGGATATTTGCGACTGCTTCTGAGAGCTTTGCCGAGGATATAGGAGCCGTCACCTCAGAAAGATGGCGAACATGTACTGGTAGCAGCTCAAGCTCCGAGACAGTAGAAGACGACCCACTCAGCGTACTGGATGACGATGGCAAGGACCGAATCTGATTGAGGGACTTTCCAATGAACAGTATAGAAGCGGCGGTCTGACGTGTCACGTACTTTGGCAACAGTTTGTGGTTCACAGCGAAAGAGAGGTCCTCATCGTGGTCATCGCCGATGAAAAAGTCGGTTGCCCCAAATGAAGGCAGGCGACCGTATAGTAGCCACGTGGAGAGCTGTCGTAGCCACGAGGTCTCCGCAACGGTCCCAAGATGGAGGGCCGCCTCTTCAAGATCAGGATAACCGGTCTGTGATTCTGTCCGTAGCTTGTCGATAAGTCCAGCCCCAGAAGACGCCCTTTGATCGGTTTGCTCGGCCTTTTTGGGAACTTCGGGAGACATGATGAAGCTGCTGATGTCCCACAACCATTCCATCAGCCTAACCCATTCGGAGAATTCGCCAACAATTCCGGCCAGGGGCACGATGTTGTACGCGCCCACAGTGGAGGCATCCTGTTTCAGAATGCGGCTCTCAACGTCCAAAATCTGGCGTTGGAACTTGTCCAGATGGTAAGAGGTGATGGCTGCGGCTACTGCCCTGCACACGGTGGAGGGATGGGAAGCAGCTATTCGGGTGACATGATCGCGGGTCCGGCGATGCAGACGCGACAGATGGCCCAGGGAAGACAGCAGCTCAGCTTCGGGCGGCGAAAGCAGCGCGATGGGCGTCGAAGTCACGTGCGAATGGCCCGGCTGGGCATCGAAGAGCGCGGAGGGGTGGCCGGAGAGCGAGAGGAGTATTTCGTGGAGCATGGCCGCGGTGGGGTGCCGCCGCTGTTCGACGGCCGCGGGCGCGGGCTTCGTTTCTGAAAGAAGACGAGAAGGAGGCTCAGGATCTCGAAGCGACACATGAGGACATGGCGCGGGCTGAAGTTATGCGTGTCGGGTCGGATTGTGAAACGCGTAGTCACGAGCATAAACAGCCGAACTCGCCAAGGCATGCCCCGCGCTAAGACCAGAAAGTGCAAGCGGGATCGCCCATCGGCCAATCACAGCGACATCATTAACACGGTGCTGTCCCTGCAAAACCGCCGACCCGCATGTTGTTGAGCGGCCGAAGCCACGATGCAGCCTCCCACTCCCACTCCATTTTTGCAGTCACTCGCTTGAAGCATGGCCCACAGAGCCCTCGTGAGGCCAATTGGCCTTGTGCCTGCCCTCTGCCGCCCACAGCACGTCTCCCGCCCGTTCAGCACCGTTCTCGACACTCCCATCAACCCGGCCGCTCAACAGACCCCACCGCCAGCCCCGAGCTCGTCTGTCTTTCACGATGCGGTGCAGGCAGCAGCCCCGAGGACGAACTGGACGAAGGAGGAGATCTCTGAGCTCTACAACACGCCCCTGATCAACCTCACGTATGCTGCGGTACGTACACGCACAACTCCCCTCGCGCCCGCGACTCATATTCGCAGGCCACGGTCCACCGCCGCTTCCACAACCCCGCCGCGATCCAGATGTGCACTCTCATGAACATCAAAACCGGCGGCTGCAGCGAGGACTGCAGCTACTGCGCCCAGTCGTCCCGCTACAACACCGGCCTCAAAGCCAGCAAGATGGTCGACGTCGCCTCCGTCCTCGAAGCCGCCCGGGTCGCAAAGGAGAATGGCAGCTCCCGCTTCTGCATGGGCGCCGCGTGGCGAGACATGCGCGGTCGGAAGACAAACCTGAAGAACGTCAAGGAAATGGTCAAGGGCGTGCGCGCAATGGGCATGGAGGCCTGCGTGACACTGGGCATGATTGACGCCGAGCAGGCAAAGGAGCTCAAGGATGCCGGCCTGACGGCCTATAACCACAACGTAGATACCTCCAGGGAGCATTATCCGAGCGTCATCACTACGCGGACGTATGATGAGCGACTGGCCACTATCAACAACGTGCAGAATGCTGGCATCCACGTCTGCACAGGCGGCATTCTCGGACTGGGTGAGAAACCGCAGGACCACGTCGGCCTCATCCACACGGTTGCTACCCTCCCATCGCACCCCGAGTCTTTCCCGGTCAACGCCCTTGTACCCATCAAAGGCACGCCGCTGGGCGAAAGCAAAGCGATCGCCTTCGACGCTATTCTCCGCACAATTGCCACCGCGCGGCTCGTCCTGCCAACCACCATCATCCGTCTGGCAGCGGGTCGACATACCATGCGCGAAGAGAAGCAGATGATGTGCTTCATGGCAGGCGCCAACGCTGTCTTCACTGGGGAGAAGATGCTGACGACGGCCTGCAACGGGTGGGAAGAGGACAAGGCCATGTTTGATAGGTGGGGCCTAAGGCCAATGGAGAGCCACGAGACAATCGGGGGTCAGCAAGAGATTGCTGAAGCCAAAAGCGAAGCGAGTATCGGGGAAGCACTCACGTCAGCAGAACAGACTACACCGGCTAGCATATGAGAATCGGGATGCCGTCTATGCTCAAACACCAGAGGGTCGGATGATTAGCGTCTCCATCGCCCTCTAGAGGCCTTCAGGCGGGGTAATGCCCGCGCGATATATACATCAACCCTTATAGACGCGCGTATAGAACGCCATCTTCCTTGCCCACCCTTTTTGTCGTCTCCGCCTCTGAGCTCTGCGCTCTTCTTGCGCACCATTCCTCCATCGTACCCACTAACCTCCGAATCTCCTCCACCGTGTTCCCTGCATGCAGGCAAACTCTAACTCTAGACGTGCCTTCAGGAACGGTCGGCGGTACCACAGCCCTTACCATCATGCCCTTGTCTTGTAGGTACTTAGCCAGCGCCTTAGGGTCGTCCAGCTGGATGGAAAATATTGGCGACTTTGGGCGCTCTAGAGGGACCCTCAGCAGCTCATTGAAATTAGCCGTGCGGACAGCGTTCAACTCCGCGAACAGGGCTTGAATGAGGGAGCGTAAGTGCGCCGCTAGCGACACCGTGCGTCCTTGAGCGAGAAACAAATAGGAGGTGCGTATTGCCGCTAGCGCGGGATAGGACAGGAAGGTCGTGTATATAAGGGGCCGGGCGTAGTTGATCAGGTAGTGTCGGAGCACTGGAGAGCCGAGTATAATTGCTGTTTAGTGTCAATCTAACGTCGCTGCGTAATGTATATAGAAGGAGATATCAAAGCTCACCGCCGTTACAACCCAGTGCCTTGCCAAACGTATGCAAGCGCGCAAAGACCCGCCGTTCCAGCCTTAATTCGCAGACTAGACCTCGTCCAAGCGGTCCCAGTACGCCCGTTGCGTGCGCCTCGTCGACAACCACATAGCCCGCTCCTTTCGGTAGAACGTCTTCGACCGTCTCGACGATGGCACACAGCGGCGCTAAATCGCCATCCATGCTATAAACCGCCTCCACAGCGACGAAAACATGACACTCCCCCGCTCTTAACCTATCCCCCAGTCCATCCTCTCCCATCAGCTCTTGAAACACTCTCCTCAGATCCCCAACGCAATTATGCCGGAACGCCACCCTCTTCCCCGCCCGACTCAACCTCATCCCATCATGCACACTCGCATGGATCAGCTCATCATGCACAACAACATCCCCCGGCTGCGGCACGCACGCGAAAAACCCCGCATTCGCATCGAAGCCGGAGTTGAACAGCAGTCCCGCCTCGGCGCTGTGGAAGGCGCAGATTTCCCTCTCTAGCGTTTCCGCGTACGCGGAGTTGCCGTCGAGCAGGCGCGAGCCCCCGCTTCCGAGCGGCAGGTTCGAGGTCAGAAGTTCCTGGTGGTAGGCGCGTTTGAGGGAGCTGTTGGTGGAGAGGGAGAGGAAGTCGTTGCTGGAGAAGTCGGTGCTGGTGGGGGGGTTGAGGGTTAGGGTGCGCAGGGTAGAGGCTGTGAGGCGTCGGGAGAGGAGGGTGCGGAGTTTGGTTTCTAGGAGGGATGGACCGGGGTCTTTTGACATGGTGCTGTGCTTGCTTGAGCTACCACAATTTGGCGTGGAGGACTTGGGGTTTGGCGGACGCGGTTTGCGGAGGGCTGGAGGTTTTTGTGGCGGGGAGCTGACGAGATAGACGGCGGATGGGGGAATTTGGCTCAGGTTACATAGCGGACCTCAAGAGGCCTGTCGTACCGGGTCAGATGAGGCTCAATGGCTTCGTGGGAAGAATCTGGGGGAGGGGAAGGTCGATGGACAGGGATCTTTTTGTCTTGCATGGATGTGGTTAGCGCGCTCAACAGATCAGTCAGCCGCAGACTGGGATTCATTGACTACACCTTCAAGTGGAGGGTTTTCGTTTTAAGTCTGCCGAAGATTAGACAAGTATAAATTGATCTAGATCGTAATCGAATAACTGCGGGTGACGATAACGCTCAGATCGGACGGACATCTTGCCTTTCAGGAACAGGAACTTACTAAGCCAAAGTGAGACTAGTGCTTCCGGCGACCCAAAAAGCCAGTTTAAACGAACCCCCTCAACACCAGAACCTCCGATCTGGGTCCAGACCTCCAATTGTATCGTCGTCAGAGCCTTCGTGTTCAATGTCGAGAGTACCTGCTGGACTGTGGCAGAATCTTATCGCAGTCCAGGTCTATGGCGCGAACACGGGCGTTGGGAAGACCGTCTTTTCCACACTCCTCGGCGCGCACTTCGTGAAGAGGGCTGGTCGCACGAGATGGAGCCTACACTATATTAAACCTGTCTCTACTGGGCCGGCGGGCGAGGCTGATGATAGGTCTGTTGTCGCTGTGCACAGCTCGCAATGGCAATGTCGGGGCTAAGGAGTCTAGGTACGTCCGAAAGTACACCGGGCTGTCCGTATCGACGCTTTTCAAATTCAGGGATCCTGTGAGCCCGCATGTTGCGGCTCGCAGCGCCGACCATATCGTCAGTTTTATTCTCCTATTGATGTTAGCTATCGTTGACAAATCTCAAGCCCAGCGACGATCATCTCAACCAACGTCTCTACGCTAAGCTTAAGAATGACGCTCGAGCGTACTCCATGGCGCGAGGGCACATGGGCGTCGCCATCATAGAAACAGCAGGAGGTGTCTTAAGCCCAGGCCCTTCGGGAACTCCCCAAGCTGACATCTTCCGGCCGATGCGGTTGCCGGTCGTTCTCGTCGGCGACCATCGACTTGGAGGTATCGCGTCCACCATATCAGCAGCAGAGTCGCTCATCATCCGCGGCTACGACATTGACGCCGTCATATGTTTCGATGACGGTGGGAAATACGAGAATTCCCAGTATCTCCAAGGGCACTTCGACAAGATGGGCATCCTCGCATTCGAGCTTCCCTGGATCCCGGATCTGGTGGGCCTATCAGAGATAGAAGAAAAAGAGGCGATGAGAGGTTACTACGATACGTGGAGCAGGCAAGGGCGCATGTTCAAAGTGGCTAGACGGATCATTGATCGGCATATCGAGCGTCTCGCGAGTATGAATAATCTCGCCCGCCGTACGAAGAAATCGATATGGCATCCCTTCACACAGCACAAAAGCATCGAAAAGGCGGATGATATCCTAGTCTTCGACTCCGCATACGGCGATTACTTCCAGACCAAGCACACTGGAAGATCCATGAACAGCGTGGACCACGTGGGTGAAGTTCCGCTGCTCTATCCGGCTTTCGATGGCTCGGCATCCTGGTGGACACAAGGCCTCGGCCACGGAAACCCACAGCTATCCCTTGCCGCAGCGTATGCCGCTGGACGGTACGGCCACGTCATGTTCGCCGGCGCTACCCACGAGCCAGCAATCACTCTTGCAGAACGGCTTCTAGTGGGCCTCGAGAACCCTCGGCTAACGAAATGCTTCTACAGCGACGATGGCAGCACAGCTGCCGAAGTAGGCATCAAGATGGCTCTCAGAGCGGCGTGCAAGCGGTACGATTGGGATGGCTCAAAGGAAGATATTGGAATCCTAGGCCTCAAAGGGAGCTACCATGGCGATACGATCGGCGCCATGGACGCATCTGAACCTTGCGTCTATAACAAGAAGGTTGATTGGTACCGAGGCCGAGGCCATTGGTTTGACTTTCCAACGGTCAAGATGAGGAAAGGAAAGTGGCTCATTGAGTCACCAGCGGGCATGGAGGAAGAATTCGGCCCCGCGCAGTACTTCGGGAGCTTAGATGAAGTATTCGACTTTGAGAAAAGGGGTCGTTCCCCACGGTACGAGAAGTATATTGAGAGTCTCCTGGATAAGATTGTCAAAGAGCAGAGAAGGAAGTTCGGCGCCCTGGTCATGGAACCCATCATCCTCGGTGCCGGTGGCATGATCTTCGTGTAAGTCTATGCTCCTTGCCGTCACACGATAAAAGCTGATCGGCCCCTCCAGAGACCCACTCTTCCAACGAAGCCTCGTCCAAGTAGTTCGCAACTACCCCTTCGCGTCTCCCGCCTCACCCACATCCACAGCGTTAGAAGAAGATCCTCATACCTGGACCGGAGTCCCGGTCCTCTTCGACGAAGTCTTCACTGGCCTCTACCGCCTCGGCCGCTTTAGCTCCGCCTCCTTCCTTCAAGTCCACCCTGACATCTCCATCCACGCTAAACTACTAACCGGCGGTCTTCTCCCGCTAAGTGTGACGCTCGCCAGCGAAAGCATCTTCCAAGCCTTCTGGGGCGACGAAAAGGCAGACGCCTTGCTGCATGGCCATAGCTACACCGCGCATCCGATCGGCTGTCATGTCGCGAATAAGAGTTTAGACGCGATGAGGGAGTTGGGTGGGGGTTATGCGTGGCGAGGATACCAGAGGAATTGGGCGGTGGCTGACGCGAACGGAAGCAGTGAATGGGAAGAGAAATTGACCATGAGAGCGCCGGCACAGGATTCTATTTGGAGCATGTGGAGTAAGAAGTATGTTACGGAGCTCTCGCATCATCCACGCGTGGACCATGTTTTCGCTATCGGTTCGGTGCTCGTTGTGTCGTTGACTGATAAGTCTGGATCGGGTATGTGGCATATTATCCCATTCTCAGCATAGATACTGATCGCACGTAGGATACACATCCAACGCCGCCATTGGGCTGCGCGATGCGCTTCTCAATGACGTCTCCAACACAAGGGTCAGCGTGCACTCTCGTGTGCTAGGAAATGTCATCTACCTTATGGCGAGCATGACGTCGAAGCCGGGTCACTTAGTGGCGGTCGAAGATGCGTTGCTACAGAAGCTGAATGCGAAGGTTGTGGACGGGGACTAAAGAGGGGAAGTTCTGGTAGCGGGGCTTGGGGTGTACACATTTCAGTGGGTAGTAAATGGTACTGAGGGTATACCAACTAAGAAAACGTGGGTTGATTTAGTTGAGTAAAGCATTGTGGAGAACTTTGGGATGAATAAGTAAATCACGAGTCCTAATTTTTGCATATGGGTGATGTGCAGCAGCAAAAGATGTTAGCCAGCAGTTTTTTCTATTCGATGTAGCTTATCTACGAGATGTAGTACTATACCCGTTCTAAGTCCATATAGGCGGATATGTACCTATCCCAACCCTAAGTTTTACTCCGCCACTCCTCCACTACATCTCCACCACTCAGTCTTTCGTCCACGGATACACACTCTTGACCCACTCAACATCCCCCTGCGACGGCCTATTATTATCGTGTATAACCTCATACCCACCATTCGGGTCCCCATTCGTCTTCAGCTTCCGCAAAGCACAGTTGTCGATCTTATCCACCGTGCACCCGCTCTTCGAACCCGTCGTGGAACCGAAGTGCATGACCGACTTGAGATCATAGTCGGAGCCCCCGTAGATGGGCCAAGACAAATCGATGCCGTCGGGCATGTGTCGGATGCCCTCGCCCTTGATGAAAGCCGTGCTCGAGAAGCCGTATTCCCATGCCGTGCCCATGTCCTCGCAGAGCCGCTTCTTGGTCATGTCCGGCTCGTTTTTGACCCGGTCCCAGGTCTCCTCGAAGTCGGCGAGATTCTCGCACTCGAATTTGACGTAGTCGTCGCCTGCGGAGGGTACGTTAGCTTCATGCATAGTGTTTTCCTGGCGTGAAGTGGAGCAAGGGTGCGCAACGTACGATCCGGTCGCTGATGCTCGTGAGATTGCCCCAGCACGTGTCCAAGCTCGTGGACGTAGTTCGGATCAATGGCATTGCGGCCTATGACGAACCGGTTCAGGCGCGCAGTCTTCTTGTCTGAGAGAAAGCCGACAGAGGCAGAAGCTGCAAATGGTTCGTCCTGGTAGTCGATGGCTAGGGTGTCTAATTCGAGATGCTCATTCCCTGGAAACGTCGCTCAGTGCAAAGTCCAAACCGTCATCTCGCTGTAGTAGCCCCACAATCAGCCCGCCGTCATCCCGAGGACAACTTACAGTCCTGCCCGTTTGACCCGCCGTGCTGATAGCAATACGCAGGTTTCCCGTCCGCATTTGTCCGCTCCTTGTACTTGAGCGCATATCCCGTGGTCTTGGACGGTTCGCCACCAAGGGCATCTGCCCAGTCTTTGATAGCAACCTGTTCGAACCGCTCGTGGATCTTGTTACGCGCCTGCTCGGTCTCATAGCAGTATGAAATCACTACCATTTTGCTGTCGCGATCGCGCGGCCATGGCACGGGCCCGCCAGCGCCGGGCGCGAACATGTCGTTCGAGGCCTTGACTCCAGGAAGAGTATCGTTGATGGAGGGGCGGGGCAGTACGCAAGGGCGGTTGAGGGCTAGTGAGCCAACGGCAAGGGCTGTCAGATAGAGGAAGCGCGCCATGGTTGAGTAGTTGATGGGAATGGCGGGCGTCGTTGATGGTTGAAGGCGAGGGAGGGAGTGCGAGAGCAAAGTGGGTTCCTTTGAATGAGAGGGCTGGAGTCCTCTGGGAAAGGATACGCTACCCACGTCACAAGGGAGCACTGTAGCCTCGAGTCTCTTCTCTCTCTTCCCCTTCACTCTGTGCTTATCTTCCCAGTTTGGTTGCCCAATGTACCTCTACTTCAAGCTGGAAAGGTACACTAGATCCTAACCCAGTTCTCCTAAAGCTACCGGATCTGCCACTCCACCGTCTGTCTCTCGTTCACTCCTTTCATATTCAGGTTGCGAAGCCTGAATTTCCGCCCCCATTGATTAGCTTAGCGTACCTGGCCTCGCAATCTTGTAACGACCTCCAAGACTGCGCTCTCCTTCATTTGCGGAATATGCAATACCTCATTGTCGAGGATTTCAAGTGTCCTCCGTAGCCCTCTCCGAACAAGGCACTCACCAAGAATTTAATGACAGTGTCCTGATCGCCTTTGGCAAACTTTGCATAGCTCATCTTTACAGCGGCCTCTGTCGTCCGTCGTCGACTCCTGTCCATACTTTCTCCCCAATCACCCGCTTCGCCGACGCCAGCAAGCCCCCAACGGTCACGGAAGCATCTTGCACATTGCCACGGCTTTGACAGCCATTGTAGAGGTTTCTGGGAGCTGCTGCTTTTCTGGATGGCTTGCGGTGAGTAGGGCATAATATGGTTTCGGGAGCAAAAGGATCAATCCTTCTGCTCTTTCAGTTATGACGACTTATATATCTGCTAACAAATGGTATAGAGCTAGCACTTTTTTAGTAAGCAATGTTTGCTGTCATATACTCTCAAATACTTCCGTCTGTAAGAGGTTGGAGGCGCAAGCGAACGCGGTGGTAATGTACACATTGGAGCGGATCATCAAGAGTTGGATGCCGCGCCGCGGTTGTCTTAGTGCAACTATATTCCTCTTCAGATTGATTTCTATCCTATTTACGAGCAGCAGCCGCAGCCTCCTTGTCAGCGGCTAACATCTTCTGTATGGCTGGCCTAACCATGCAGCGGTCCCACCAAGCACTCACTGCTTTGCGATTGAGGATGACGTCTCCGTACCCGCACGCGAAAAGTCTTTGGATCAGCGGAATGTAGTAGATATCCGTGAGAGTGAAGTTCTTTCCAGCCATGTAGTCGTTGTGTTGTAAGAGACATTCCGCCACGTCGAAAAACATCTCGACCGACCGCAGTGCATCTGAGACCACGGCGTCATCGGGAGGCAGCCCCATGAATTTTTTGGCATATTTCTCAAATGCGATTCTACCTGCTGGCTCGGCGAAGTAGAGTATTTCTACGGACTGCGCTTGGTCAAACAGCGCCGCAGCTTCGACGTTGGAGTCCGGTGGTAGAAGTGGGAAGGAGTACTTTCTCGCGAGGTATTTGCAGATTGCGCGACTCTCGTAGAGAGTGAACTCGTCGGGGAAAGTGATGACGGGTATTTTACCCCACGGGTGGCGTTTCATGTTTTCTTCGGACTGGGTGCAACGGTGTTAGCGGCATACAATTTGCTCACGCGAGGAGCCGCCACGTCTTCCAAGAGAAACGGCTTACTCACCTTCTGTTCCCCTTTTTGCAGGTTGAGAAGCACGAGTTCGTAATCCGTGAAGCCACCTTCGGCGAGAGTCAGGCGGACACGATCGGTGTTGGTTGAACCGCGAGAGCCATACAGAGTAAAAGCTGGCATTTTCGAGCTGTACGGTAGTTTAGACGCGAATCCAGGGCTGTTCGTGATGAGCTTCGACATGTTCAAGTACTCCTTTCGAGAGAGATTCGGTCAGTCACTTAGTATATAAGTCGATCGAGAGGATTGGGCCTCAGAACGGAGCTATGACAATCGCGTCAGTCGCCGCCCTTTCTACAGCACATATGGTTGGTGGGTTCGCTGTCGCTACCCGATCGGGCTAGCGCTGACGCCTGCTCCTCAACACACTTGACACGAAGCGACACCGACTCACCTGCCTCTTCGTCCTGGTGATAAATCAAGGTGCATCATTTGATTTGTCTGCTCGGATTTCTTGCTTGCTACGAATCTTCCTCTCGTCTGTAGGGTGTTGCGCGACAAGCGTGAGTGTCCCATCCCCCGCCCAACGATGGCCGGAAACCTCGTCGCCCGCAAACGGAACATCCAATGTAGAACCAAGGTGAAAACTGGTTGCGCAACCTGCAGGTCAGTCTCAAATCCTATCGCCGGTCTTCATCCCGAGACTGAGAATTTACACGGGAGTGTCAACTCTGCAGTGAATGTGCTCACTTAGCAATAGAATAAGGAAGGTCAAATGCGACGAGAACAAGCCATTTTGCCAAAAATGTGTCGGCACTGGTCGTACTTGCGACGGCTACGAGTCTCCCTTTAGATTTTACATCAGTCAACCCATCAACAACGCTCATGCTGGCGGCATCAAGTCTGGCGCTGGTTTACAACCCATCCGGCCCACCTTAACTGAGATCGCCCCTCAGGACATCGACCTCCTCAATCGTTACTTCTCAACCAAGACCATGTTCGACGTGAAGCTGGGCTGTGATGAAGAAGCCAGGAAAGTTCTCCAAGCCAGCTTGACTGATCCGCCAATACGACACGCAGTCTCGTCTCTCAGAGCTCTTCGGGAAGATCTCGAGACGTCCGGAGACATTCCAGCGTCTGTCGCGCAGCAGACCCCGAGCTATGACTATGGCCTCCAGCAATACTGTGTGGCTTTGGGGGGTCTCGCGTCTAGCTTGTCGTCTCCGGGCTCCAACGGGTTGAAGTCGGCATTACTTTGCTGTCAGCTATTCATCAGCATTGAGCAAGTGCGGGGGAATTACGCTGCTATGGCCCAGCATATCATTCAAGGACTCAGGATCATGCACGAGTATCGGGCAAGGCCGAATTTTGTTGCCACGAATAAATTGGTGCCAGCACACCAGGGCCAGCTACCCTTCCTAGATGTTTTCATCATCAAGCTGTTCGCTGCACCATGTAAGTTCGCGGATCCTCCAGCACCAGCCGATATAAGCGGGACGACGGCGTCTGTGTGTTTGATTTCGCCGCATCAACAGCCTGTTGAATCTCGCGATCTTCGCACGATTGCACCCGACATGCGAACAGAGCTTACAAGGATCGCTGCATCGACGCTTGAATTTCTCGGCAAAGTGTCGCATATCGAATCGGCAGAAAACGCTCTTCGACTACTATCCGAGAAAGCATCTCTGCTGGACTCCTTGGAATCATGGCTCAATGACCTTGAACTTGTTCAAACGGAGATCAAACCTCCTGGTCCTGAGCTTCTTTCCGTGTCTTTCATGCGCTTCTTCCATCAGACACTGAAAGTCGTTCTCTTGGGGGCACTGGACTCCTCACCAGATCTTTATGCCGAACTGCGGACCGAGAACGACCGATTGCAGGGCATAGCTAGCAATTTGGGTGAAAGAGTTAAAGCTTATCGAACGTGCAGTGGGACTAGAAGTGGTCTAGGGGAGCGATCTAAAGGACGCTGACATTTTTGACAAGTGGCGCAATCTTTCCGAGCCACGCATCTGATTCCTGTCTTTTCATAATCAATGGAATCCGCGGACTTCATAGCTAGCAAATCGAGTCGGAGAAGGCTGGCGGCGCTACCGAATGCTGTTGGACAAAGACTCTGCACACCTCTTCACACTCTGAATGCTGAAGTGAGAATGTTCTTTGTTAATAAAAGAACATAAAAGTGACTGTCGAGGACAGAGTAATATTAGTTCTGTGTCTCACTCATGTATCACGCTCTTACACCCTCAATTACATCACCGAGCGCATTTCAAGGTAGAGTGAGAAGGAATAAGTCGGTCGGCGTGCGCGCATAAGATTGCATGCGGCTTCCTTTTGCAGTATGCAGACCGAACAAACCAATCAGCGGCTGACTGTCTCTGAATCGGCCGGCCCACACCGACCATGGTGTTCAACTCTATAAATGCATCCGCAACCCCGTCGCCCTTTTGTAACGAAGCCTCCTCCTCATCTCCAAACAAGCTCAGCCAGACGAGTACTCAACGGTACCTCTCATCGTCGAATATCATGCATTTCCTGCTCCTCGGCGCCACTGGACGGACCGGCCAGTACGTCGTATCTGAATTACTCTCCCAAGGTCATACAGCGGTAGCCCTCGTCCGTACCTCTGGCAGCCTCACCCCTCGTCCTGGCCTCACAGTCATCACTGGCTCGCCACTATCGAAGTCCGACATAAAAAGCGCTCTCTCCGCGGCGCCTTCCCTGACACCTTCTGCAGCGATCATCACATTGAACGCAGTCCGCAAGTCCGACAACCCTTTCGCCCCTCAGGTCTCACCTCCTCGCTTCCTGGCCGACTCGTGCGCCAATATCTGCGAGGTTCTGGAGCATGCCGGCATTTATCGCATTGTAGTGATGTCGACAGCAGGCGTCGGGGATTCATGGGCTAACCTACCGTGGCTGTCCAAGGCATTCATGGGGTGGACCAACATCAAGTACGCGCTCGAGGACCACGACCTCGTAGACAGGGAGATTCGGTTGACGAAGATGGATTGGACTCTTGTGAGGGCTTCGAGGCTGCAATTCGACGATCCGAAGCAGAAGCCGACCGACACGAAGGCGGACGTGCAGACGCTGGGCAGCAAAGGTGCCGGAATGCGCATGACCGATAGCGTGAGGGTTTCTAGTGTGTCGAGATTCCTGGTCAAGGTTGCAGTCGAAGGACTCTTCATCAAAAGCGCAGTGGTTGTAAGGGATTGATGCCGCCGAGGAAGTCGTGGAATTCGCGATTCTTGGGGAACCACTGCGACAGAAGAAATCTGGAAGCTCCATTCGCTGACATAGTTAGTGAAAGGAGCACCAGTAGGTAGCAGAATTTGAGAGGTTGAAATCCTCCGGTTCTCCAGTTACTAGAAAGCGACCAGAGCTGGTGCCAAAGCTGTCCATACAAAAGCCATCCTCACACGTTGCTATAAACCGCTAAACCTTTTGATGATGCCCCTTCCGCCTACAGAGTTTAGAATATAGTGCATTTTTGCTGGTACTGTATATGTAGTATGCTCGCATCGTCTTCATGACGAGGTCGAGCGAATTGATAACTGCGCACACGTTGCTGGCGGGAACGTGGCTGTCTAGGCCGAGGACAATGCGCACGTTCTTCTCGCCAGACGGACAGCTCAATGGAGAAGAAGTCGAACATTTCTCTGATTCTGCTGTGAGATACACACGTTATAATGGCTCATAGCGATCGGAAACACGCGATAATCCATTTCGCTTTGGCGATGAAGTCCGGACGGGAGACGAGCGATTCCAAACTCGGTGAGCCTCCTCTTGGAGTCGACCTTCCCGATATCGTCGGATTGATGGGGTTATAGCGAGTAGAGCGTATAATACACTTCGAGCGATGATTAAAAATAATTCATAGTGGTGATGAAGTGGATGGCGAGAACAAGGCTGAAACAAAACGCGGGGTATGGTTTCACGTGTGGACCCTCAGTCCGAGCCCCAAGGCTGAGCCTCATGAACCGCACAACTAGCACCTCGCTACCAGAGAAATAAAAGAATACACTACTGCATTCTAGCGTCCTTTGACCCCCAAATCTCATCAATCATCCTTCCCACACCATGGACCAAGATCCTCCCAACGGGCAGCCCGCAACGCAAGCCACACTCCCGTCCGACCTCATAACGCTCAACGTCTCCGGCCGGCGCATCCTCACCGCGAAATCTACGCTCAAGACCTCGCCCTACTTCCAGAACCTTATAACGCGATGGGAGCAGGGCATGGAAACGCTGCCTGACGGCTCCGTCTTCATCGACGCTGACCCGGACGTTTTCACTATCGTCTTGAACTACATGCGACGACCGAGCACATACCCATTGCTATGGACATGCGAGAAGGGGTTCGATTACGTGCTGTATAACAAGGTGATGGCGGAAGCGGACTTCTACATGCTAGAGGAACTGCGGGACTGGGTTGCCAGTAAGGAGTACGAGAACGCCGTGAAGATAAGGCATAAGATTGAGGTCAACCCAGCCACGACAGAAGCTTGGATGGATAAATATTGGGAGAAAGTTGACCTCGAGGAGATAAAAGAGCTAGTCCATTGTTATCCAGTTGAGGTTGAGGGTTGGAGTATGTCGCCGAAAATAATCCCGAGGAGCATTGTATGTGTCTGGAAGTACACTAAAATGGATATGAGTGTGTGCTACAAGCACTGAGTGCAGAAAAAGCAACGCCGTGCATTAGAAGGGACGCCCGGAAAGACGACATATGGGCGACGAAGGAGAGGGAAAGGGGGAGAGATAAATTAACTTAAGTAGAAAGCTTGAGTATATACTAGTAAGTAGCGCAGTTACGTAATTTACACATGATTCTTAATACCTAGGTAGTAAACAATGCTCTGCGTAGCTGCTTTCGCTAACATCTAGAATATCTTAGATAGTACATAAGTTCTTTTATACGGCCTCAGTCGGCCCGCAGAAGCGCATAGGAGCTTCATGCAGAGAAACGATAATCGACGAATGATGAGGTGAATCACCCCGAAAATAGAGCAGCGGTGACCTCGGGAAGGCCCGGGCGTCGAGGATCCACGTGACGTGGTCCATGCGTTCCTAGCGTGGGACTTCCGATCCAAGGCGCCAAATTCCCCCGCCGCTCTTCTTCGTTCAGAGCAACAATGATCGACCCGCCTTCTCCTCCGCCTGGACCTGCGCAAGATGAAGACGAAGTCCCTCCGAATGCTATCGACCTCTTTCCCCGCAAAGTTGGACCGAGAATCTTCCATGTGCCGGACAGAGGTGCAATCTTGAAAGTTGGGAGAGGTGTAAGGATGGCCGAAGCCGAGGCTATGCGATTCGTGTCCAGCCGTTCTTCCATTCCCGTACCTGAAGTATACGAGGCGTACGAAAAAAACGGAACAGGGTACATCTACATGTCCAAAGCTGAAGGACTGCAGTTGGGAGAGATGTGGTCGTCGTTGTCGGACGATAAGAGGGCATACGTTGCAGATCAGCTTCGAGGATACGTGGCAGAGCTTCGTGATATGCGCGGGAACTTCTATGGCGCGCTTTGGAATCAACCTAGCGCAGACATCTTCTTCTCACACCTATGTCTAAAAACACACGACGACAAGCAATACGGTCCCTTCAAGTCAAGAACCGAATATAATCAAGGGCTAGTCGAGGCTCTTACCAACTCTCGTCCCGGAGGCCAACTTGGGGAATCAGAAAATAGCATCGTCGCCAAAATCTCAGTTTTGACAGAAGACGCCAAGGTTTTCTCTCATGGCGACCTCCACCTCGACAACATCCTAGTCGATGGCAACTGCAAAATTATGGCAATTGTTGATTGGGGCTCAGCTGGCTTCAGCATATCAGGGCGAGAATATTTAGAGGCCAATCTACGAGCTCGACAACCCGAATGGATCAAATTACTCGACAATGTATTCCCCGATGATGCAAAGGCGGAGTATCATATACTGAAAGAGCTGGATCGAGCACTTGTATTATACAGTGGCTTTTGAGTCGAATATCTTACTCGAAATCATCCAGTACTTGACAGCCATGCTCAAGGCGCCTCTAACGAACCGTACGCACCCAGCGGGACCCAGTCTTACTCGCCACCGTCGCCGCTGGCTGTGCCACCAACCCTCCAAGCCACTCGCTCGTCCCTGGCGGAACAATCTCTTCCACCTCGAGTGCAATGATACAATTCTGCACCCAATCTTGGCACCTGTCCTTCCCATTATTCGGAGCCGGCTCCTGACTGATGATCCGATCCGCGCGTTGATACTGCTCTAGCGACAAGGTTGCGATGGTAAAGTAGCCTTCGGATGATTTAGACTGAACCTCGACGCCTTTGCGCTTTTCGAAAGCATAGACGAGTTTGTTGAGGTCGAGAAGAGTGACATGGAGAATGTTGCCGACCGAGGAGCCGGGCGCATGGAAGGCGAAAGCCCAGTGGGAGCGGTGGTTCGGATCATCACCAGGACCGTACACGATGACCGAGAGGTTGTATGACATGTCTATGCTATTGTTATTGAGACCCCCGTTCCAAATTCCCTTCTACAACTTACTGGCAGAGCCTTGCTTTTTGGAGCCTGTCTCGTCTAGCCTTTCCTTTGGATAGAATCGAAATTGAACGCTAACGAGCGTGGTTGTAGTTGTTGAAGTAGAAAGTTGAGTGTAACATTATAGTTTGTAAGAAGCTAAGAGCTATAAGTATATACACTAGGCTAGCGCAATCACGTAATTAACACGTGATCCTCAACAGTAAACAATAGGCTCCAGTCCTCCTGCCAGGTGCCGTATGGCGGCTTCCGCCAACAGAAGTAATGAAGAAGATCAGGTTATAAGAACAGTGTAGGAGGAGTTAATTGAAAGGTTTATGTGTTCTACATACACATCTCCAGCAATTCTTCCCTTTATGTCGTCTCGAAGCGCCCATGGTACCCTTCATCTTCTCGCCGTTGGACATATCAGCGACAACAAGCGCGGATGGCTCTTTCCTGAAAACTCGCCTTTCTGATCCTGATGTAGGTCGCTCTATTGAGGCAGTAAAAGCTTGATTGCTACAGATGTTATAAAGAAAGAGCCAATTGATCAAGCATAGGACAAAAACTAGAAACACGAGTGTATCGAACTAAAGCGCTTAAATTCATCATTGTCTTGGATGACTTAGGACGGGAGCAAAAGGGTGAGGCATAGGCACATTCATCCAGAAACGTGATCACGCTAACAAGATCAGGCTAGACATCTCTCGAAAATAAATTCTTTAGTCTGCTTTTTTGAACGAACCGCTTCGATGAGTCCCAGGGTGCGGCACGGCGCCTCAGTGCAACCGGAGTAGTCTGCCAGCGACACCTACAATTTCTCCAGACGCCCACCTACGCGCCTACTGCCGTGCATGGTTTTACTTCGCCAAATCCACATCCATAAAGGAAACATCTAACATAACGACGGCGCAGTTAACTTACGACACAAACACCATTGAATCGTTCTGGACCTATCTTCCGAGCTGGGCTTGTACTCGGGACCGTCTGAACCCTAGACAAACCACATTGAGTCTCACCATGCTAGCACTTGATAATCACAATTGGCAGAGTCAAAGGGTGTTGAAGGATTTCGGGCTGGGTAATCGCACCACCGAATTTCGCGCTCGGGATGGAGCGAAAGATTGCCACAGCACGCCTCCCACCCACTTGCAGGTAAAGGGAACCCGGATTTTCCTCTTGATTGCAGTACACTCCGAATGCCGTACATGCCAACTTCAAACTGTACAAGAGGCGATTCAGAGGGCGCACGTCATGGGAGCCCTTGTTGTCGTTATCACCGTTCCTGGATCTGCAGAGGAGGAACAGATCGTACGACACCCACAACAGGCTACTGCGCGCACTCCCCGTGTTGGGATGGGACGAAGAGGGGAACCTTGCTCTGCTCATTACATCCCACGCCTGGGAAACCATGCAGCCGAGCGTCAGCACTCCTGGGGTCGGAAAAGCGGCAGAACCACGAAAGGAGCTCTCTCGGGAGTAGGAAGCGCGTCAGCCTCTCGCAGTCTTCGAGCAAGAGAATACGGAGAGTCCTTGTCTTTTGCTCCGCTTCTTGCTATCGATTGCCTCGTGCCCGCACCTTGGCATCGAAAGCGCCGTCGAGCTGCATACGCCGAGCACGTGAGGTAGCACTTGTCCCGCTTCGCCAAGCAGGCTAAATTATCGATCCACCACCTCGGGGAAGCTGGCGATGCGATACCGAAGAATCACGCACCAGGCCGTATCCCGCGAGATCCAATAGCGCACCCGAGCTCAGGTCCCCCGACTTAGGCCGGATGAGGCAGGCGCATGGCAATCTTTGTCATCACCGGAATAGAGCC
Organism: Trematosphaeria pertusa; assembly: GCF_010094035.1. Taxonomy (NCBI): domain Eukaryota; kingdom Fungi; phylum Ascomycota; class Dothideomycetes; order Pleosporales; family Trematosphaeriaceae; genus Trematosphaeria; species Trematosphaeria pertusa. Next base: position 851,893 of record NW_022987218.1, on the reverse strand, counting down.
TCCTAGGATACCAGCGTGAGCGCGCGACGCCTTCCATGACGTGAATCATCGCATTGAGCAAGCCCATGTACTACAAATACCCCGCTGGCAAAATGCTGCCTAGGTTCGCGGCGGCCTTACTATTTCGTATTCTGCTGTTCGACACTGGATAGCTCCAATTGACTTCCCGCAACGCATCACCGAGTATGGCGCGTTATTTGGGAGTCGCGACGGCATTGGCTGCTACGAGAGTCTTTGCGATCACGCCAGAGTGCGTGGATCCCTCTTCAATTGCGCTACTCGGCACTGACAGGATCGCAGACAATCGATTAGCGCGCCCAGACGCGGTGTAGCTGACCCCAATCCGTCCGGAAAACTCGCGCTGTTCTCGAACTCGCAATATTCGTTCGATGAGCAGTCCTCATCTTCTGCGTGGCAATTGCTTGATCTGGAGACTGGCAACATCACGGACTCCGGATTGAACGCGAGCGAGGTCAATGAAGTCATCTGGTTACCCGGTACCGAGACTGGTATTATCTACGTCAATGGAAGCAATGAAGAAGTGCCGGGCGGCGTTACGCTCTGGATTGGGGATATTTTGGACCCTTCTTCCAGGTAAGCATTACTGTGTTCTAATGAACGCATTGTTGAGTGGAGGCTAAGCCTTCCACAGTACGTTGGTTGCATCATTGGAAGCACCCTTCTCCGGACTAAAGGTCGCGAACACATCCAGCGGAGATTTGCATTTTCTCGTGAACTCCCTCGCCTATCCGAACGGTACCGCTTACAATCCGGAATCAGCGGTAACTCCATCACACTCAGGACGATTCTACGCGGACATTTACCCACGGCATTGGGATACCTGGCTGACAAAGGAGCGATACGCGGTGTTTGGCGGGGTGCTTTCGGCGAGCTCGAGCTACTCTCTTGAGTCTGGAATGCGAAACCTCTTGCAGGGTATAAATTACACGGCGACCCAACCAGAAAGCCCCGTCCAGCCGTTTGGTGGCGATGGCGACTACGATATCAGCCCCGATGGATCCATATTTGCTTTCCTCAGCAAGGCACCGCAGCTGAACAAGGCGAACTATACAGCGAGCTACATCTACCTCGGTGCTTTTGATGGATCTTCGCCCGCTGTGGCTTTCAATGGCCCTGGTAGCGAAGCCGACGAGGCTGGGCACAAGGGCGCTTCCGGAATACCCACATTTGCCCCAGATAGCTCCAAGCTCGCCTACATCCAGCAGGACGAGGACTACTATGAGTCTGATCGCTGGAAGCTGTACCTCCTCGACGTCAGCACCGATGGCAGCACAGTGTCCACCAGCAACTGGAAGGGGCTTGCGCCGAACTGGGACAGATGGCCCGACTCAATCCAGTGGGCGCCCGATTGTGACTCGCTCTATGTCTCTGCAGAGGACTATGCACTTGAGCGCGCCTTCAACATCCCTCTTTCAGCAGAAGAGGATTTTATCCCGGAGAACTTGACGGCTGTTACTTCCGTCTCAGGCTTCTACGTTCTCCCCGACTCTTCCCTACTAGTGTCCTCCAACGCAATCTGGACCTCAAGGGACTTCTATATCCTCGGGACCGACGGTTCCCAGACGAGCCTCTTCTCGGCCGTGGAAGTCGACGAGGAGCTCGCTGGACTCGGACCGCACACGTACTCAGAGTTCTACACCGCTGGCACGCTCCCCGGCTACGACAAGCCATTGCTCTCACTGGTAATCAAGCCCAGCAACTTTTCCGAGGACGAGACGTACCCGCTAGCCTACATTGTCCACGGCGGCCCGCAGGGTTCCAACGCCAATGTCTGGAGCACGCGGTGGAACCCGCAGGTCTGGGCCGACCAGGGATACGTCGTGGTTGAGCCGAACCCGACGGGCAGCACTGGGTTCGGCCAGGAGCTGATCGACGGCATTCAGGGCGAGTGGGGCAGCTATCCGTACGAGGACATCGTGCTGGCGTGGCAGTATGTGAAGGAGAATTTGTCGTTCGTGGACACTGATAGCGGCATTGCGGCCGGCGCCAGCTACGGAGGGTAAGTGCAGCCCCGCATGGCATGGGCGCAATACTGAGCAGACGGCAGGTATATGATGAACTGGGTGCAAGGCCACGAGCTCGGGCGAGAGTTCAAGTGCCTGGTAACGCACGACGGTGTTTCCAACACCCTGGCGTCGTGGGCCACCGAGGAGCTCTGGTTCATCCGGCATGACTACAACGGCAGCATCTACGACCCTGACGCGACGTACGAGGAATGGAACCCGATGAATCACATGGCTAATTGGAGCACGCCGCACTTCATCGTGCACAATACGCTGGACTACCGCCTGCCCGAGAGCGATGGCCTGGCTTTCTTCAATATCCTGCAGTCGAAGGGCGTCCCCTCGCGCTTCCTCAACTTCCCGGACGAGAACCACTGGGTGCTGAATCCGGAGAACTCGCTGTTCTGGCACGCGGAGATCTTCAACTGGATCAACCACTGGTCCAAGGGGCAGGCTCTGGACGACGTGCCCGTCGACAAATGAGTGAAAAGTTGTACGGGGGGTTTCCAGCGTGCGCCGAATAGACTCGGCTGCCACGCGATCTAGAGCATAATGATAATGATTCTACACCACCGCGTCTCTATTCCCAGCGCGGCAGCCCGGCGGGTGCGCTGCCGGCTCTCTGCGCCGTGCTGATGGGTTTGCTCTCCACTCCCGTAACCCGGTGTTTGGGAGGAAAACTCTGCATCGCGCCTTGGGTTACATGGGGCGCGCGATGATCTCTCCTGGGTGCCGGTCGAGACAGCATACCTTCGCCTTGGTCAACGGCCATTCGCGGGGGCGGCTCGACCCACACAGCGAGAGGTGAGCATGGGCTGACCCCGTCTGACGACCTTCTAGAAAGCTTCTGGTGCAGGATGCGGCGGCGATAAGCACGCTGTCTTGCCACGCCGGCTAACGGCTTGGTCGCACACGGAGCGGATTCGCACGCGCCCTCCGCAGTTGCTGCATCGAGCAGTCGGTGTCGACGACGCCCCGCTGGCCTGGCGCTCCCTTTGCCGCATTGCCGCAGCGCACCGCATAGCAGCGGGCTTGGGGCGCGGGCTCGTCGACAGCAATTCGCGGAGGGCAGAAATGCATGCTTCCCCAAACGGCGCCAACGCCGCATGCGCAGGGCCCCGCAGCGAACGGGCAGGGAACCACCCACGTCGGCGGCTTAGCCAGAAAGGTGAGGAGATAAGCATCTTTCGAGAAGCTGGCCAGAAGGCGGGCGCCGTCTGAACGGCGAAGCTTGCTGCGGCGCGCGCACGATTGGCTGCGCGCGCGCCGATGCCGAGGCTGACGGGCCTACAACCTGCCTCTTCGGGTGTGGCGCCGCAGCCATCGCGGAGAGGCACAGCGCCCGTTCGTGGTGTGGAGACACTGGAGAGCAGGCGAGCGCACGGAGGGGCGACGCGCCAAGCCACGTCCGCCGGCGCCAAGCCCAGGTCGCGATGAGGTCTGGTGGTTGGTGGGTTGATCCAACACCCTTCACCCTCCACCCATCGAGCGCACGAGTAGTCTACGGTACGCCGTGCTCGCCCGTCCCTCAACGCTCTGCTTCCTGCCAGCACCCCCCGCGATCGATACGAGAGCGCCCAATACTGCCGCGACGTCCAGATAAGGGCTGCTGGCGAATGGCCGCGCCCCCCTGTGATCGCCGCACGCGCCAAGTCTAGAAGCAATTCGCCATGCTTGGCTGCAATTCCTTAGCAGCGCCCAGCGGGCTTGACGATGCCAATGGGCGCGCTGCCCTTCGATAACGCAGCAGCTGCACAGGCGCGCCAGGCCTGATCTACGCCGAGCCTGATTGCAACGTCGCACTGGTACTCACCTGCTTGAAACAGCTATCACGGCCTGTACGCTTTTGCCGCTGCGCTGTTTCCCAGAAAGTATAATAACTATATTCGGTGTCCCCCGTCGCCGGGGTCAGCGACCTTCACCCTTCCCCGCTCCTAATCTATTTAAGAACCGCGTCCCCAGCAGCCTGTGTCGCATCTCTCTCACCCTCGCGGACACGCACCAGCAACCATGGCAGGCGCCGCCGCTCAGAACCAGGTCGACATGGCCATGAGCAACGAGCCCAAGCTCGCGACCCCGATCTACGAGGTGGGCGAGAAGGAGGCGCTCGGCCATCTGGGTCGCGCGAGCACCAGCGACAGCCTCGCGCTCGCGCCCGTCGTCGAATTCGAAGCCGATCTCGAGGGCGAGGAGCCGACCGAGGAGGACATGGCCACCCTGCGGCGCGTCTCGGGCAAGATCCCGTGGACGGCCTTCACCATCGCCTTCGTCGAGCTGTGCGAGCGTTTTGGCTACTACGGCTGCCAGGTGCTCTGTAAGACGGCCACTTTCCGGATACGTTGAATCCGCTAACCCTGTTTAGACACCAACTTCATCCAATGGCCGCTTCCACCTGGCTCCGCTACGGGCAAGGACCCCCGCGAGGAGGGTCAGCCAGGAGCCTTGGACATGGGCCAGCGTGCGTCTTTCGGTATCGGCACCTGTAAGTCTCGAGAGCCCGCCGTGCAACTGCGCGATTCTGATGCGCCCCGCAGTCAACTCTTTCTGGGCGTACACTACTCCCATCATTGGAGCCATCATCGCCGACGAGTACCTCGGCCGCTTCAACACCATCTTCATTGCCATCGCCTTCTCCATCTTCGGCCACATCCTCTTGATCATCTCGGCCCTGCCGTCGGTGCTCGCGAGCGGCAAGGCCATCGCGCCTTTCATCCTAGGTGTCATCGTCCTCGGATTTGGAACGGGTGCATTCAAGGCGAACATCTCGCCCCTCATTGCCGAGCAGTACAAGCAGTCGAGGCCGCGAGTCATCAAAGATCCCAAGACCGGCGAACGCGTCATCTCCGACCCCAACATCACCCTCTCGCGCATCTTTCTGTACTTCTACATGTTCATCAACATCGGTTCTCTGACCGGTCAGATCAGCATGGTTTACGTCGAGAAGTACGTAGGTTTCTGGTGCGCCTACCTGCTGCCGACCATCCTCTTCTGCTGCTGCCCGGCCGTGCTCTGGTTCTGCCGCAACAAGTACCACCGAAGCCCGCCCACTGGCTCCGTGCTCATCCGCGCATTCAAGCTGTGGACCTTGGCCCAGAAGGGCAAATGGTCCATCAACCCGGTCCAGACGCGCAGGAACTTCAAGGCGGAGAATTTCTGGGAGGACGTCAAGCCTAGCAAGCTTGGCGACAGCAGGCCGTCTTGGATGGAGTTCGACGACGCCTGGGTTGATCAGGTTGCTCGTGGTCTCCGTGCCTGCTCTTGCTTCACCTGGATCCCTCTTTACTGTAAGTCGTGCTCCGGACGTTAGACGCACCAGTGCTAATCCTACCCTCAGGGCTCGCCTACAACCAGATGAACAACAATCTGACCTCGCAAGCCGCGACTATGACCCGTAATGGCGTCCCCAACGACGTCATCACCAACCTGAACCCCATCTCGCTCGTCATCTTCATCCCCATTGTCGACAACTTCCTGTACCCGGCGCTCCGCAAGGCCAACATCCGCTTCACGCCCATCAAGCGCATCGCCTTCGGCTTCATGCTCGCCTCCCTGGCCATGATCGGCGCCACCACCATCCAGTACTACATCTACAAGGAGGGCGCCTGCGGCCACTACATGAACACGTGCAAGGACGCCGAGGGCAGCAAGATCCCCTCGCCCATCAACGTCTGGGCACAGACCGTACCCTACGTCTTCATCGGCTTCTCCGAGATCTTTACTTCCATCACCGGCCTCGAGTATGCCTTCACCAAGGCGCCCAAGAACATGCGCTCGCTCGTTACGTCGTACTGGCACTTCATGTCCGCCTTCTCCAACGCCATCGGCCAGGCTCTTGTCTCGCTCTCCGAGGACCCGCTGCTCATCTGGAACTACGCCACCGTCGCTATCCTAGCCTTCATCGGCGGCGTCCTCTTCTGGTTCCACCAGCGCCCCACGGACAAGAAGGAGGATATCCTCAACATGCTGCCCGACTCCAACTACATCGGTCGCGACCGGCGGCACAGCATTGCTTCGGAGCACGGCCACGGCCATGAGCACGAGCACTCCCACTCCCACTCGGATGCGTCCAAGGCTGTGTAGTGGAACATCCCGGCAGGGTTTGCTTGCTGTCGTGAGTGCGCATTTCGCGGGATACGGGAGTCTTTATATAAATCGTAAATCAATGTAGATGCCGATTGATATAGCTAAGGTTGCACGATTAATGCGCGATGAGGCATGGCGTGTGGGGGGTTGGACTTGCTTGCTTGCTTGCTTGCTTGCATGGGTAGATACCACTGTTATCTGATTACCGCTCTGCCTGCTTGCTAGAGTACCGTAATGCATGAGTTGAGATGAGATGGGTTCTGAAGGTGTCTTTGTGACTGTGCCGCTTTTTTTTTCCGTGCCTTCCGCTGGAGCCAGCGCTAGCGCTAGCGCTAATTCGGCGCGGATTAGATTATGTAAGGGGAGGGGCACGTGAGGACGCGTTTCTACCCTCGCGCGTCGAAGTCCTGGCTTCCTTCGGCGTGTCGGCGAGATTCTCGACGCGTTGCCTAATGTTAGGGACTCCAGGCTGGCGTGTCCACGCGTGCACTTTGTATCTGCTCACTCAGCGGGACGACGACACTTTTTCGATGGCAACGCTGAAGAAGAAGAAGAACCAGGCCGGGGAGGGAGAAGACGTTATTTGTTGCTATCGGCGGTGTCTTGCTGAGCTCGAAGGGCACGTGTGGAACGCAAAGGCGTGCCTTGGCGAGCAGTGTGAGTCCCGTCCTACGTGATCTCACCGGTCACCGGTAACGCGCATCGCAGCAAGTACTCCTGGATTCGTCGTAAGCGAAAACGAAAAGCTCACTTTTATTGCATCACTCTATTACAACTCCAAGCAGACAGCGCTGCGCACAGAACCAGACCAAACGAAAAGCCAAGCAAGCAACACCAAGCAAACCCACCCCTCCACCACCCTCATCCACCACCCGCACCCCGTCCCCGCCTACCCCCCAACCGCAAACGTATAACTCTGCGCAATCGCAACCTCCTCCCCGCCACCCCCATACCCCCTATTTGTCGCATACCCAGCGTCATACGCCCGCGTATAGAACGCGCAGGCCGTGCCCTCGGGGCTGCCGTTCCGGACCAGCACGTAGCTGTTGAAGAAGGCGCACGCCATGCCGATGCCGTGCGCCGCGTTGAACGCCGTCTTGGCCGTGCAGTCCGCCGCGCACTTGCCCGGCTCGTAGGAGGAGGGCGAAGCGTGCATGCTGTAGCCCATGTAGGCGTTGTCCGCGGGCGGCGCGGTGATGGCGGAGGCGTTGAGGGCGGAGAGGAGCGTGTAGCCCGGGACGGCGGGGAGGGCGAGGGTGTAGCCTGGGGGAGGGGGTTAGCTGGGGGGATGGGGTGGGAAGGAGGGACAAACCATTGCTAGCCACCACCACGCTCTCAAACTCCCTCGCTCGATCATTCCCCGCCCACTGCCGCGAATTGCTCGTCGTGTTCGCGCTGATCGCCTGGCTGTACAGCGCGCACGCGATGTTCGTCGCCGGCGCCGGGTTCTTGCACGTCGCTCCGAGCTCGTACTTCGGGTCGCGCTCTGCGTAGATGTTGAACGCCGCGCACCCCGCGACGCGATTGCAGAACGCTGCGCACGCGTCCGTGTCGTACTTGCCCGTCTGCAGCACCGTGTAGGTTAGGTAGCCCTGGGGGTCGAAGATGGCGCCGCCGCGGCTGCTGAAGGCTTGTGTGTAGCCAGCGGGCGTGGGGGCGGAGGCTGCGGCTTGCCAGAGGCAGTTGGTGCTGTTCATGTAGGCGGCGGGCGAGCCGTCGCCGGGGACTGGGGCGCCGCTGTGGGGGGAGGTTAGAGTGTGCTGTGCTGGATGGCGTTTGGGGGATGGGGCGGTATGTACCTGTTCGGCAAGAGCTTGGTGCAGCCCTCCTGAGGCTTTGGGCGGGCGCCGACGGGCGACGCGGTGGCCAGGCCACAGAGGGCGAGCAGCAAGACGGACGAAAGCATAGTGTCGTTTGATTCTGGAAGTAGAAAAGAATTCTAAACGTTTGGGTGTGGATGGGTAAGCGGGGTGGACTTCAAAGACGGATGTGCTGAGGAAAAGAAGGATGGAAGGATAATAGCTACGAGATTTTTATGTGCGTGTGCATTGCAGCCTTGAAGACGGGAACGGGACGACTGAACACGCCATTCGGAGCTATGAGGGTCGAGTACGTGGTACATATCGCTAATGCTTCGGGAGATGCAATGGGTCGGGCTGCTGCGGTGGTGTGCGGAACATGGCGCCCTCGGACACAGTTCCCGGGTTTCTTCTGAACTTTCTAGCCCACGAGGCAGCCATGCGTCCTAAATCGCACCCACGTGGGAAGAATCCATGGAAACCTCTCAGAGTCCGCGCGAAATTGAGGGAGGGTAGACGACACGTGGGTCGAACCGTGGACGCCAGTGCGGGAGACGCGGTTGGATAGGCGCCATTGGGCTCCGCGGGCGCTCCTATATTTCGTGGCTGTCCTAAGTCATCTGAGGTCCTGCAAAGGAAACGAGCGAGGGTGTGTAGGCTCTCTTTGGGCGGGGCCTCGCGTCAACCATGGCGCGTTCAGGTATTGGTCCCTCCCAACGCAGACGGCGCTCTCGTAGCGAGAACTTACGGACTATGGAAAGGCGAATTGATTTTGGAAGGTGAAAGCAAGGTTTGTTTCTGCTGCTTCGCTCTTCGGAACATGGGCACTTGAGCGTTATATGGGTATGTCATGCGGCGCATGAGGGGCGTGCTAGTGAGAGCCATCAGTATACCATCAACGATAGCTATATACATACGTATACGGTGCCGGGCTATTCTTCGCAGGCATTGATGATGTGGAGGAAAATGTAAGGTGCGGGAATGGGTTCAACGCTGGAAGCGGTCGTAGATCATATCGAGTCTATTGCGATGTCGTAACTGGCATATATATACACGAAAGACGATGCGAAAAATGTTGCGTATGGATGTACAAGAGCAGAACGAGACGACGCGAACGCTGTTACGACTGGCTTCTCCCGGAGCGAGCAGTGACTGTCACCACGAGAAAGACGGCTGGAGAGGCTTCGGCGCAAACGGCTCTTTTCGGATGGAAGCGAAGATGGATAGAAGCTGGGCCGCCTCGATGCCGCCATTTTCCTGCCAGAACGTTGTGGAAGAGGCCTGCTGCATGGCCAGCTCGTAGCACGTGTCGAGCAATGAGTTGGTGCTCTCAGGCGTGTCTTTGATGCGCACCTTCATGCCAATGGCCATGGCCATGAAGACGTGGAAGCGCGCCATCGGCGTGGAGACGGAGATGTCAACGGACATGCCTCGTTTCTTCGGGTCGGGATACACGGCCTCGCAGAAGCGGCTGAAAAGGCCGGGGGCGATGGCGTAGGCCTTGTGCTCCAGCGATTCGAGATGCTGGACGAATTCCGACGTCAGGGTTTCGGCTTCGAACCGGCTCGGAAACGGGGTGACCGTCATTGCTCTGCTTCTATCTGTGTAGCTCGAGCTTGTGCGAGACTGGCCCGGTGGTGGGCTTTCGGCATGCGCGGCGAAGATACCCTGGCGTGGTAGACGAGGGGCTGGGGCGAGCGGCAGCATGTCGACATCCTCGTCGTCGTCATCTTGCTCCTCGCTTTCCAAGGAGTTTGAAGATATGGAAGTTCTTCGAGAGGGGTGCGCGCTCTGTGATGATTCGGGCTTCAGCTGAGCGGCCTGGCCTTGCGCCATGAACTCCCAGGACGGCGCCGTATGCGGCGGACCCGGAGACGGGGTGAAGGATTTGCCGCCGGGCGGAAACGCCGCACTCGGGGGATACTGGGGCGCGGACGTCGGTGGCATCTCGGGAGATGAGGCTCGTGTGGTACCTGACCAGAATGAAGGTACTGGAGAATCTGGCGATGCCACATTGGGGATATGCTCACATTCGGTGATTGCGATGGACGGTATGCTGCTCGCCGTGCCCGCCGAAAAGCTACCCAGGTCCAGCTCATTGTCGGGACTGAATGGGCTGGCAAACTGGGTGTCCACCGTCAATGGTGGTGGGCTCTGCCAGTCAAAGCTGGGTGGTGTGGCCGCCATGAGGTTTTGGTCAATGGACTCCATGCCGTGCATAGGCGCATTTACATGACGTGCCAGCTGGGCTTCCAGCTGGTGTATTCGATTCTCCAATGCAGCTTGGTGTTCCCTTCGGCGCGGGACCATAGTTAGTCACGTGACTTCGCGAACACGCGACGGGGGATACTGACGATGCGACTACTTCGCGCGGTTTCTGTGTCCGAACACATTGCAGTGAGAAACGCTTGCATGTTGCACATGGCGTGTCGCCGTCGCAGCGTATCTTCCTCCGTCGGCATCGTTCGCAGGCGTTGGAGACGGATTTCCTCCGCGGCTGCCAGTCCTTGACGGACGCAGGCGAGAAGCTGTTGGGGCCCTCGCCGGCCGGCAATGAAGCTGCTCCGATTAGCGATATGTCGATCGCGCGAGAGACGGACGGCGGACGTACTGAAGGGGCACATGTTGGTGGTGAGATGCCCGGGATGCGCCGCCGGCAACTGAGGATTCCGAGAGCTAGAGTGCTGGGCAGGCTGGGAAGAGCACGAGGGGGAGAAGATGTGCTGGCGACGGCGCGGAGGATGAGATTTGTGTTTGTTTTACGGTCCGAGAAGAGTTGCTCTGGACGAGGAGGGCCGGGGCAGGAGGCATGACTAATCGGGTAGGCCTGCCCTCGGCTAGCCGCTGGCCAGCCACGACACACTCTTCACACACTTTTCTCCGCACCACTGCCCTGCGACACTTGCGCGCCGCGCTGGAATGCCCTGCTGTGCGCGCCGCCTGGCTCGTCAATGCCCGTCGTCTCCGCCTGCCCCCTGGGCGTGCCGACTTTTCTAGAAGGACTGCCCTGCGACGCGGGCCCGACGCGGAGGGCGGCCGCCTGCTCCGCACCTGCATGCCGCCTCGATGCTGCCTCCACCACTGACGATGCGCATCAGTGCGGCCCCAACGGAGATCAGCCCTCGCCTGCATTGCCCGGCGAGATCTCGCATATCCACAGGTCGTGTCGCATTCTCGAATGCGCCTTGCCGCGACGCCATTGTCCCAAGCACGCGCTGCAGCTTTACTGACGACCCCTCCCCGCCTCACATTGGCGACGACAACGAACTCGCAACCTGAGGACACACGCTCGCCTCATGACTCGAATCGAAGCTGCAGTGGCTTCCTCACGATTGACCCCAAACCGCCGTTTTCCCGATGCTGAAACGGCCTCAACGCATGCCTCAGGAGCTGCTGCCAAGAGCCCGTGACGAGCGCTGTCACCCGCATGAACGACAGGCACCACTTCCTCTTTCGCGGCAATTCCTCTTAAGAACCGGGCTCCCAAGCTTTCTCTCCAAGACCTCGTCCCTTTCCTTTCCTTGTAGACGCTCCTCTTTTCTGCCCGTTTTGGTTTCACATCGCTCTGATTCGCCACCACTACGACCGCTGCACTCCGCGCATTTCGTCTCATGCAACACAGCCTCAATATCTCTTGGTCTTATATTTCTAGCATTTTGGCCGTCCTTTAAGTGGACTCGGCGGGCAATCGCGAGCTGGCCAAGGGCGGAAGCGGCCTTGGTCTCCGCCTTTGCTTCATCCTGCTCCTCTGCTCTGTTGACCCACAGATTGACGTCCGTCTCTGTACGTAGATTGCTATATTACATCGCAAAGATGCATTGCGACTTCTGTACCTATTTACCAAGCTCGTCGAGCCGAGCACAATTTTGTTTGTCTAAATATCCCATGCTTCATTACCATAATTCATAGTCGTATTTTGTCCTTGCCTGTTGAACATGGCATCATCAAGCAGCGCGTCTGCTCGCGAGGAGAGTAGTTCTCTGCCTCCTCTACCGGAGATCACAGTCGATATTCCCAGGTCGCCTATGCGGGCGAACACCGACGAGACTCTGGCGACTCTGACAGAAGATGCTTCGCCAGCAACTCTTGCACCAGAGCGATCCTTCAGAGCATCGCACTCTCGAAACCCGTCGACAAGTGGTCGCAGCACGACCTCTTCTCGAAATCCCTTCTCCAGCCGAAGTCGCGCGGCGAGCGAGGCGACACTCGCGCCGCCCTCTACTTCAGCTGGGGCCTCGACGCATAGCGGCACGAGCGCTTACACTCTCGAGTCCCATCTGCACGATAACGCTCTCAAGGCCGATCCGGGGTGCGAGGAGGACTTCGCGGTCCTCAACAACAAGTTCGCCTTTTCACCCGGGCAGTTGAACAAGATGCTGAACCCCAAGTCGCTGGCGGCTTTCATCGCCCTTGGAGGGCTGCCTGGGCTCGAGACTGGCCTGCGGACGGATGTCGATGCGGGCTTGATCTTGGAAGAGACGGAGCTGCCCGGCTCGGTGTCCTTTGAGGAAGTCACGAAGCAGTATCGGAAGCTTCGCGGGGCTGACGCCTCAGGACTGCCTCGCCCGGTGGAAGTGCGCCATGTGGACGTGACTGAGCCTGGTCCATCGGGGAGTGGATCACACTCCGGCGAAGCGTTCTACGACCGCAAGAGGGTTTACAGCACAAACGTCCTCCCTGCGAAGAAGCCGAAGTCGTTCTTCATGCTCATGTGGGAGGCGTACTACAAGGAGTCGGTCCTCATCCTTCTCACGGTTGCTGCTGTCATCTCACTCGCTCTCGGACTGTACGAAACGTTCGGCGTCGACCACGGCCCGAACGCGCCCCCGTCTGTCGACTGGATCGAAGGCTGTGCTATCTGCGTTTCCATTGTGGTTGTGGTCATGGTGGGTGCGGTGAACGACTATCAGAAGGAGCGCGCCTTTGTCAAGCTCAACGCGAAGAAAGAAGCTCGAGAAGTTAAGGTGATTCGCTCCGGGAAGTCCTTTACGATATCCGTGTACGACGTTATGGCTGGCGACGTGCTGCATATGGAGCCTGGCGATCTCATTCCCGCTGACGGTATCTTCATCTCGGGCCACAATGTCAAGTGCGACGAATCTTCCGCGACTGGCGAGTCTGACCAGATGAAGAAGACGAACGCTGAGCAGGTGCTTCGCCTCCTGGAGCGCGGCCACAATGACCACAAGGACCTGGATCCATTCATCATCTCTGGGAGCAAGGTACTGGAAGGCGTAGGGACTTGTAGGTTACTCCAATCTAGCGCCTGATGCTTACTAACGACTCTAGATCTTGTAACGTCCGTCGGCGTCAACTCTAGCTACGGCAAGATCCTCATGGCTATGCGGCAAGAGATGGAACCCACGCCTCTCCAAATCAAGCTCGACAAGCTCGCCAAAGCGATCGCGAAGCTCGCCACCGCTGCGTCGTTTCTGCTCCTGCTGGTTCTTCTCTTCCGCCTCGTCGCCACGTTCCCCGGGAGTCCCCTCAGCGCTGCTGAAAAGGCGTCCAGGTTCATGGATATCCTCATCGTCTCGGTCACCATCATCGTCGTCGCTGTACCTGAAGGCCTGCCGCTCGCTATAACACTTTCCCTCGCGTTCGCCACGACACAGATGGTTAAGATGAACAACCTGGTGCGCATCCTCAAGTCGTGTGAGACAATGGGCAATGCTACCACGGTCTGCTCCGACAAAACCGGTACGCTCACTCAAAACAAGATGACGGTGGTGACTGGCACCATAGGGAAGGACTCCTTCGACGACAAGAATCCTGGCGCAGCCAACAACCGCTCTTCTGAGTTCGCCCAGCGCTTGACGAACGAGCAGAAGCGGCTCCTCATTGAGTCCGTGGCGATCAACTCAACCGCCTTTGAAGGCGACGGCGGCGAGTTTGGCTTCGTCGGTTCGAAAACCGAGACGGCCCTCTTGGGCTTCGCGAAGAATGTTCTGGGAATGACATCCCTCTCCCAGGAGCGTACTAGCGCGCAGATGGTGCAGATGTTGCCATTTGATTCGAGCAGGAAGTGCATGGGCGCTGTGCAGAAGCTCCCGAATGGCACCTATCGCCTGCTCGTCAAGGGTGCCTCCGAGATTTTGCTCGGCTACTCCTCGTCTCTGGCACTTCCGACCGGCAACATACCCATGGACGCTGAACAGTCGAAGCGTATTGCTGACATCATCGAGTCCTATGCGAAGCAGTCGCTCCGGACTATCGGCCTCGTCTACAAGGACTTTCCGCAGTGGCCGCCACGAGGTACGGAACATGCAGATGATGTCAGCATTGCCGCAGACTTGGGCGCGCTTCTCCATGACATGACCTATATCGGCGTCGTCGGTATCCAGGATCCTCTCCGACCGGGCGTTCCCGAAGCAGTCGCGAAATGCAAGCACGCCGGCGTTGTAGTCCGAATGGTCACTGGCGATAACATCACCACGGCCAGAGCCATCGCCACTGACTGCGGCATCTACACCGACGGCGTCGTAATGGAGGGACCTGAGTTCCGCAAGCTGAGCGACGATGACATGGACGCTATTCTGCCTCGCCTCCAAGTCCTAGCTCGCTCGTCGCCGGAGGACAAGCGCATTCTAGTTACCCGTCTCCGGAAACTTGGTGGTATCGTCGCCGTTACCGGTGATGGCACGAATGACGGCCCTGCGCTAAAGGCGGCGGATATTGGCTTCTCCATGGGCATCGCGGGCACGGAGGTCGCCAAGGAGGCGTCGGCAATTATCCTGATGGACGATAACTTCGCTTCTATCCTAACGGCATTGATGTGGGGACGCGCGGTGAACGACGCGGTGCAGAAGTTCCTCCAGTTCCAGATTACAGTGAACATTACGGCAATGGTTGTCGCGTTCGTGACGGCAGTCCAGGACTCGGAGATGCGCTCCGTCTTGACAGCTGTACAGCTCCTCTGGATAAACCTCTTCATGTAAGCCACTCCCCATCCCGTCCCGTACCCAGCCCTCTAATGCACTGTCTAGGGACTCACTCGCCGCGCTCTCCCTCTCCACCGATGCCCCCACGGAAGAAATCCTCGACCGCCCGCCCACGCCCCGCAGCGCCTCCATCATCAGCCTGACAATGTGGAAAATGATCATCGGCCAAGCCATCTTCCAAGTCATCGCCACCTTCATCATGCACTTCGCGGGGCCCAAGTTCCTCCCCTACCCTGAGTCCGAAATGCGCACCATCATCTTCAACATGTTCGTCTGGCTGCAGATCTTCAACCAGTACAACAACCGCCGGCTCGACAACAAGCTCAATATCTTCGTCAACATCCACAAGAACTACTACTTTATTGGGCTTAATGTGGTTATGGTGGGGTGTCAGGTCGTTATTGTGTTCTTTGGGAGCACGGCGTTTAGTATCGTGGCGCTAAATGGACCGCAGTGGGCAATTTCGGTGGTGGTGGCGGTACTGTGCATGCCGTGGGGGTGCTGCGTGAGACTTTTCCCGGATCGGTGGTTTGAGGTGGTGGCGAAGTTTGTTGGGAAGCCGTTTGTGCTGGTGTATCGGCCGCTTGCGCGGACGACGGATAGGATCATGCATAAGATGAAGCCGAGGAAGAAAGAGCTAGTCGAAGCTGCGTCGAGCGACGGAGAGAGCTATACGGGGAGGGGGAAGTCACCTGTGCAGACGAGTAGGGCGAGTGGGGATGTCGAGAAAGGTGTCCTGTAGGGAGTGATGGGTACATATTTTGGTGTTCGGCATTTTGATACAGCTTGCGTGATGCGCTTGAGCTAGGACATGGAGTCTGTGTTCTAGAGAAGGAAGACTTGGCGTTGGGAAAAGAGCCAGCTGTGCTTCAATAGATGGAGTGGATTACCTCCAGCCTATGTTTTGTGGCCCGAAGGCCTCCTGCCTGTGTGTTGTTCATTATGGCCACCTTGTATGGCCCTGGTTCGTAACTGTCGTTCGGATCTAAGAGTTGGCAGTTTTTGTGGATGGACTCTTATCACTGATCAATGCTCACTTCTCCAGATTTTAAGCCCACCCCACGATTCAGTATTAGCCCGAGTGTACCTCACACTTCACTGTCTACTTCCCATACACTTGGTGCTGCTCTAACAGCATTATCTAACTCTTAAACACGGCCGACATATCCAAACTCTCTAATCTTCTCCAATTTCCTCTTTGTAGGATCGCAAAATATGGTGCTGGGACTATCTACTTGGTGGAATTCCACGCTATACTCCATCGCGGGCGAAGTGGCGAAACGGTTCGTAGTTACTGTCGTGGAAGTGGAAGTTTGGCCCTGAATGCACGGACTAAAGGCATGCAGCGTAATTCCAATCAACGTATTTTTGGACATGCAGCGAGATGACTAGCTCTTTAAGGTTGACATGTTGCTGAAGGGGCTCGAAAATGGAGCTTTGTCTATCGTCCTGTACATCACTGAGCTCCATATCCTCAGTCCCTAAGGGCATGCTTCCCACCCAATGTAACGATTCGACAGACTCAAAGCTCCGAACGCTCCGTCTTGCTCGAGGGTTCTGTTGCTCCTCGTGCAGGAGTCCGGCCCAGGATCGACGAATTCGTTGGGTAGTTTCAGGCGTCGCCGTGGCGGTTGTAGGCGACCTCGGCAGCTACGCCAGATACGAAAACTATTTCATAGATGGTGTTTCGAAGCTTGGCGGGTAGCGGCATGAGCGAAGGGTGGCCCGGATTGTACGAGGGATTTCCAACGTCTCATGAGCTCCATATACTCCCACACGCGGCCTTGTCTAGGCAAGAGCATGACGGTTCCCAATCGGGTATATCTTCTTCTATATCCGAGGACGATTGCGGCCACAGTCTCGCCCTTGTTCGTAGGTGAGCGCAGAGTGATGCTCGAGTCGAAGGAAATGCGTGGCTGGTAGTAGTGGGGCAGTGTGTAAAGGCATTGCGAAGAAGGTATAATCTTGTCTGGGTGATCAGTTCACGCCTCGATCTCGCCTACGACGCGTCGTCGTGGTTTCTGGTAAGAAGGAGTTGTCAAGTAAAAGTGGTGCGTGTGGCGGGAACTAGGTTCGTCTGTAACAGCGACTCCACCGGTCTAAAAGGAGACCACCCACGAGCAAGATTGATCGAACGGAGACGAGCAGGAACATTGAAGTTGTGGTATTTTCCCTTTACCCCGTCCTCCCTAACGTAAGGGTAGCAAAAAGAGATGAACGTATGGAGGTGTGGTGGGTAGAAGGTCACAAAAGAACCAAAAAAGAGACCTCCCGAAACCCGCCATGCGGCG
Organism: Trematosphaeria pertusa; assembly: GCF_010094035.1. Classification (NCBI taxonomy): domain Eukaryota; kingdom Fungi; phylum Ascomycota; class Dothideomycetes; order Pleosporales; family Trematosphaeriaceae; genus Trematosphaeria; species Trematosphaeria pertusa. The sequence goes on along the minus strand of NW_022987218.1, from coordinate 834,755 downwards.
GACGAATAATGATGAGAGTGGGACTTGAACCCACGCCACTTTCGTGACCAGGAATTAGTGCTAAGATAACCTTAACCTGGCGCCATAACCAACTCGGCCTGGAGTGGATCAGCTTGAGTTTTGCGAGCGCTGATTTGAGAGAACTTACCATCTCACCGTTCAATTTTGATGGATGATTTTTGGTAATTTTGAATATATACCATAAGGAAGGCCCGGAGTGGAACTGGTACGACTGCTAATGGCGAAAAAAATCAGCGCTGACCCCTGTTCGTGGATGTGGCGGTCAGGCGCTGAAAATTTTCTGGATGACACAAAGTTTTGGGAAGTGATTGGTTGAGAGAACTGGCGTTCCAACAAAACAAATCAGAGCTATGGATATCCTTATTGGTGGACTTGATCGAATTTCTCTGGGTGTCAGAACCTTGGAAGTTAATGAGTCACGTGAGCGGCCCGTCCTTCCATTGGTCAATTTCTATGAGGGGAAATTCACGGGACTGAATAACTTCTGACATGTGGGAACTTGAGCACGAAACGTTCTTCAGATAGAAGGCTGGTAAGCAGACTATATACAGCTTCCAAAGGTTGGTAAATTTTTCTGTATCACGTGACCGAGTAATGTCCGGTATACCAGAGGTCACCACAGACACCCTTGTGGTACGCTAAGAACATCACATTTGGAGTCCTCATATCATATCGGTTGTATCGTCCTAGAAAGTTTATAGGTGGGGACGTCTATTTCTAAAACCAAATGCTCTACTATAGGACAACGCACCGGCGTAAATACCATCCTCGGCAGGGAAGTGGCCGCCCCTTCGAAACTGCACGCTCTATAATCGACTCTTCAAACCCGCAGCCTCTGGCCTCCACATCTCATTTAGAAGTCTACTCGCGTTTACCATTTCGGGCCTCAACTGGTCTAGCGCCGTGACGCCCAACAGCCGCATTCCCAGCGCGAGCTCATCCGCCAGCACTGCAGCACGTTAGCTTCGGCCTTCCCATTCTCAATACCCGCTCAGACTCACCATCAACACACCGCTCCACCCCTTTACTTCCATATGCCGCCAGCGCGTACAAGAACGGCCTTCCGACGCCCACAGCCGTCGCACCCAGACAGAGCGCCTTCAACACATCACTCCCGTCTCTCAACCCGCCGTCTAGGAAGATCTCCATCTTCCCAATAATCTCCGGACAGTACGTTCGTATCTCAAGCAGCGTCATCAGGGCGCTGGGTGCGGTATGCAGTTGCCGCCCTCCATGATTGCTCAATAGGATACCGTCACACCCGTACTCGCACGCTAGCTTGGCGTCTTCCGCGCACTGGATGCCTTTTAGCACAATCGGGCCATCCCACTCCTTTCTTATCCACGCCAGATCCCGCCACGTCGTATGCGGACTGAGCTGCCCGGCGACCACCCGGCCACCGAACGCAGGCGAGAACGCATTCTCCTCCGCGGCCTCCCACTCCGCCGTCGACTCCTCCTCCAAGCCCACAGCCAGCGTCTCTTCAGCTTGCAGCACGCGATCCGCAGTCCGCTTACCTAGCACCGGGGTGTCTACCGTAATCCACAGCCCCTTATACCCGCACTTTTTCACTATGTGCATCAGAGCAACCGCCCGCTTGCGATCGACCGGCATGTAGAACTGGTAGAAGAGCTGCGTCGGACTCGCGTTCTTCAGCCGCGTCTGTTCGTCGTGGAACGTCTGCATAATCTGCTCGGCGGACTTGCTGGATGCCGTGCTGACGACCATGTGCGCGCCTTTGCGTACTGCACCACGCACCATCTCGGGCTCTGCGCCGGAATGGATAGCGCCGAGAGTGCCCATTGGCGAGATGTAGAAGGGATATAGAGACGAGTGCCCGAAAATGGCGCGGCGCGTATCTACGTCTCCGACATCTCGCATCACGCGTGGGCGGAAGTTGATGCGACCCCAGTCGTCTAGGTTCGTCCTCAAGGAATGTCCGGTATTCGCTGACGTCGACGCGTATATGTACGACTTGCGCGGCATGACAGCTTTCGCCGCTTTTTTGAAGTCGGCGCATGAGACGCAGAGCGTGGGATGAGGAATCTCTTTTTCAGTATCTGCATTTGATGCAGACGTTGCTTTCTCCTCCTTTGCTGTTCTTAATTCGCCGAAGGTGTTAGGATCGACCGGGCCGAGGAGGCTCCCAGGCGGGAGGTCGTTGACATAATCGAGAGGGTGGTATTTCTTGAATTCCTCCGTCGCATCCTACATCATTGTCAGCATCACTCCTTCAACATCTTGGGCGCCTCTACCAACCGTCCCCGCCTGCTTCAAAATAATCGCGGCGCCGCCGGGATGCTTCGACAAAAACGAAGTGACATCATACACCTTCGAATCCAGCACTATCCAACACGACCTCTTGGTATTATGCTTCGCGACCTCTGCGCCGTCAATTGCCGCCATGCTTCCACTCATGCTTGCCAAAAACGCCTCAAGATGCAAATGAAGATGAGATGGAAGATGCTCGGCCAACCGTCCGCAACGTATTTGAGGGGCGTTCGGCGCTAGTCCGAATTTAGCCGTTGCGATAACCGATAACCGATTCTCGGGGAGAACGCCGGTGCAGCAAGCCAGCTAGGGCAAAGGTCTGTGCCAAAGAGATTCTCACTTCCATGTACGTATTCCGTTCTCGGAGATGGAGCGACCGGGAAGTCTCCACGCCGAGCTGTCCTAGAAACCCCACGACTCACAGCACTCACAGCCACCGTATCTACCCGCCTCCTCTTCGCCGTCCCAGTCAATGTCTACATAAGATATATCCGACCCATAGCCTTTGGAATTCAGGACTTCGCACCATTTCCCATATGCGTGCCCTCCGCAACTCCTTGCGACAAGGCTCGGCGTTACCTGCCGCCCAACGAGCAAAGGTGGCACGAACCGCGAAGTCGCCCTGCTCAAACTACACAAGTCGACGTTGTTTTCTAAAAGAAACGGAACAGGGTTGAGTTTCCCAGCCCCAGCCGCGACATGCAACAAGTTCCAGTGCCGTAGGTCTTTCACCTGGCTAGGGTTCTCATACCAACCCCACAGTTCTTGTATGGTTTCCAAATTGCCAAAGCATACGGCGCAGAAAAGAGGAGTCCATTCCAGGTTGTACGTCCGAACATCAACAGAAGCTTTCAACGCTAAGAGGGCTTTTACGTCTTCGCGTGTTCCGAATGCGGCTGCGCGGTGCAGCGCGGTCCACCCGCAGGCATCTTGCGCGTCGAAGTTCTGGAACGAATTGCAGGCGAGGATCTCGAGAAACTCGGTTTGCGGCTCACACTTGCGGCTCGAACCGAACAAGAAGAAGGCTGCAGTATAGCCATCGTCACCAACGGCCTCGACGTCTGCACCGTTAAGCAAGCACAGCCTTGCGATCTCGGGTCTTCTCCAGTATGCAGCCGCAAGCAGGACGCCTCTACCAATGCGATGAGCTGAGTTCATTCTACGAAGAAAGCTGTCAGGATACTTACGACGTTACTGGTGTTCCTTCGTTGATGAGATATTCTACAAGCTCCGTTGAGCCGCTCCGGGTTGCGTACTATCCCTGTTAGTCCCATCGGAGAAGTGTCGCGAGCCGACTCACCCAAAGGAGAGACTTCTCTCGGTCTGACACATCGCTTGGCGCTGCTTTATTCTCTCGAAACATATTTCGAACCGCAATGAGATCGCCTTCTATGCATGCGACGACAATAGCAGACTGTTCGGACACATAGTTCACTATAGTAAGCCGGCCACCAAGTACCACAAGGTTGCGCCAGGTGGATCCGTGACGCCTGACCGACAGCGACAATATGATTGCCATTCCTCCAACTAGCGTAGGTAGTGAGACTCTTGCGTAGCAGCCGTAGTTCTTATGCGAGCCGTTGGTAGTGATCAGGACGAAGAACTCACAGGCAAGGAGCCACTTCCAGAACTCGGATAGTCTATTGGTGTTGATATACCGCGAGGGCGTCAAGGGCTCATTACTCTGTGGCATGAGGTTACTGTGATCCGCTCTGGAGATTGAGGCGCGTTTCTGAAGTTGCTGCTCCGTATGGAGGTCTTGAATGGCATTTTTGATCTTGTTGAACTGCTTTTCGGTCTCCGAGTACGCTTTGAAGGAAGCTTTCCTGAGCGGTGTCAGTAACTGAGCCTACTAAATACCGGAGCATTAGTATACATGTTAATGAATTGCAGAACAACGCCGAGACTGCTCTCCGTCTGTTGCAAATGCAACAAGTACTCCTCCACTTTCCTTCGCTCGAACAAAGTCCATGCAAGCCGCCACTTCAACCCCGATGGTTTCCCGCAGAGCATCCCGCAGTCCTCACGTATAGCGCTCATGTTGTGCTTGGCCACAGTGAGGGTCTGGCGTAGGACCCATATCTCTGTCGGCTCGAGGAGATCTCTCCAGCCAGTATCGATTGCTATCTTTTCTAGACAATGGAGTCCTAGGACAACTAGGCATGTCTGATTGTGCACTCGTGCTAGCTCTTTTGGTCCGGAGTGAATGCCACGGAGGAGGTCTGTCGCGAGAGTCGAAATCTCTTTGGCAAGAGCAACCAGCGTCACGATGGATGCTGCGGCGCTTACAGCTTCCATTTTGTTGGACGATTATCGACACATGGGCACGTCCTTTCTAGGAGGATGGAGAAGCTCAGAAACCAGCGAATTTGGGTGAACGGCTGCCTGTTCATATTAGAGTAGGCATGCAGCCTTCTGCCTCCCAAGCTGTGGCTTTCTTCCTGAAGACTTGGGGGGGGGGAGAAGGTGAGTGATTTCATTGGGTGAAAGGGTGAGGCGTTCACCAAGGCAGGGCTCAGCATTGAGCCTGCGGGCAAACCAGACCGGTGAGCGGAACCGGTCAAGCACTCACTGATGGGATTTAACATAAGAGACAACCCCAGCACCTCATCGCTTCGTAAATCGAAGAAGCTTCAGTTCGAATTTGAGGCCGGACCACCGTTTCGGCTCTACCAGATGCTGTGCACACAGTGGACACAAGAAGACGGCAGCCCATGCTCCCCGACGAGCATGGCACAAATTTCTCCGACCTGCGCGAGTTATCCTGACTGCCACAGAGCTACGCGCGAGGAGTGAGTCTACCCCGGGACCTTGGCATTCGCTTACGAAGCAACTCAGCGATCGCTATCAACCCGGCTGCGGTGACGAAGAACCAACATTCCCTCAGTCTTAACCACCCATCGAGACAGAAAGTGAGTAGAGGCAGAAGGGGGACGCGGTTGAAGGATTTTTGCGAGCGTTGAATAGAGGATGCAGTTTTCGCAACCTTTAACGGAAGGTCTCGACTGGCGGCACGGCCGGTTGATGGTCAGCTATTGGGCAAAAGGATCGTCCAATCCTTCTGCTCTTCAGTTATGATGCCTTATATATTCGGTAACACACCCCCCCAGCTTGTAGGTCGCTGTTGCGAGTGGAAAGCTGCCTCTTATTAGGCCAGCTATCTCTGGGCTAGCTATCTCTGGGCCAGCTATCTCT